>NC_081411.1:374892792-375227792 GCF_030272615.1 Cryptomeria japonica | reverse complement strand
TTTTTCCAAGACTTTGGCAAACCTTTGAAATGCAAACCTAAAGACTAAATCTTGGGAAATTGAAATGAAGTCAAGACGTTGAAAGGACAAGAGGACAAAGGACCAAATGATAATAGGAATACGTTACAATGTTGCACCTATACGCTTGGATACTAAGCTAGGTTTGACAAAATAATGGTGACAAGAAGATAAATTTTGGACAAGTTCAAGACTCCTTAACAACAACTTAGGGTTTAATTTAGCGTTTTGAATCTCTGAAGTTTGACAAAACTAAATTTTGAGACTAAATACAAGAAGGTAATGATTATGACAAGGACCTAAGGGTATGATATGAATATGATATGGTCCCAAGATATGATATCATATGAAAAAATGATATGAACTAAGGATATGAATGCAAATGTTTGACAATGTCAACCTAAGAAAAGATCTAGGGTTTGAAGTATGCAGTGATAAAACCAATATGATATGGATATGTGAGGACCAATGAATCTGGAAATACAAAGTGAAACCTAAGCCAAGACCTAATTCTAGGATGATGATAATGCAATGAAGACTTAGGAAAATGATTTTTCAACCTAAATACAAACAGAGGTTGCTTGCAATGAGATGGACTAAAATGAAGGAAGATGACAATATGTCCTAAGACCTAAGTTGGACTATGAAAACCCTATCCCTAAGTGACATGAATGTTGAAACAAGGGTACCCAATCTTTTGACAAGCCATGTTGATAAAATATTTGCAAATTATTGGATGAATACTTTTAAGTTATTTGGACCAAGTCTGACTTTGTTTGAAGTTTGTTTGGATGCCTGTTTATTGATTATGATCACTTTTGAGATTTTGTTTTTAATTCAACCTTTAACAAGCATAGAAGACAAGATGTTTATTTGACTTAGACCCAAGACAATCATGCACCTTCAACAACAAATCCTATGGCTGGCAAGGACAATAGTCATTGGATCTCACTTGATTTCCTAGCTACGCCTACTCAAAGTGAATACTTAGATGCTTGACCCCACCTGGCTCCACTCCACAACACTCAATTCTTCAGGGCACCCAAGCATCAATTCCCATGAAAAATCCCCATGGCAAACTCTGTATCTCTAGTAAGAGATGTAAAAGTGTGAGACAACATTAGAGGTCCAACCTCTTGTACCAATGACTAGAAGGTTTTTGGTCTCTAAGAACAAATGTTTTTTGTCAAGGATTTTGTTTGCATGGGTATAGATCCAACGAATTTAATCATCGCTATGCCATTCCAACACCTGTCGCTTACAACTTGCATTGCAAACACAATTATTTAGAGTGGTTTGGAAGAGCTTGGCCTTAGCCCGTCACCACTTTGGGTCATTCCCTCTCACTAATGCCTGTGTGAAGTACTAGGCAAATCGAGAGGCAGGCCCACTTCTAAGGGTAAAAACACACAATAAAAATGAAAGAAAGCATATAATACATGGTATTCATCAACCCTTAGAAAATGAAGTGTGCAACTATTGGAAACCAATAACACTAAGAGGGGGGGTGAATCAGTGTTATATCGGAATAGTAGATTTTAGCCTTAACAAAAAAATCATATACCAACTGGTATACCAGTATAAACAAAAATAAAAGAAGTAAAGCAACCAATAAGCCAAACACATAAATGAGAACCATAACACATAGATTTATACATGGAAAACCTCAATGAGGAAAAAACGTGGTGGTATTTGTGACCCACAATATCAATCCATTGGCCATATGAGGAGATATTACAATATATGATGGGCCTGTACTTGGGGGAAGGCTTATAGCCTAGAGAACATTGCTCAGTCACAATAGGAGCCTCATTGACTGGATAAAATTCCAGACAACAATCCAGAGAAGTGTAAACTACTAAGATAACATCTTCTATGCTAGAATATAGTTCTGGTTTAAGCTCTGTTCATTCCGATCTGAAATCCTACACCCTTTACTGGAATAGCCCTTACAATAAATTCCTCACATACATAATCTCTCTAATTAATTTTGCATCATATTACATTCGCATCATGATCTATTCCATTACATCCTTATTCCATCAAAATGATCTAATAAATCTGCCCTATATATCCTATACAAATTTATGCCTTATGTTGGCTTACAAACATATATAAAATATCAGATTACATGTCGGCCAGATATCACAAATGTATAAACATTAAAACAAGTTGTCGATGCCAGATCCAGGATATGTCGACCTCCAATATCGATAACCTTTTCTATTCCATGTCGGCCTGCATTGCCGGTGACCAAAGAAATCCTCCTGTCCCGTCAGTGCACCATATGAAGTCGGAACACAAAATCATGTTTCCATGAATGACAACATAGTGAAACAAACCAATAGAGTGTCAATTTCCAACAACAACTATTCTAACATTTACAAACACTCAGTTTTGATAAGATTCTTTAACTACATCCTACAACAAACACATTAGTAGTTTGTGAATAAGTCTTCATCAAATGTTTTGCCAAGGTGTTTCACAAATCATTAGTAACATAGAAAGCCAAAATGTATGAAATAGAGATAGATCATCATATTCTACAAATAAAATTGTTAAATTATACCTCGGGTTCTGCCCCTGCATAGGCACAAAACAAATTCACACAAGCGCAGTTTTACCTCACATAGGCACAAAAGCATGCCACACATGCACAAAAGAAGGCCACACAGGCACAAAAGGAGGCCACAAAGGTATAGAAGAAAGGAACACAAGAACAAAAGTGTAGTGCACTTTCTAAACAAAGACAATCAATTAGGCAGAATATAAATTTTCAAACTAATTGAGCCAAAAATCCACTAAGAAAATAAAACATGGGTTCAATTTCAAAGCCCCATGATGGGTCTATGTGCAATATAGACAATGTAAACATAAAACCCTAGATTGCACAAGCTTGAGATGCTCAAAACTAAAAATGTAGGACTTTAGACCATCAAAACCCTAATGACTAGAATATGAGTATTTTTTGCTCATTAATCATGCTAATTAGGTTATGTGAGTTCAATTAAGCCCTAATTTGAAATAAAATGAAAAGATTGGAGTTAATTTTAGTGCCCAAACTTAAAGATGTTCATGTTCTTTTAACCAAATTGCATGGAAATTGAAAATGTGAGAGTTGTCGTTCATTAACCAGCCTAACTAATCACTATATAAGTTCATTTTATGCCATCATTTGTCAAAATTGAAGGCCAATTTGAGATCACAACCCTTAAATAGTATCAATGCAATCAAGTTTTTGAATTATTAATCCAAAACCCTATTATCTACGTAGGCACAATTCTGGGCCACACAGGTACAAAATCGCCTTGCATAGGCATAGGAGTAGCCTGGACAAGTATAGATTGAGTTCACACAAGCATAGAAGCACCCAAAACTCCACAAAAGGCCCTATTTCTATGAATTAGACATGCAAAACACTTCAAAAGTACTCAAAACACAAAAATGAAATTAGTCTTCATGTTGGGTTCACCAAGAAAATCCGAGGTAGGAAAATACATAAAGAATCAAAGCCTAATTTATGGAAACACAAAAATAACAAGCTAAGATATTGATCCTATCACATCCAATACAGATATGAAGAAAAAACACTTAAAATAAATATGCAAACCATAACAAAGTGCTTCCTCCATGATTCTTATCATGATTATTATTTATTTGTGTGAGGTAGGAAAATAGGTAAAGCTTGCATCAAAGCCTAAGTTATGCAACCACAAAACATATCAAGCTAAGACATTGATCCTATCACATCCAATAAATATATGCAGACAAAGCACTTAAAGCAAATATACAAACCATAACAAAGTGCTTCCTCCATGATTCTCCATTGTTTCTCTTTCTCCTCCAAATATGTTGTTTGTGGATCTCACCTAAAAGTGCAAAAGTGAGCAAAAAGGCAAGATGATTGATAGTGAAATTGAAAGTATGAGGATATTCGAGATGTGCTTAGCCATGATTGGGAAAAGAGTGCTCAATATATAGACAATTTGATGAGGATTCAAAAAGAGCAACAAAATAAGGAATTGGCATGATTTGTGATAAATTGATTGACAAGAATTTCATGACAAATTTCTCTTTCAAGATATGACAAATTGGGAGAAATTTTTTCCAACTAATTATGACAAATTGAGAGAAGAAATAGCAATTTGATTTATGACAAATTGAGATCTTGATAATTTTTCATTGATTGAATGACACATGAGATAGAAAATAGCCTCAAATTATATGACAAAATGAGCCACAAATTTTGCTCATTGATTATAACATAAGTGAGCACAAAAAGAGGAGAAATTGGTGGAAAACGCTAGGAGGGAATAATTAGTGGAATTTGAAATTCAAAAAATTGGCAAATAAAGGTGGAAATAAAAAATTAGAAAAATAGGAAATTAGGTGAACTTAATTAACAAATATTCATTCATTAATTAATTCACAAAGAGGACATAATTATCCAATTAAATGAAACATTTAATTGTGACAAGAGGACCTAGGATAAATAAAATAATTTGTTTAACCTAGAAGGAAAAGTTAATAGGACTAAATGATTAAATCATAAAACCCTAGGATGAAATAGAGAATGAAAGGACAACAATTAGGTCATGACAATAAACAACTGATGTAAGGTCGATCATGATTAAATGATGAAAATTGGACAATTTATAAAGTTTCGATGTTGATTGACAAAGATCAAT
This sequence comes from Cryptomeria japonica, assembly GCF_030272615.1. Taxonomy (NCBI): domain Eukaryota; kingdom Viridiplantae; phylum Streptophyta; class Pinopsida; order Cupressales; family Cupressaceae; genus Cryptomeria; species Cryptomeria japonica. The sequence continues at coordinate 375,223,086 of NC_081411.1, read as the reverse complement.
GAGAAATTGATCAAAATTGAAGAGGTTTATTTGATAAATGATGATTGATCAAGGATCGATGAAAAATCGATCAAAATTGACAAGGATTGATGGAAATTGACAAAAAATGATAATGACAAAAGATGATTGATTAACATTAAAAGTCGATCATGATCATGAAATGACATTTGATAATGACATTGATAAGACCTGAATTGAAACAACTGAATAGGATCGAATAGGAAGAGAAAGCAGAAGAATGACACAATGTTGATAAACGATAAAGATCAAATGTGCAACATAGAGGAAGTGTTAGTAAAATGTGAAAAACTAAAAGAAGGTTGTTGGCAATATGGATGAATTGATTATGTGTTGCATTGATGTTTTGTCATTGATGTCAAAACTAGCTATTATTGTTGGTTATGGGCAGACAGGTTTTGGTTATCGGTAGAAGATCTAGTGTTAGTGACAGAAGGGACTATCTGTTGGACACTTCCGGTATGTTTGGATTAATGGAGTATTCTTGGTTTTATGTGTTACATGCTTCTGGAGCATGCTTTGGTCAGTTGGTTTTAACTTGGTAATCGGATGCTATCATACACTCTTGTAAACCCTCACCGGCATGGGTTTAAGGTTTAATCGACAGAGCTTTCACTAAGAAACATTGACATAAATGCATAAGTTGTGTTGGTGTGGCTTCTAGATAGAATTCAGGATGTAAAGGGTGATCCTTGATTGTGCTTCAACTGATTGAAGACATTTCTTTGGCATGGTGGACCCAGATTAGGTTCGATGCCTATCTAGGTTATGGACCGGTATCGTGTTAACATGTTCTCTACATGTTATTGAGATGATTTATAGATTGGTTATTGTTGTTTTGGTCTTAAGCCAACATGGCATATCATTGTAATATGGATGTATGTAATGATCTTATTGTAATATCTTTTAGGTAGCAAACCTAATTGGTTTAGGCCTTAGGGTTTGTATAAATTGATGTAAGATGTCATTGTAGATCATGTGTATGGTATGTGAATGGAAATGTAATGTTTGTGGTCGTGGAATGCAATATCATATGCGAAGGAGATTTGGTCGATCATAGGTGATCAAATTTGGTTTAAGGAAGAGGTCAAAGGCCTCCGGTATTGAGCTTAACTGAGACTATAATAAGGTATGGTAGATGCTATCTCTGACAGTTCATTATTCTGGATTGTTGTCCATTTATCTTGAGGTGGTTATAAACTCTCTATAGTCAGTGAGACTCTTTTTTTATGAGCAGTACGCTCTAGGCAGTGTGCCTTCCTACATGTGCAGGCCCCTTATTGTATCACATAATTTCTGTAGAAGTATCATCTAACTGTGGGTAGGCTTACCACTGTGGTTTTTCATTTTTTGGGTTTTCCACAAACAAATCATGGTATTATGTGGTATGGTTGCATTGTGTTAATTCTCTGTTTCATTCTTAAGTTTAATTTCTTATTAGTATCTATTTTTTCTATTCCGGTATTCAATGTTTATGTGCTCCGGTTAAAGGTTATTAAGTGGTTTGCTTGAGATAATCTGTTAACAAATGATTCACCCCCCCCCTCTCAGTTGTTCACCGATTATCTTAACAATTGGTATCAGAGACTTGGTCCTCTTTTGTAGAAGCTTAACCGCTTGAGGTAGATCCTATGGCAACTAATCCACCGGCAATGATTTTTAGAAGAGAAATCCCTAAGCTAGATGGAACAAATTATAAGATATGGAAATTCCAAATGAAGACTCATCTTAGATGTCTTGGCAAGGATATTTGGGAGATCACTGAGAAAGGATATATACCTTATGATCTGGCATCTGGCAATCCTACTCCTACAGACCTGGACAAGAATATTGAAAACGATTGCAGAGCTAGAGAAGCCCTCTTGTGTGCACTTACTGATAAGAAAATCATGGGATTGACTGATAAATCATCGGCAAAGGTTATGTGGGATAAATTGAAAACTCTGAATGAAGGTGATCCTACTATCAAAATTGCTAAACTTGATGGTTACTGGGTAAGGTATGAAGACTTGAAGATGGAAGATAATGAAAGAATTGTTGTATTTATGGAAAGAGTAAATGAGATTGTTATGAGAATTCAATGTTGTGGAGGATCTCTGAGTGAAGATGAAATATTTTCTAAAGTCTTGAGAGCCCTTCCATCGGCTTACTAGATGAAGGCAACTGCAATTAATGAATTAAAAACAATGGCAAACACTTCAGTTAACAGAGACATTCTGATTGGGAAATTATTTGCTTTTGAGCTTGAAGAATTTGGATCTTCTGGAGCTGCAAAATCTGAATCTGCTTTTCATGCATCATCATCTACCAACAAAAAAGATTGGAAAACCTTATATGCAAAAGAATTGGAAGATATGAGGAAAGAGGATGAAGAATTTGAACAACTTGAAGCCTTATTTGCTAGAAGAGTACCTATAGGACTGGTAGGAAGTAAGTATGGAGGAAAAACACCTTATAAATGTTTTGCATGTAATAAGATTGGTCATTTTGTATCTAGATATCCTGAAAGAAATGCAAGATTTGAAGAGAGGGTTAAGAAATCATTTAAGCCTAACCAGAACAGATATAGATTCAAGAAAAGTAAACAATGCTACATAGCGGATGAGGAAGGAGTAAGTGATGACTCTGAGGATAAACCGACACCAGACTTTGCTAGTGGATCTGGCAATGGAAAGAAATGGGTGTTCTATGATTTAAAGGAAGATGAACTAGAACCGGCTTTCATGAATGAAGAAAAAGCCCTAGTAGAAAAAGTTGAAGACAAGGATGAATGGGTTATTGATAGTGGATGCTCACATCATATGACTGGAGATAAAAGAAATTTTTTGTCCTTGCAAGAATAAAATGATGGTCAAGTCAGATTTGGAGATGACAAAGCAGGTATGATCAAAGGTAAAGGTATTATTTATCTGGATGGCAAGTACAATACTAATAATGTCTATTATGTAGAAGGATTAAAGCATAATCTTTTAAGTGTTGGTCAATTGGTGGACAAGGGTTTCCAACTTCAGTTTAAGGATAGAAAATGCAAAATCATTAACAAAACTAGTTTGGAGATTGCAATCGGTACTCAGACTGGAGGTAATATCTTTCACTTGAATACTAGTAATAAAACATGTTTGATTTCTCATATTGATGAGAGTTGGTTATGGCATAAGAGGTGTCATGTTAATTTTGATTGTATTGTTAAGATCAGTTCAACTAAGGCAGTTAGAGATATACCTAGGATTATGAAGCCTCATAATCTAGTATGTAAGGAATGTCAATTGGGAAAGCAAGTTAGAAATTCTTTTAAGAGCATACATGGTAAATCTAATGATGTACTTGATTTGATTCACACTGAATTATGTGGTCTGACAAGGACTAGAAGCTTTCAAGGTGATAGGTATTTCAAGCTGATTATTGATGATTATTCTAGGATGATGTGGGTGACTTTTCTTAAGGAGAAGTCTAAAGCCTTTGAGAAATTCAAGATCTTTAAAGCTAAGGTAGAAACATAAACTGGATTGAAAATCAAATGTCTAAAATTAGATCAAGGCATGAGTTCACTTCTCATGAATTTAATAGTTATTGTGAGACAAATGGAATTAGGGGACAATTATCTGCACCGAGGACTCCTCAGCAGAATGGAGTAGTGGAAAGAAAGGATAAAACCATTTTGGATGCAACAAGAACTATGACGATGGAAGCCAAATTGCCTCACATCTACTAGAGAGAAGTAGTGAGTACAATAGTCCACACATTCAATAGAGTTCACATCAAATGTGAAATCGATAAGACCCCTTATGAATTATGGTTTGGACATACACCTACTGTTAAATATTTCAGAATATTTGGAAGTAAATGTTACATCAAAAGGGATGATTCAATTGGGAAGTTTGATCGTAGATGTGATGAAGGGATATTTCTTGGTTATTTTATTCAAAGAAAAGCATATAGATGTTATAACAAAAGATTGCAGAAAATTGTGGAGAGCGAAAATGTGAAAGTGGATGAGCAATATAGAAATCAATCGATATCATATGACAGGGAACCAACAGTAGAAATGATCATAACTAAACCGACAATGCCTCAACCGGTATAGGAAACTGAGATAGTTACACCAATACAATATGAAAATTCAATTGTGATTGATGATCAGAGCAGTGAACCTGAAGTTCAAAAGACACCAAGGTATGTAAGGTTAAATCATTCTGAAGGTAAAATTATTGGAGATAGGAACAAGGGAGTTATGACAAAAAGAAGAGTGGTGAATGAAGAGGTATGCCTTATTTCTCAAATTAAATCGTCATCTATTATTGAAGCTTGTAAAGATAAGCATTGGTTAAAGGCTATGGAAGATGAATTAAATCAGATAGAAAAGAATAAGACTTGGACTTTAGTTCCCTAGCCAAAAATAAGAATGTTATTGGAACTAAATGGGTTTTTAGGAATAAACTGAATGAGGATGGTCAAGTTGTAAGAAATGAGGCTAGATTGGTTTGTAAAGGATACTCTCAAATGGAAGGAATTGATTATGGCGAAACATTTACACCTGTAGCTAAAATTGAAGGTGTTGGAGTATTTCTTGCCTATGCAGCTTATAAGAAATATAAGGTTTATCAAATGGATGTTAAATGTGCATTTTTAAAGGGTGAACTTGAGGAAGAAGTATATATTGAGCAGCCTAATGGATTTTCACTAATTGATGATAAAGATATGGTTTTCAGATTGAAGAAAACTTTATATGGACTGAAACAAGATCCTAGAGCTTGGTATGCAAGGTTGGATAAATATCTTTTGAAGCTTGCTTTTACTAAAGGCAGTGTTGATAGTAATTTATATTATAAGATCATTGATGATGATATTCTTATTATTGAAGTATTTGTTGATGATATCATTTTTGGAGGAGAAGATAAATTATGCATGGAATTATCTAATAATATGAAGAATGAATTTGAAATGTCCATGATTGATGAGATGAGATTTTTCTTAGGTTTGCAGATTACTCAAACTGGAAAAGGCATTTTTATCTATCAAACTAAGTATCTGAGGGAATTGTTGAAGAAGTTTGGTATGGATAATTCCAAACTAGTAAGCACTCCTATGGTGACTAGTGAGAAATTATCTATCAAAGATACATCTACACCGGTAAATCTGACAAGGTATAAGTCTATGATTGGTGGCTTGTTATATCTAACTCAGACTAGACCAGATATTATGAATGAAATAAGTATTGTTTCAAGATATGAAAGTAATCCTAAAGAAAATCATGAATGTGCAGTAAAGAGGATATTCCGGTATATGCATGTAACAATAAAATATGGCTTATGGTATTCTAGAGATGATGACTTCACTTTATGTGCATATAAAAATTCAGATTGGGCAGGAGATACTGATGACATGAAGAGCACTTCTGGTGAAGCTTTCTTTCTTGGAAAGAAATTGGTTTCATGGATTAGCAAAAAATAGTCATGCATTTCAAGGTAAATTATAGTGAATCGGTAGTTATCTATTCTGATAACTTTACAGCTATTGACATGTCTAAGAATCTGGTATTTCACTCTAAGACTAAACACATATCAATAAAATATAACTTTCTGAAGGACAAGGTAGAAGAAAAGGAAGTCAAATTGGTTTATGTGAACACTAAAGAATAGATTGCAGATATATTCACTAAACCACTGTCTAAGGAATCATTTGAGTATTTGAGAGACAGGTTAGGGGTATCTACCCCTCCAGCAGAGACTTGATTGATGCGGTTTGGCATCAGTTTGACATGCATTATCAGAGATATTATTCATTCCAACACTAATGTGTGGTGCTACTAGTCAGGAGGAGTAGTCAGCTTTGATATTTTTGTCAGATCTCTAGCATTGATGTCAAAGGGGCAGAGATAGTGATGTGAAAAATAATTTTAGAACTTTACAGAGATATTATTCTTATGGGGAGAGTTATTGATATTTTGGAGATTGTTGGTTGTCTTCCACATGGGGAGACTTGTTTGGCATTTCTTGGTACTTCAATTTTTTTTACATCTAGTGTTCCTGTCAATGCCAAAGGGGGGGATTGTTGACAATATGGATGAATTGATTATGTGTTGCATTGATGTTTTGTCATTGATTTCAACACTAGCTGTTATGGTTGGTTACCCATAGACAGGTTTTGGTTACCAGTAGACAATCTAGTGTTACCAGCAGAAGCGACTATCTGTTGGACACTTCCGACATGCTTGGATCAATGGAGTATACTTGGTTTTATGTGTTACATGCTTCTGGAGCATGTTTTGGTTAGTTGGTATTGACTTGGTAATTGGATTCTATCATACACTCTTGTAAACCCTTACGAGCATGGGTTTAAGGTTTAATATGTAGAGCTTTCACTGAGAAACCTTGATAGAATGCATAAGTGGTGTTGGTGTGGCTTCTAGATAGAATTTAGGATGCAGAGGGTGATCCCTGCTCATGCTTCAACTGATTGAAGACATTGCTTTGGTGTGGTGGACCCAAATTAGGTCTGGTTCGTCTCTAGGTTATGGATTGGTATCATGTTAACGTGTTCTCTACACATTATCAGGATGATTTATGAATTGGTTATTATTATTTTGGTCTTAAGCCAACATGGCATATCATTCTAATATGGATGTATATAATAATCTTATTATAATATGTTTTAGGTGGCCGACCTAATTGGTGTAGGCCTTAGGGTTTGTATACATTGATGTAGGATCTCATTGTAGATCATGTTCATGGTATGGGTATGGAAATGTAATGTTCATGGTTGTGGAATGCAATATCATATACACAGGAGATTTGGTTAATCATAGGTGATCGAATTGGGTTTAAGGAATAGGTCAAAGGCGTTTGGTATTGAGCTTAATCAAAACTATAATCAGGCATGGTAGATGCTATCCTTGGCAGTTCATTATTCTAGATTGTTGTCCATTTACCTTGAGGTGGTTATAACCTTCCCGTAGTCAATGAGACTCTTTTGTAATGAGCAGTACGCTCTAGGCAGTGTGCCTTTCTACATGTACAGGCCCCTTATTGTATCACATACTTTTTGCAGAAGTATCATCTTATCGTGTGTAGGCTTCCCACCGTGGTTTTTCCCTTTTTGGGTTTTCCACATACAAATCATGGTGTTATGTGGTATGGTTTCATTGTGTTAATTCTATGTTTCATTCTTAAGTTTTATTGCTTACCGGTATCTGTTTCTGCTATTCCTATATTCAATGTTTATGTGCTTCAGTTAAAGTTTATTAAGTGGTTTAATTGACATAATCTGTTAACAACTGATTCACCCCCCTCCTCTCAGTTATTCACCAGTTATCCTAACAAAGGTAACACAGACATGTTAAAGTATGACACCGCAAGCATTGACATTTTTAGATGCCTACAATTTGATTATTTGTGGGTATTTATTTATATACCTTTGATTATTTATTTATTGGATCCTTTATTTAATTCATGGTTTTTTATTTACTATTAGCCCTTGATTTACTTTATTGGGCTTGGTCTATTATTATTTCATTTGGTTTTAAATTAATTACGTATGTTTCTTGTTACACGGGTAAATAGAAAAATATATATTACTTACCTACCCTTTTATTACTATTGGTTATATTGCTTTGGAGAAATAAAATATAATTTATGGTATGGTAGGTATATTATATTGTATTGGGGAATATTTTGATTGGTCGACATTTTCTATGGTTTTGTGCTTGATTTCCTATAATTTAATTAGTTTCCTGTGTGTTCGCCCGGTTGGATTCCAAGAAGGATTTTTGCACATTTAGGTTTGGCTTGGGATTTCATTTGATTCACAATTGTTGGATTCCTCTTTTTGGATTCCTTCCCATAACTCCTACATTCTAGGTTGGAGGAATTTCTCCCTATGCATTTTATTTTCAAAGAAAGATTGTTTGCTCTGTGTATGCTCAGAAAGACTGTTCTCGGGTAGATTGGGGAAAATAAATTTATTGTATAGTCTGTGGTTTGATTTATATCATATATTTCATATTCTAAAGTTAAAATATATAATTTTGTTAAAAATATTATGGGTGTTGGCCGTGTGCAGCCATGAATGCAATATTGTCTATTTACTCTTGACTTTAATCCTGTATGTGATCTCTATTTTAATCTATGTTTTTGTTACCTTGAATTCTTTATTGTAGCTTGGGAAGAGTCTAGGAATGTTCTTTGTTGTCTCTGTGAATTATCATGTGTCTCTATCTAAGACTGGCTTTCCCATAGCTGTGTTGTTGTTTTGAGGAATTCCTTCCTTATGATTTATGATTTGAAGTTTTGTTTTAGTCTTTTACTTCCTTATGTCTTGGCATTTTTATTGAGACCATTTTCGGGAGTTTCCATAGCCTAATCGATTTAATTTTCTTCCCATAAGTTTATCTGTTTCATGTCTGAGTTTGAGCAATTTCTCTATTTGAATAAATGCACTAAAACTATTAACGTATGTGAGATTACTTTTATCATATGCATGATTTTGAGTCTCAAATGCACTACCAGGTCTTGTATATGTGCTATTAGTTTGTGAATGTGTTGTAACTTATGTCTATGCATTGTAGAACTTAATAAAAGCGCTATAGGGTCATGTATTTGTGATGCAAGATTATGTATATGCGCTATTCCGCGTAGCAAATGCGTTGTTCCATTTGTTTGTCTGATTTTTAGGTGATTTTTGAGATTTTTATTTGGCTTTCCAGATACCAAAGGCTATTTTTTATACTTGAGATGTCCCAGGTCTATTTTATTGATTGATTGTTGGCTATTTGTAATTATTTGGCTTATATATGAGTTTACCTTATAGTCAGGCTCCTTGGTTGTATTCTTATATGATGACTTCCATGTTGTATGATATGTTATTGGTTGATTGTTGATTCGATACCTTGGTTTGCTAGGTCTTGTGGTGGTGTGAGCCCATGGTCATGTCATTATATTTTATGTTATGGACACCTTTGTTGTAACCCTAAGGTACAGGTGCATGCTAGGGGGAGTGTGATAACTCAATGATGAACGCTGAGTACCAAACCGGTACTAAGAGGGGGGGGGGTGAATCAGTATAGGTACAAATTTTTTTTTCCTAACCGGTTTGATTGCAGACTGTAAACTACTCGCAATCTCTAACACCGGTTCAAACCGGACTACTGCTAGTTAAACACAATGCGAATGTGAAAGACATGAACTGGTCAAACTTCTTAGCTTTCCACACAACCTACTTCCTCATTTCCATTTTGTCCTTATGCATAAACATATAATCTATCATCAGAAATGTAATAACTTACTAGTATAACATGATTCACTGCTTGATGAGAATAAAAAAGCATCACATGAAAGATGCATCACACATGACACACATATTTTTCACGTGGAAACCCAACTAGGAAAAACCATAGTGGGGATGAATACCCACAAGCTATTTTTGAACTCTTTAGAAGTCCGCTCTATTAGGAGCCTAGTCTGGTTAAAGACTGTTACAACAAATTTTGTTAGGAACTGATCTTGTTAGGGATCACTTGGTTAAGGGTTAAACCCTGTTAGAGGTTACCTTGTTAGAGGATTTTATGAACTCAATGGCTTTGAGTCACCCTGTTAAAGGATTTACAGAAAGTAGGTTAAAGCTACCCGGTTAAGGGATTTTACAACTATTGAAGTAGTTAAAGATCAACAGGTATTACAATGATCTGGTAATAGCACTTGTATATGGTGAAAATGGATAACAACAATATTGAAAGACCAAATGAATTCAACCACAAAACCCTAGCCTAACAACAACAAAGATCCACCATAACATATGAAGATTACCTAAGACAATGCAAATCAAATGAAATCACAAAGCTTATACCATCACATGTCCAATAGGGTTTGAATCTCCATTCTTCCTATCTCCATTGATCTTACTTGATATATTTGCTCTCAAAATTTATGTGCACAAGAGCTCAAAAAAGAATGGAAATGTGGTTGCAAGTAGGCTTGATTGCATATTCAAGTTCGAAAGCGTAGTCGAGGCTAAATGCATAGTGTGGGTTTGATAATGAAGAAAGCATCTCCTTATATAGAAGACACTATAAGAAATGCAAAGATAAGATTGAGAGGTGTAAAAAGAGGTCAGCTATGATTAGAGGGTAGGTAAAAGAAATAATAAAATAATGAGAGGGTAGGTAGTGTATGAAGTAAGAGATGAATGACATGTGTCATAGGTAGAAAAGGCTAATGAATTAATTAAATAAATAAAAATTTATTTAATTAATAGAAGAAGTGGGAACAATTAAATAAATAAGTATTTATTTAATTTAGAAAAAAGATAATTTAAATAAATAAATGTATTTATTTAAATGAGAAATAAGGCTAGAAGAGGATAAATGAATTAATTAAATAAATAAAGATATTTATTTAATTAGACATGACAATTTTAGGTGTCTACATTTTGCCCCTCTTTGAGACAATGCAGCTTGTCATGTTTTTTCAAAGAAGATAATATGAATTGATACAAAGTTGCCCCAAGATGGGAATGATATGCCCCCTCGAGAGATTGGATGAAAACGTTTGAAAAGATTGCAGACAATCTCTCGATAAGAAAGAAAGGCTAGAATGGACTGACTCGAGAAATGAGAGCTAGGGCTAGGGCTAGGGTAGTCTTTAAGATAGACCATTAGGAGAATACATCCTCATTGTCATCCACACATCCAAGAGATCAGAGTGTAGAGAGAGAATAGAGCAGCAACAGTTAGCAACGATGGCATTGGTGCATAGATTCGATCGCATTCGCCGATTTTAGAGGCCAGCCGACGTAGGAGAGCTGGTGAGTACCACAAAACCTCTTTGTACTTTGTCACATGAAATGTTGTCATTAATGCTTCTTAGGTAGTGCAATAAATGCGCTTTAGGATAATGTCAAACAAGGTCAAAAAACACTTAGGTGCGTCTGTGTTTGTGCCAAGCACGTCTGTGCAATATGAAAGCGCGTTTATGTCTTCTAGGCCAAATCAGCAGTTTTGTGATGAACATACGTTGTCGATTGGATAAGCTGCTGAGAGGATACACTCAAGCAAGTCCTCTAGGGAGGACTAGAATAGCATATAGGGCTAGGATTGACAATTCCGTGATAGAACAGATGTTGCTAGTCAGGAAACTACTTAAGAGGATATACTCAAGCAGAGGCCCTATGATAATATAGATTAAGGCACTTTGTGATGAACAGGGAGTACCAAGACACAGTATTTTGTGATGAATAGGGAGTACCAATAGGAGCAGCACTTTGTGATGAACAGGGACTGCAAATATGAGCAACACTTTGTGATGAACAAGGAGTGCAAGACATGTAGTACTTTGTGATGAACAGTGAGTACCACTAGGATAAATAGAAACACTTTGTGATGAATAGTGAGTGTCACTGGGATAGATAGCAACACTTTGTGATGAACAATGAGTGTCACTAGGATAGATAGCAATTCTTTGTGATGATCAGTGAGTGTCACTTGGACTGACATGATTGATTTGCTTGATTGTAGGAGTATTTGCCTATGCTGGAGTCATGGGAGAGATTCCCATCAACTCAGAGGTTACGACCAGAGTTGACATTCGAGGACAGGGCTGCCATTGAGGTTATGGGTCTGAGATATATTCTGTATGTGCTTGAGTTTTGGGCAAACATGAGATTGCTGATTGCGCTTACTGAGAGGTGGCATTCTGAGACATGCACATTCCATTTGCCGATGGGTGAGATGACAGTCACCTTGGAGGATGTGTACAGGATACCGCAGATACCGATCGATGGGGAGTTGATTCCTTATGATTGAGATGGAGATAGGGAGGCATTGAGATGAGTGTTCCAGGATCCGGGACTGGAGTTGAGGGCTGGACATGTGGCATGGGACATGATGACAACGACAAGACTAGCACTACCAGCAGTGTTAGGAGGAGTGATCAGTGGGTTCCTATGTCCAGATAGCGCGACACGAGGGTTGGTTGTGGGCTGTGGGAGCACCTTGGAGACACTCGTTACACAACATACCAGATATGCCTGGGGATCGTGTGTGCTGGCACACTTGTAATATGAGCTTCATCAGTTTGTTTATCATGGATCCGTAGGATTGGGTTGTGCAGTTACATTGTTGCAGGTTTGGGCATATGAGTGTCTACCAATCACACGACTGATACATTTCAGAGGATAGGGTCATGGACACAGTTTTGTTCATTTATATGATATAATACCTCATAGCCATGGATTGGCAGGTTGGAGCACTGGCGTTGAGTGATTGATGAGATTGACACTGTGATATGGAGGCCATATCGTGAGTGTGAGTAGTGGGAAGATGATGCAGTGGATATGCCATACACATTCAGGAGCAGATATCTGACTGGGCGGATGTCCTATGTACTGGAGAGGCAGTTAGTGGATAGGTTATGCAGGCAATTTGGTAGGATCCAGTAGATGCCACAGGGTTTCGGTATGTATGCACAGACAGTGTGAGACCAGACACACTTTGGGCCACTATTATCATATGATCAGGTCATGATGTAGCTAGTAGAGATGGTGCCCATGCCATGGGATATGTGGCCTGAGATCAAGGATGTAGGGATGGATGTAGAGTATATTGCATATTGGGCAGAGCATCCATTTCCACGCTTGACAGATCCAGGTGAGCAGATAGATGGAGATGTTGGAGGGGATGAGGATGATGATGGAGATGGTGGAGGTAGAGGCTGATGGAGGAGGCGGGGTGTAGTTGGAGAGAGGAGAGTGGCTCCATGGAGAGAGGGTGGGGAGGAGAGATAGGCTCGGGTGGTGAGGGGTCGCGATGGATTGCCATTACAGGTGCTAGCAACACAGGGTCCTAGACAAGTGCAAGGACAGGGACATAGGCAGGTATAGGTATAGGCAGAAGCACAAGCACAGGCATAGGCACAACCACAACCACCAGTATAGGGAGAGCCATAGGCAGAGCCACAAGCACAAGGGGTCAAGGAGGAGGAGGATGAGCTAATTGAGCTGAGGGAGATCTACCAGGGATAGGCCGATGAGATCTAGGATCTAGAGAGGGAGACAACTAGGATCAGGAGAGAGCTGAGGGATACTGAGTGGGAACAAGATCAGGCCATTCAGTGCTACACTGAGGCTGAGATAGCACTGAGGGCTGGGAGGCAGGCGACAAAGGACACAGGGGCTAGATATGCCTATGTTCTGCGGGTAGGGGAGGAGATAGGTTATTGGTGAGACCTATACTATGGGGTAGTTCCACCAGAGTAGTGGGCGAGGAGCTTCCATAGACCATCACAGACAGTGATGGCTACTAGAGGGAGTTAGAGGAGACAGGCGTCCAACGGTGGGGTTATGGGTCCTCCACCACCACCAGATAGAGGGGACAGGAGAGATGATCCTGGGGTGGGTCCTTCTAGGGCTCAAACTCCATCAAAGCGAGGTTTCTCTGAGGGAGGGAGTTCATCATAGCCATAAAGGGCTCCCTATGTATCAGTTTTGTACCATTTTGTATTATGATGTAGACACCTTCGGGTGCTTGTAGTCATATGATTTTGACATCATTGTATCATGACACTTTTGATTATATATATGAGATGATTCATCTTTGTGGCAGCTATATGCATGTGTACCTATGTGATGCTTATGCTCCTATGATGTATTTTTCTATGTGATGAGATGTTTCATGATGTATGTTTCTATATGATGCTTATGATATGGATGCAAATATGTACATAATGAAATTCAATATTTTTGATCTTTTATGTTTTTAATATGTTATGTCAATGCAAATGTGAATGTATGAAATGCGGATGAATATGATAATGCAAATAACTATTTACATGATCTAAATGTAAAATGTGCTAATATGTGTTGTGTGCAAGATGTGATGCAATTGTGATATCTATATGTATGTATGAAATGCTAATATGTGGTAATGCAAGTGTAGACTACATGAGATGCAAATTTTTTTGGTGGGTCATTATACTCAGTCATGTGATAGCGGGCTACACGGACTCAACAAGGATGATGAAAGTCAATCAAGAATGGGGGATGGAAGGTAGAAGATATGAAAGTGAAAGAGCTTCTTGTGCGTTATCATCATTGAGCTTTATTATGGCAAGTAGGTTATGACAATCGAGGCATATGTTCGACCCAGAAAGTCATTGTACCTATTTGCATGGAGATAAGACAGTCACAAACAAGGAATGCCCTATTTCACACTAGACTCACAGTATCCTCATATCCTTGGACAAGTCATACCATTACTAAGAGACAATCCACAGACAACAAATAAAAATAGGTGACGATACCCCATCCTCGCTTTTCTAGTCAAAGACATCCTGGAGATAGAATCTCTAGTCAGAGAAATCCTGGAAAAGATAAAAGACATGTCACCAAAAGATAAAATCAAAAGAAAACCAAGACTCGACACCAACATCCACTGTAGTCCTCAAGTTTAGTGTCTCTTGTCACTTGTATAAGTCTTATTTGATTGTGGTCACAATGTTTACTTTCACAAAAAGGATAGATAGCACTGAACCATAATGTTGTTTGAGTCTGTTGAAATATTTGATTTGTTGAAGCCCATTGTTGCTGCTATGTCTCATCTAAAACTGACCGAATCTATGAAATTGATACTTTATTGTAGAGATGATGAAACTTTAATGTGGATCTGTGATGCAAATGCTGATTTATTGTGGATTATGTGCCGAAAGATTGAAGAAAATTGGAAGAAATTGTACTCCTCAAAACATGTGATGCTCTCAGTTCCACACCCATCACTAGACATAGGATTTGACTTAGCCATAGATAGGAGCTGATTTATTATGGATGGAAAGAGGGGGGTGTTGTTCACCAAAAGTGATAACCCAAGACACCTGTAAATCTATCTATGAGATAGCCAATTTCAATCAATGAAACACTTCATGGCTGGGACAACATAACATAGGATCCTAATGATCCTCCTATACTTCAGGTTCTGCTAGACCTAGGGGGGGACACCCTTTTGATGCATTGAATACAACAATCACAAACATAAGACTGCGTCAACAATGAGAAAACAAACCATTCCACAAGCTCACCAAATTAGGTAACATGTACAGATGGGCTGGATCTTATACAAATAATAGGTGAAATAGAGCTTTGGAAGGATAGAACATTAACCCCTAAACATAAAGGGAAATAGATTTGTCTTTTAAAATGTATATCTGAGACCATTCCCAAATCTGTCAAAGACTAGTGCCTTGTTCATTGGGCAGCAGAGTCACTCACAGAACTACAAATATGAATCATAGATGCAAGTTTGTTTTCCTTAAACAAGATATTCATGCATCAATACCTTATATTAATGCACTATTTGATTCATTCACAAATTCATCATATCTGGATACATATTTCATTATTTATGACTTACTGTAGAATTTAAACTCTTCATTGAAGAATGCCTACAAACAATCATACAATCTCCTTGAGATGACAAATTTCATCCTCCTTGAGGATTGAATTCATAATAATGAAAAAACATATCACAAAGACAATCTTGTGGGAAATTACTCATGCCTGACACAAGTAAGACCTGCAATTAAAACCATATTTACAACAGTGCACTGCAATCTCTATACCCTGAAACCAAACAGAAACATTTACAAACTTGGGTCAAGATCTTTAGAAAATGGAAGCCATCAAATCTGGAACATTTTCCAAATTTATGGAACCCTTACAACTGAGAAGAATTTAGAATAAAAAGGGAGAGGGAACCAAATCAAATCTGCAACTGAATTGCCAAGTGTCTCCTCTCTAACTGAATTTTGTTCCCATGGAAACTACCTCCAAAATATCTGACATTTGTCAAAATTAACCTCATAATCAGATTCCTCACTCTGAGAGCTTTTCGGCGATATATAATACTTTATATTTTGGCCAAAATTTAGACCTTGGGCGAATTAATTCCCATTTGTGCTCAGTCATTTAAATATTTCGAATTTTAATATAGTCAGAACTATATCATTTATTCATTTTAATTTTGATTTTTTTGCCTCCATTTGGTCCTGACGCTTTTGCCACGTGGCGGCCTCCGATTGGTCGATGGGGTTGATCGGATGCCACTTGGGATGACACCTCATCACTGCCACGTCATCTGCTTTGTCACTGCCACTTGGCCGCCAAATGTACACAACCTTAGCGCCACGTAATCGCCACTGGACTGCCACCTATCACGACACGTGGACGGCTCTCGTTCACTTTCGTTATTTCGTAGGGTGTAACTCGCGTGCATCTTCCTTTCACGAAATAGCGCGCACCGTTGATCCATCTTGAACTTGCTCACTCGTTAACCCGACCTTTCTCTGCAAAATTTTGCCTACCTGCCTTGGGAAGCGTGCCTGTGTGGGGTCCACCTAATCGCCATCTAGTCAACTCCTCCATCACCTCGATATCTATGTTCGCATGTGGGCCCACCTTGGGCGCCATCAAGCACCATCCGTCAAAAGCCTTCATGGCTTAGACATATTACTACTGTGCGTTTTTGCTTATAAAGATTAAAAAATACCAATTCCCAGCCAATGTGGGATTAAAACATTAAGCCTGAGACTATGTATTTTTTAAGATTTCTGAGTGTTCTTCAATGGCGTTTTGCATTTAAGGTTTTGAAACCTTCAAACTCCAACACCCAAACAGCACCGTGAGGGAGGAGCTAGCAAATATTGTGGATTTATTACACTTGCTTGAAAGCTTCTACATTTCTTGAAGGTTTCAAAACTGCCCATTGCATTGGCTGAAGCTTCTATTTGCTGCTAATTGCACTAAATTGAAGGTTTTGAATGCCATTAAACCTACTTCTGCAGTCACCCACCTCACAAAAGCTCACACACCTGCCAAAAGCTCATGGCAAGGAGGAGAAGACTACCAATTTACAATTTGTTGAAGTTCCCTTGGTGCTGCTCACACGTGGGAGGGAGAGTGCTGGTATGCAACTGCAATTTCATTAAGTTTAAGGTTTATTAAACCTTTCCCAGCTGCCACGGTCTGTGCATTTGTTTGAAACTTTGAATGCCCTTTACTTATGCATGTAGAGAGGAGGAAATTTGCATTTGGTTTGAGATTTTTACATTTCCTTACATGCCACGCTGCCACTTCTTTGCTTTGGCTGGGTTTTTACATGTTGTATGGGAGATTTGGCATCAAATCTGCCATATTGCATTTGCTTGATGATTTCAATTTATTTTCCCAAATTTGCTCTCTACATAGCAGGGAAGACTAAGGAAAGCAGTTCCACACCACACTTGCAATCAAAGAGAACATATGAAGACCCACGTACCACACTCCAGCTACCATAATGCCATTGCATGGAGTTTTTGATGTTTCAAACATCTATTCCAAGACCATCGGCTTCAATTGCATAAGTTTTTTTTTTTTTTAAAAAGATTGGAATCTCTAATACACCACTGTAGAACATTCAACCTTGAGTAAGCCAATAGCATTAATCACTTCCTCGATTATGTCTAGAAGTTGAAATTCCATGAAATGAAAACCATTCTGTCACAAAATTAATGCGCAGGCATGAGCCAAGTCGGGCCCCAAAGTGGGTTCGACTAAAAAAAATTTTCGTTTTCATGCAATTGACCCCTAGAATGCTTCACGGACCTCAAACACACCTTTGGAATCGATCGACACCATTTTCGGATCATTAATCCGCATTTTACAACCTTCAGGCAATTACGCCACAATTTTCACATTTAATCGCGAAGACGTAATTTTAAAACCTGTCAAAACACCTTTCTGGAGCTCGCCATCTGACAGGCATGTACTTTGATATACAAGGATGACATCTACCAAACGGTTTCTCAAGACGAGTCCCGAGCGAAGAGATATTAATTTCTGAAAACGGCCAACTGGCTTTGTCGACACTACGGACCTGATGAAGTCAATATTCTGGCAACAAATGATGCCTTTCTCAAAAATATCAAACGACCTTCGTGGGTCCTCAAATTTAAAACATAGGTACCTTAAAGTACATATTAAATCTTTGAATTCTCAATTCGATCACCAGACTGACTGGATGCAAACGACGCGCTCACCAAAACGGCTACATTAACTGATATAACACTGGAGTGCGGATAACTAAATTTGATGGCAAAATGAGCTCTTTTGAAAACCGATCAAACGGATTGGTAGAGCCTTGAAATTTGAAACGTAGCTCACCATTTATACCAACATTAGCCCGGAACAAACATTCTGACATGACGCTCACCAGGACATTTTTACACTTGTGCAAACATCACAAACTACAAACAGATTCATAAGGACTTGAAATTTTTCATGTTGACTCACATTTATGCATAAAATTCAATCCATTTTGAAATTATTCATGATAATAAACATGGAAAAAGATATAAACACCCAAAGTAGGCTACTTAATAAAATTTGCACTTGTGCCTAGAATGCACTTTCAGCTCACCCCTCGAAATGGGTACCTAGTAAACTTATCCAAACTGAATTCTGAAAGTTGCACATCACTGCATAGGCCAAATGAAAGGTGTGGGACATGAATCCCGAGCCTTACCCTCTGAAAATCGACAGGCTCCATTTTACCCCCTTGCTAACTAGGCCATTCAAACTAACTTATTTTAATCATTTGGAAATGCAGGGCAAAATTTTGAAATGGGCCTATAAACTTGAATCAGTTTTAAATACTCCCAACAGTGGCTCTGACTGGGGATGGTTGATTGAAAGATCAATGCAAGAATCCAAATATCTTTGGTTAAGCAGACCACCCAAAAACGGATTATTCTTCTCTCAATTCTTCTCTTCTCAAAACAGGGCTTCCTTATTCTATCCAAATAGCAAGGCACTTTATTGAAAACCACACAACAGAAAGAAAAGCGACTATACAAAATATACAACTTATAAATGGCCCCGGGCCATCAAAACTAAAATCAATTCTTACCTCTATCAAACACATGATTTTCATTTCCACAAACTGGAGGTAAGTTGAGATCATCATTCCAATCTGCCTGATAAAAAACACTTCCATTTCCAATCAGCTGATCACACAAAACATAATCAGTAGCATGTTCATAATCATGATATCTCTGAAAATCAAACACATGTTGAAAGGACTGATCACTAGGTGACATAAGAGTGCCATACTCTTTACCATTCTTTCCCAGCTGAAATGAAAAGTGGCCTAACTCATTCTGAAAGTTGAAAACATCAGGCACATCTATATTACTAGTTTGCTCAAATGATGAACACTCCTCCACAATGATGGCTTGCAAACTAGAGAGGAAAACTTCCTCATAACATGACTGCAATTCCACTTGCTGATCACAAAAACTATCAACATTTTGCACACATGAAAGTACATGATTTTTACTTGCCAATGGTTCATTTCCTCCTTGCAAATCTGAGAAAAACACCCTAGATCTGTCATGTCTTCTAAAAGGTAGATCCTCATAATGCATATCAAAGCCAGAATTCATATTAACATATGAACCTTCATTATCATACTTATCAACCATATATGCATTATCATTTTGTCTATCAAACATTGGAAAAGAATCAACATCATATGTATCATTTTTTACACCCTCAAAAACATCATCAGAATCAAAACATATACTGAGTGGGTATGAAAGATTGGGCACATTTTTGAATCCACATCTCTGAAAATCAGCAGCTAAGAGTTCTGAAATTTGCTCACTACATAGTGAACCTCCTTCAATTTTATTTTCCTTGGCTTCATCCTCTGAGCTGTAAACATTGTCCCAATCTGATAAGGGTATTGGATCTGCAGTGCTCACGTCTCTATGCACATTTGTTTCATCATCACAACAACTTGCATCTGCATCATATCCTTTATCATGCTGCTCATAATGTGTTGCTATATGTTGCAACATAGTTTCATAATTGGGGTTGCAAACATCTTGTGGATTGAAATCAACAACAAGGTGATCTACATCATTAGCATTTGAAACCTCAACGGGCTCATAATTCGCTGAACAATCACTATTCTCACAAATTTCTTCTCGCTCTGAATACACATCTGAACTTTCATGCTGAGAATAATCACATTCAGCATCATAGGAGGTACATCCACTCAGGGGCTCATCTCCTTCATTATTTTTAATCTTGTGTATATTTTCAGATTGGTTACTTTCAATCATATCTATCCATTCTTTAATAGATTCAACACATTCTTCTCTGAAGGCAGTAGACCAATTAACTAAGTTAGGCTCATAAAGCTCTAAGAATATCTCAATTAAAACAGACTCAGG
This sequence comes from Cryptomeria japonica, assembly GCF_030272615.1. Classification (NCBI taxonomy): domain Eukaryota; kingdom Viridiplantae; phylum Streptophyta; class Pinopsida; order Cupressales; family Cupressaceae; genus Cryptomeria; species Cryptomeria japonica. The sequence goes on along the minus strand of NC_081411.1, from coordinate 375,202,816 downwards.
GGGTTTATTATCAGTTGAAAGCTCATTCAATGTAGCTAAAAATCTTTCATAAAAGACATATGATGATTCTCCTTTACTTCTTAGCCCTACTTTCCCTTTTAACAACTAGACAAATCTCTCTTGGATCATTTGAAGACATTTTTCAATTTCTATATTGATCTCTTTCAAATTTGACAAAGGATTCACAGATCTAGGAACTACATCTGGATCCATCAGGTTTATAGCATTCACTGAACCATTGTCATGCATCTTACTGTTTTTAAAAAATCTTTTAAAACCTTATAGTCACTAATTTTCCAAATTTGCATACTACTGAAGATCATAAACATTGGATATTGCAGCAGCATAGATATGCAAATTAATCTTGAAATTCTTCTTTCCCTCTAGACTAGTGTTGTTCACTAAATGGGAAAACGACATTACACATTCTAATTTTCAGAACAAATATCTTTGCGTTTGAAACCTCTGAAAATACCTGGAGATTTGTAGCTATAAACTCTTGTAGATCTAGAGATTTACTTCACCTTTAGCATGGTCTTTTACATTAGAGTCGCCACCTCTTGCACAGAGGATATTTTGAATAGCATAACCATTCAATCACAAATTTAATTCTCTTTACTCCTTCGATCTCGTTGTAACAAACACTCTTCCAGGTTGTTCAATACTGGTATGAACCACAGAGTCACCACCCAACTAAGGAATTGGGAAAAAATCACATACAGCTGAAAGAACTTCTCACACTTTCAACCATGCATTCACTAGTACCCCTTCATAAAATATGATATGAAACACATATCATTTTGCAGATCCAAAACAAGGAGCATTCTCTTCACCATGAAACCAATTTACAATCTATGCATACACCATGGATAGACTGGCTGGATATGAAATTAACAGGACTAGGAACACATTCAACCTCTAACCATATCAATCAAGCATTTATATCCATTTATTCCCCAGCAGAGTTGCCATTTTTGTTGTGGTGACTTGGATGGGATAATATCAACCTTATATGAATTAATTCTTTCTTAACCAGAGGCTCTTAACAATTCATTTACTCCCCAGTAGAGTCGCCATTTTTGTTGTTCACCAAAAGTGATAACCCAAGACACCTGTAAATCTATCTATGAGATAGCCAATCTCAATCAATGAAATACTTCAAGGCTGGGACAGCATAACATAGGATCCTAATGATCCTCCTGCACTTCAGGTTCTACTAGACCTAGGGGGGGACACCCTTTTGATGCATTGAATACAACAATCACAAACATAAGACTGCATCAACAATGAGCAGACAAACCATTCCACAAGCTCACCAAATTAGGTAACATGTACAGATGGGCTGGATCTTATACAAATAATAGGTGAAATAGAGCTTTGGAAGGATAGAACATTAACCCCTAAACATAAAGGGAAATAGATTTGTCTTTTAAAATGTATATCTGAGACCATTCCCAAATCTGTCAAAGACTAGTGCCTTGTTCATTGGGCAGTAGAGTCACTCACAGAACTACAAATATGAATCATAGATGCAAGTTTGTTTTCCTTAAACAACATATTCATGCATCAATACCTTATATTAATGCACTATTTGATTCATTCACAAATTCATCATATCTGGATACATATTTCATTATTTATGACTGACTGTAGAATTTAAACTTTTCATTGAAGAATGCCTACAAACAATCATACAATCTCCTTGAGATGATAAATTTCATCCTCCTTGAGGATTGAATTCATAATAATGAAAAAACATATCACAGAGACAATCTTGTGGGAAATTACTCATGCCTAACACAAGTAAGACCTGCAATTAAAACCATATTTACAACAGTGCACTGCAATCTCTATACCCTGAAACCAAATAGAAGCATTTACAAACTTGGGACAAGATCTTCAGAAAATGGAAGCCATCAAATCTGGAGCATTTTCCAAATTTCTAGAACCCTTACAACTGAGAAGAATTCGGAATAAAAAGGGAGAGGGAACCAAATCAAATCTGCAACTGAATTGCCAAGTGTCTCCTCTCTAACTGAATTTTGTTCCCATGGAAATTGCCTCCAAAATATCCCACATTTGTCAAAATTAACCTCATTATCAGATTCCTCACCCTAAGAGCTTTCCGACGATATATAATACTTTATATTTTGGCCAAAATTTAGACCTTGGGCAAATTAATTCCCATTTGTGCTCAGTCATTTAAATATTTCGAATTTTAATATAGTCAGAACTATATCATTTATTCATTTTAATTTTGATTTTTTTGCCTCCATTTGGTCCTGACGCTTTTGCCATGTGGCAGCCTCCGATTGGTCGATGGGGTTGACCGGATGCCACCTGGGATGACACCTCATCACTGCCACGTCATCTGCTTTGTCACTGCCACTTGGCTGCCACGTGTACACAACCTCAGCACCATGTCATCGCCACTGGACTGCCACCTATCACGACACATGGATGGCTCTCGTTCACTTTCGCTATCTCGTAGGGTGTAACTCGCGTGCATCTTCCTTTCGCGAAATAGCGCTCACCGTCGATCCATCTCGAACTTGCTCACTCATTAACCCGACCTTTCTCTGCAAAATTTCGCCTACCTGCCTCGGAAAGCATGTCTACATGGGGTCCACCTAGTCGCCATCGAGTCAACTCCTCCATCACCTCGAGATCCGTGCTCACATGTGGGCCCACCTTGGGCACCATCAAGCACCATCCATCAAAAGCCTTCATGGCTTTGACATATTACTACTGTGCATTTTTGCTTATAAAGATTAAAAAATACCACTTCCCAGCCAATGTGGGATTAAAACATTAAGCCTGGGACTGTGTATTTTTTAAGATTTCTGAGTGTTCTTCAATGGTGTTTTGCATTTAAGGTTTTGAAACCTTCAAACTCCAACGCCCAAACAGCACCGTGAGGGAGGAGCTAGCAAATATTGTGGATTTATTACACTTGCTTGAAAGCTTCTACATTTCTTGAAGGTTTCAAAACTGCCCATTGCATTGGCTGAAGCTTCTATTTGCTGCTAATTGCATTAAATTGAAGGTTTTGAATGCCATTAAACCTACTTCTGCAGTCACCCACCTCACAAAAGCTCACACACCTGCCAAAAGCTCATGGCAAGGAGGAGAAGACTACCAATTTACAATTTGTTGAAGTTCCCTTGGTGCTGCTCACACGTGGGAGGGAGAGTGCTGGTATGCAACTACAATTTCATTAAGTTTAAGGTTTATTAAACCTTTCCCAGCTGCCACGGTCTGTGCATTTGTTTGAAACTTTGAATGCCCTTTACTTATGCATGTAGAGAGGAGGAAATTTGCATTTGGTTTGAGATTTTTACATTTCCTTACATGCTACGCTGCCACTTCTTTGCTTTGGCTAGGTTTTTACATGTTGTATGGGAGATTTGGCATCAAATCTGCCATATTGCATTTGCTTGATGATTTCAATTTATTTTCCCAAATTTGCTCTCTACATAGCAGGGAAGACTAAGGAAAGCAGTTCCACACCACACTTGCAATCAAAGAGCACACATGAAGACCCACGTACCACACTCCAGCTACCATAATGCCATTGCATGGAGTTTTTGATGTTTCAAACATCTATTCCAAGACCATCGGCTTCCATTGCATAAGTTTTTTTTTTTTTTTAAAAGATTGGAATCTCTAATACACCACTGTAGAACATTCAACCTTGAGTAAGCCAATAACATTAATCACTTCCTCGATTATGTCTAGAAGTTGAAATTCCATGAAATGAAAACCATTCTGTCACAAAATTAATGCGCAAGCATGAGCCAAGTCGGGGCCCAAAGTGGGTCCGACTAAAAAAAATTTTCGTTTTCATGCAACTGACCCCTGGAATGCTTCACGGACCTCAAACACACCTTTGGAATCGATCGGCACCATTTTCGGATCATTAATCCACATTTTACAACCTTCAGGCAATTACGCCACAATTTTCACATTTAATCGCGAAGACGTAATTTTAAAACCTGTCAAAACACCTTTTTGGAGCTCGCCATCTGACAGGCATGTACTTTGATATACAAGGATGACATCTACCAAACGGTTTCTCAAGATGAGTCCCGAGCAAAGAGATATTAATTTCCGAAAACGGCCAACTGGCTTTGTCGACACTACAGACCTGATGAAGTCAATGTTCTGGCAACACATGATGCCTTTCTCAAAAATATCAAACGACCTTCGTGGGTCCTCAAATTTGAAATATAGGTACCTTAAAGTACATATTAAATCTTTGAATTCTCAATTCGATCACCAGACTGACAGGATGCAAACGACGCGCTCACCAAAACGGCTACATTAACTGATATAACACTGGAGTGCGGATAACTGAATTTGATGGCAAAATGAGCTCTTTTGAAAACCGATCAAACGGATTGGTAGAGCCTTGAAATTTGAAACGTAGCTCACCATTTATACCAACATTAGCCCGGAACAAACATTCTGACATGACGCTCACCAGGACATTTTTACACTTGTGCAAACATCACAAACTACAAACGGATTGAGCTTTGAAAACTGAGCAAACGGATTCACAAGGACTTGAAATTTTTCATGTTGACTCACATTTATGCATAAAATTCAATCCATTTTGAAATTATTCATGATAATAAACATGGAAAAAGATATAAACACCCAAAGTAGGCTACTTAATAAAATTTGCACTTGTGCCTAGAATGCACTTTCAGCTCACCCCTCGAAATGGGTACCTAGTAAACTTATCCAAACTGAATTCTGAAAGTTGCACATCACTGCATAGGCCAAATGAAAGGTGTGGGACATGAATCCCGAGCCTTACCCTCTGAAAATCAACAGGCTCCATATTACCCCCTTGCTAACTAGGCCATTTAAACTGACTTATTTTAATCATTTGGAAATGCAAGGCAAAATTTTGAAATGCAAGGCAAAATTTTGAAATGGGCCTATAAACTTGAATCATTTTTAAATACTCCCAACAGGGGGAAAAAGGGGTTTATTATGAATGGTTAACTAATCTTGGGTAGATCAATAGCAAGCCATGATGGGAATGGGTAAGTTTATTATGAATGGATAGGTCATGAGTGTGTGCAAAATGAAAGGATGAATTGGAATCCTGAAGGAGGGAGGAGCAATGTCTCTACACATGGCACTGGTGACCTAGTTTTCACCTTGGTTCTTGCCCAGGGCACCACCGAAGTGGTTTTCACCATTGGACAAAATGTTTTTTAAAAATTTTTTTTTGGTATTTTTTAATTTTTTTTATTTTTGTAAATTAGGATACTCTGAAGAGCTATGTGTAGAACCTGCTAAGGTGCATGCTATTGATAGGATCCTCCAAAGATTCACCCTTTGTGGTTGAGAGCTGATATGCACCAGATCCATAGGCTGTTGTGATAATGTAGGGACCAAGCTAGTTTGGTTCGAACTTGCCCTTCTTCTCTCTATCTTGTTGATTTTTAGGATTTTCTCTGAAAACTAAGTCGCCTACCTCAAATGTGTGAGGCTTGACTTTATGATTGTAGCTGCATTGTTCCTTGACTGAATGATGTGTAGCTCGAGTGACTATCTTCCTTGATGAAGGAACTGAGATAGAATTACTAGCATGCGGAATACATAGGCCCGTATGCATGTCACCTAAACAAGTTTGGGCATTCTTGACAACAAAGTCCTTCGAGCAAGCTCCATTAAAGGTCCATGATGTATCGCCAGAAGGGAATGGATGTGTGGAACAAGTGGATGAGTTATGAAGGCTTATGATTGTGAAAAGAAGTGAAAGTAGGATAGCATGGTGGAGACTTAGGATCAACAAGTATGCTTTTTGGCTTGAAATTTTAGAACTTTTTCCCCCAGTTATTTTGATATTAGGGGAGGTCATCTCTTTCTCTTTTTTCTTCATAGGATTTTTATCCTTGACTTTGATTTTTGCAGAGTCCAATAGCTTTTGATTTTGATTGGACTAAAGGACTTTTCTCTAGTTTTGACTTTTAGTTTTTTCTGTTCATAGCTTGATTTTTCATCCCCAATGAGTAAGGGCTTTTGTAATTCTAGTTGATCCAAGTCTGGGAGAGGAGTGAAAATGGAATGAGTGGATGATATGGTAAGGTTATGTGTGTTCTCAAGAGGGCTGACAATATATTCAATAAATTCTTTGTTTGAACCACTCTTAGGACTATTGATATCAAGAGCTGCTTGCACCACTAGATGAGATTTGCATTCAGACTTAGTAGCCACAACACTAGGTGGTTCACAGCCAGTTCCTTGGCATTGCAAATTATTTGTAGATTGTTCTTGTCAATTGAATACCTTAGGAGATATTGGGAGTTGATCAACATGAAAGATATACTCACCACATACCGGGTCTTTAATCTTGATCTTTTCTTTGATCTCTGCTTGCTTTGATGTAGAAGGTTTCAAGGAATCTGGATCCACATATGATGATGAGGGAATAGCTTCTTGATTGATTGGGATTGTTATTTTTGATCGAGGTCATAGATTGTTGCAATATATGAATGGATTTGGGTCAGCTTTGATGGTCACTTCAACTCCATTGTGTGGAAACTTGATGCATCGATGATATGTTGATGGTACTGCGCTCATCTCATGAATCCATGGACGTCCCAAAAGTATGTTGTATGTGAGATCTAAATCAAGGACTTGACAAACCACATCCTTTGTAACTAGCCCAACTTTGAGAGGTAAAATGATTGTGCCTTTGGATGAATGCTCTTCATCATCATATCCTTTGATGGTAATTTTGTTTGTAGCATTCATAGCTTTATCAGAATGTCCTAATTGTCTAATAGTGCTCAATGTACAAATGTTTAGGCCTGCTCCTCCATCTATCAGGACACGTTTTATTCGATGTTTGTGCATGAAGGCTTCAATGTGTAAAGGTACATTATGTGGCTGGCTCACGGAGGCATCGTCAGCTTCTATGAATGTAAGGGAGTGTGGAATGGAAAGATATCCCACCATGGCTTGAGACTGGTCCATGTTCAGATCAGTGGGGATGGCAGTGTGTCTTAAGATTTTGTCAAGAATAGCTTTATGTGTGGGGGATATGCGTAAAAGCTCAAGGATGGAAATAAGTGCGGGTGTCTTCCCTAACTATTCTACAATGTCATACTCAGGCTTGGTTGATGAGGAAGCAATGTTTTTAGCTAGAGCACCTTGCAAAGTGAATTTACCTCAACGAGTTGTAACATTACATTAAGAGGTAGGTTCGGAAGAAGATCCAATGCCTTTTAGGACAATCTTGGGTCTTTAGGTAGAATTCTCAAGCGTTTTGTCCTTGATGATAATGGTAGAGACATAATTGTCCATTGAAATGCGATTGACAGTTGAAACATAGTTATAAGATGCTCTGGTATAGTTGGTTTGGTCATCCGTGGCTTTAGCTTTTTCCTTGTCATGTTTTGGGAATGGTTCCTTAAACATCTCATGTTCTTGATTGGATGAATGCCCTTCAATATCAATGTCTCCTCTATCAATAAGATCTTGTATGATGTTCTTCAGTCGATGACAATTTCCTATCTTATGACCCTTTCTCTTGTGAAATTCGCAATACTCATCATCATTCCACCAATTTGGTTTGACCTTTGGTTCATATGGAAGAAAATCTGGAGCTGTGATTACCTTGTTTGCCACTATCTTCTTGAAAATTGACTCAAGTTGTTCTCCCAATGGATTATACTTCCTTTGTGACTTTGAAGTTGTTTGGGTATTCACTTGATTGTTTGTAGAGCTTGATCTAGAAAAAATGATTTTAGGTCACATTGTATTGGCATCCACAACACCATCATTGACTGTGATCTTGTTTTTATTCCAAAATCTTGGCTTATCTTTTCCTTTAAAGTCATCTTTGTTTTCCTTGAATATCTTAATGACTCCTTGTTCAATTAGGACCTTCTTTGTTGCTAAGCCTATTTCAATGACATCCTTGAAGGTGGACAAACAAGCTTTTCTTATGTCATAACCAATGTCTTTGTTAAAATTTTGCATGAACATCTCTACCATTTGTTTTTGTGGAGTTTCACAAGAGCATCTACTGGCTAGATTCCTCCATCTTTGTAAAAATGATGAAAATGACTCTCCATCCTTTTGTTTGGTGTTGCACAAAGTAGTGACTGATATGTTTGTCTCTATGTTGTATGAGAAATGTTGGATAAATGCCTCTGCTAAGTCACCCCAAGACTTGATTCTAGGTGGAAGTTGGGAGAACCATTCCATAGCTTGATCACCTAAGCTTTGTGGGAATAATCTCATCAAATATGTCTCTTCTGCTGCTACCTCAATGCAAGCTGTGAAAAATTGTCTTATGTGTGCCTTAGGATCCCCTTTTCCTCTGTACTTATCAAACTTAGGTGTCACAAAGTGTGTAGGAAATTGAGGTATTAGAAAGCTCTTGTCAAATGGATAAGGACATATGTCTCTCATTGTGTATGTTGGCTTCGGTGTATTTATGTCCTCCATTTTCTTTTGTAAGTCCTTGATTTGCTATTCCAAATTGTTCTTAGGTGGAGACCGACTTCTTGGACCATACCCCATGCTTGAGACATCGGGTGGAGGAGGAGCATGTTGCATATATGGATGATATTGATCATACACATGTTCATATGGAGGGGGTCTATAATGATGTTGTGTATATGGACCACTTGGTATAGAGTCGTGATGAGGAATGGAATATCTATTTTGTCCATGTATACCATACTCTATAGGCATGTCATGAGTTTGTTCTAGTGTGTTGCCCCCAAATTTGATGCGGGGTTTCCTTGTGTCCAAATTTGGAGCATGCCTTTGGATATCCAATTGATTTGGTGATTGGTCCTTAGCATTGGTATGTGATTGAGTATATTTTTCTGCATAAGACCTCCATAATGGTCTACGAAGGTGAGTATCATATGCTTGACCATGTGTGTATGGGACCTCTAGTTTTTGAAACAAAGATGATGGTGATTAAGGCACCATATGTGGTCCTCTATTGCCTTCGCTATTAGGTCTCCTTTGATCCATGTTAAGGTGAGGTTGTTGCAAAGGTCGATTTTTCATTATTTGAGACATGTCAAAATCATGAGGGATCTTGGCTCCACTTTGTGCCATCACTTGTAAGAAATATTGTCTATATCTCTTCATTATTTCCTCAACCAATCTATTGAAATGGGGATTCATAATGGTGTCTTCCACTTCTACTGAATGTACAAAGAAGTTGTCCATATTGTCATTGTGTGTATCAATGTTGTTTGTAGTGTCCATGTGCTCAACATTTGGAATGTTTCTTTAGGCATCCATGTCAGGTAATGTAGTATGATCAGAATTGAAAAAGATATCATTGTCATATTCATAAGAACTCATGTTTGCGGACTCTTGAGCCTCTTTGGTTTCTCTCCTAGATTTTTGGGAACGGGTTTCAACCATGAATTAGGTATTGCCCAAGATGTGTGAGATTAGATGAAAATGGAAAGAGTATGGAAGACTAAGAGTTGGATGGAATGTAAATGAATCTGAGGTGTACTTGCAATGTCCAAAGTGTAAGACCAAGTATGTATGTAGTAGAGTAGGTGTGACTTCCAAAGAGATGATAGTTTTTCTTGATGAGATAAGTTGACCTTGACTCTAAGTAAGACCAAATGAGACCCAAAGGTGATAGACCTTGATGAGGGACAACTTATCAAAATGTTGTTGTATGTAGTGTGTTGACAAAGTAGGATGAGGACAAGCAAGTGACCTTTTGACTCAAGTTTAGACAAATGTGAATGTAATGTAAGGTGTAAAGCAATGATGGACTTTGCGAGACCCAAAGACAGGTTTAATTCTAGATGAAAACCCAAAGAGATAACCTATGAAGCTCAATAAGTCTGAAACTAACTATTCTTGTTTGCTGAATTATGAAAGTTTTCAATCCTGAACACAGACATGCTTGTATACTTTGTAGACATGCTTAAAGGGCACAGATGCTATTCTGTCAGACACATACGTGCTTAAATGACACAAACATGGTTCTGTCAGACACCGACGTGCTTCTAAGATGCTGCAATGTTGCTCAAATGACACAGACGTGTTTCTGCCCTTCACAGATGCGTTTAGATGGCACAGACGCATGTCTGTCAGACACAGACGCATTTCTGCAAACTTTGTGCAATTTTTCCAATCTGTGAAGTTATTTTGTTGTGACTAAATCTGAATGTTTGATTGCTTTTCGTGACAAGAGGACACAGTGTTGATGAGGACTTAATGTTTGCAAGTGTTTAGACTCCAAAATGACTCAAAGAAAAGTGTGTTGTTTGATGTAAAATTATTTTGCATACACTTGAAGACACAAAAGACACAATGGTTTGATGTTTGGTCTTGAATGTTTGATTGTTCAAAATGAGTCAAGCACAATTCTTATGGTTGGCCAAGATAATAGTTGTTGATCCCACATGGAGTTTCCCCCAAGGCTACACTATTCAGAGCGGATTCTTAGATGCTTGACCCCACTGGCTCCACCCTTGGTACTCACTTCTCGAGGCAGCCAAGCATCAGTCCCCATGAAAACTCCTCGTGGTGAACTTTGTATCTCTACTAAGAACTGTATGTGTGTGGGCCGCTACCAGAGGTTTGACCTCCTGCCCCAACAACTAGAAGGATTTTGGCTTCTAAAACAAAAAGGTGCTAGTAAGGGCATCTGCTCATGTGGCCATACATGCGACACTTTCAGCTCTATAAATACAGAAGGCTCCCAACCGGTAGGGGTTACACCCTAAAAATGATCAAATAAATTTAATCAAATGGGTTTATGGGGAGACATAGTGTCGGTATGAACTAATCAGCACACGTTATGAATAGTTTTCACCATAAATACAGTTATTTATAGTGGTTTGGAATAAGATGGCTTTTCCTTTGCTACCACTTGGGTCGTTCTTTCCTTACTAGTAGTCCTAATGACCACACGGGGAGACAGGCCCTCTAAAGATTAAACAAAAAGAGCCTATTGCTCAAGACACAAAAGACAATGGTTCAATTTTAGTGCACCGATTGAAGTGTTTGCTAATCTATGAAAACAAGGTACACAATAAAGATCAAAAACCCTTGCCAAGGTCCTGCAACAAAGATCTATTAGTAGTTTGGATTGTTTGAAATAATCACCCCTTCTTGCAAGAACACAAGTTAGGTAAACTATAGATCCAAAAGACTTTGTGACATAGGGGCCTTTGACAAAATGATTTTTCTTTCAAGACAAGCTACACGAATTTCATTAGCTAGATGTAAAGATGTTAGCTCAAAATAAACCAAATCTAAAATCTGAATGACACAAAATCGAATCAAAGAAAACCCAAAATGTAACAAATTCACACAGATGCGGTTATCAGAAACACAAATGCTATAAAATTTTGCAGATACACCTAAAGCCGACACAGACGCAGTTCTAGAACACAGACGTGGCTCCTGGATGCAGACACGCCTGAAAACTCCACAGACATGACTAAAGAACACATACACAACTTTCAAAATCTGCAGAAAAATAAAATACTGTCGAGGACGCAGATGCGATTCTAGATGTCGCAGACGTGGCAGAAAATAAAAAATGCAATCTGAAAGTACGTAGACGTGAAAATATCAAAATGTTGTCAGAAATGTCGGATCTACAACTTCAAAACACAAAATCTGCAATAAAAGATGTTAAATGCAAAAGGGACAAGAGTCCCACCGGGCATGCCAAAATGTATATGGTGAAAATGGATAACAACAATATTGAAAGACCAAATGAATTCAACCACAAAACCCTATCCTAACAATAACAAAGATCCACCATAACATATGAAGATTACCTAAGACAATGAAAATCAAATGAAATCACAAAGATTATACCATCACATGTCCAATAGGGTTTGAATCTCCATTCTTCCTATCTCCATTGATCTTGCTTGATATATTTGCTCTCAGATTTTATGTGCACAAGAGTTCAACAAAGAACGAAAATATGGTTGCAAGTAGGCTTGATTGCATATGCAAGTTCAAAAGCGTAGTCGGGGCTAAATGCATAGTGAGGGTTTTATAATGAAGAAAGCATCTCCTTATATAGAAGACACTATAAGAAATGGAGAGATAAGATTGAGAGGTGTAAAAAGAGATCGACTATGATTAGAGGGTAGGTAAAAGAAATAATAAAATAATGAGAGGGTAGGTAGTGTATGAAGTAAGAGATGAATGACATGTGTCATAGGTAGAAAAGGTTAATGAATTAATTAAATAAATAAAGATTTATTTAATTAATAGAAGTGGGATCAATTAAATAAATAAGTATTTATATAATTTAGAAAAAGGATAATTTAAATAAATAAATGTATTTATTTAAATGATAAATAAGGCTAGAAGAGGATAAATGAATTAATTAAATAAATAAAGATTTATTCAATTAATAGAAGAATTATGCTAAAATAATTAAATAAATAAAGATATTTATTTAATTAGACATGACAATTTTAGGTGTCTACAACACTCAATGCCAATGTAGATTCGCTTTAGTTCCTTCCTTTTGCACACACACTATGCAGGTATCAATCCTCTCATCTGGTCTGGCAAGAATCACGTATCTCTACAATTAGATACACACACAACACTTGCCAACAACCTCAACATGCAACACAACATCGACCTTATAGAAAACAGATAGGTCGGTAGCATAAACCCTAAACCCTAAACATTTAGGTTTTCTAATACAGTCAATCCAATCCTGACCATTAATCACATTGCATTTGACTACAACGGCCTTGAACAGATCTCAAGATACACTCCATCATTCGTTCTTCACCACTTCATGGAGGCGATAACCCATCACGCGTTCTCCACGGTTTACAGGGACTTCGCACATTCCTGGGGTGGATAGGTTGACCTCCTTCATGCAAGATCCTTCACGTGCTCAAGCTGACATGGCAACACGATCTGATCTTCATTATAATGCCAACTCATCACACAAGCTTAGAACACTTCAATCGGAAACCCTGAAGTTGAGACTACCAACCGGTAGTCATGCAAAACCTTCATATACCGGTTCACATACCAACATACCAGTTTACCTCAAACAAACATAGCGCTTCACCTTTTCACATATACTGGTTCACAATGTTATACCTGTTCTCAGGATCATACCGGTTCACTCTTCAGCATATTGATATACTGGTTCACTCTTCAACATATTGAAATCAATGACAACATACAATATCATCATGTCATCATACTCTGCACAAATGCCAACAATCTCCCCCTTTGGCATTGATGGAAATATACAAAGATATCTCTTCGCTTCACATCTTCTCCCCAAATTTGTAGATATCTTCGTTGCTTCACATCTTCTCCCCCTTTGACAACAATGCCAAAGTGGAGGCACAAGCTTACCACGTTCCACTATGTTGCTCTCCTTGAGGAGTAGCATCTTTCAACACATCAATCTTGAAAAGATTTGACAATACAATACTTGACTGATGTGGAGCACATAACTTTAGTTCACTTCTTGAAGGGGCAGCACCCCTAATTCACCTCTCAAATAGGTAAATGTAGCCTTCGGTGGAGGCTTCGTGAATATGTCTACTAACTACTTCTTACTGGAGACATGTTCCAATATAACCTCTTTGTTCTGAACCTTTTCCCTAAAGAAATGATACTTGAGTTCTAAGTGCTTGGTTCTAGCATGCAAAACTGGATTCTTGGAAATGTTATTTGCACTTGTATTGTCACAAATATGCTTACCGATTCAGATACAGGAACTTTGAAGCCATTCAATACATGCTTCATCCAAATAGTTTGGGTGCAGTTCATAAAAGCTGCAACATACTCCGCTTCTACTGTAGAATGAGAGATACAACTCTTCTTTTTACTCATCCATGAGACCAGTCTACCACTAAGAAAGAATGCACCACCAGTTGTGCTCTTCCAGTCATCTACATTACCAGCCCAATCAGCGTCTGTGAACACTTTCAGATTGAAATCATCACTATATGGATACCATAATCCATAGTCAATAGTTCCCTTTAGATATCTAAGAATCCTCTTGACTGCTACCAAGTGAGATTCTCTTGGGCTTTGCTAAAATCGAGTGGTAATACCCACTGCATGTGCAATGTCTAGTCTGCTATGCACTACATAATGCAACTTACTAATCATTGATCGGTATTCTTTCTCATTTACCAATGTTGAGCCATCCTCTTTTGATAGCTTACAACCAGTCACCATCGGTGTACCAACCGGTTTACTATCTTCATGCCAAAGGTCTTCAACACCTCTTTGACATACTTGGATTGAGTAATAAAGATTCCATCTTTCATTTGTTGAATCTGTAGTCCAATGAAGAACTTAATCACGCCTATGAGTGACATTTCAAACTCCTTTTTCATCTCATTAGCAAATTCATGACTCATCTTGTCATCACCTCCAAAGATGATGTCATCAACAAATACTTCACAGATTAGAATCTAATCTCCTTCTGGATTTAAATAGATATTACTATCTTCACTTGTTCTTTCAAATCCAATCTTCACAAGATGGGAGTGCAAGCATTCATACCATGCTCTAGATGCCTGCTTTAGTCCATACAAGGCTTTATGTAGCCTACACACCATGTCACTATCTTCTGATAGGGAAAACCCATCTGGTTGCTCTATATACACCTCCTCTTCAAGTATTCCATTTAGGAATGCAGATTTTACATCCATTTGGTATACCTTGAATCCTTTAAAAGCTGCATATGCAAGAACCATATGAACTCCTTCCAATCTGGCTACTGGAGCAAAGGTTTCTCCATAGTCTTCTCATTCTTCTTGAGAATACCCCTTACACACCAGTCTGGCTTTGTTTCTTATCACTATCCCATCTTCATTCAGCTTATTTCTAAAAACTCACTTGGTACCAATGACATTTTTATGCTCTGGTCTGGGTACCAAGGACCATGTACCATTTTTTTCTATCTAATCAAGTTCCTCTTCCATTGCCTTGATACAATATTCATCTTTATGTGCTTCTTTGAATGATTTAGTCTCAAATTCAGAGATCATACATGAGTTTTCTCTGACCTTTCTTCTTGTAAGAATTACTGCATCTTTGTCTCCTATGATCTGCTTTAGATCATGATTGAGTTTGACATACCTAGGTATATTTTTAATAGCTTCCTCTTTCTTTTCTTCATCATCCTCATCTTCATCAGCATCTACTAATGTAGGAGCACAGTTGCTAGTACTAGGCAAATTTGCAACCGGTTCCTAGAAGGTTACTACCAGTTCATCTCCTACATGCTCTCTGTCGGTTTCCTCATATTTCTTAGAGTTTTCATCAACCCTAACATTGATGCTTTCAACAATTCTTTGAGTCTTATTGTTGAGACATTTGAGAGCTTTTCTCTTAATGGAATACCCTAGGAATATTCCCTCATCACATTTGGCATCAAACTTGCTCTGATATTCACTCCTCTTGATATAACATTTACTACCAAACACTCTAAAGTAGCTTACCATTGGTGTCTTACCGGTCTAGTACTCATAAGGAGTCTTATCCTTTCCCTTTTTGATGAGTACCCAGTTCATTGTGTAGACTGCAGTGCTCACCGCTTCTCTCCAAAGGTGTGAGCGACCTTTCCTTGGATCAACATAGTTCTAGCCCCTTCAACCACAGTCCGGTTGTTTCTCTCTGCTAGGCCATTTTGTTGTGGAGTCCGGAGGGAAAACAATTGCCTTTTGATACCATTCTCTTCACAATATTTTTTGAATTCACCGGAAGTGAATTCCCTTCCTTGATCAGTTCTAAGGCATTTGATTCTTCTACCACATTCCTTTTCCACCAGTGCTCTGAAAGCTTTGAACTTTCCAAAGGCTTCAGACTTGTCCTTCAAGAATGTGACCCACATCATTCTTGAGCAATCATCTGTTAGAATCATAAAATACCTATCTCCCTACACACTCCTAGTTTTCATAGGACCACACAAATCAGTATGCACAAGATCAAGCAAATTGTCAACAATGAAAGATTTACCTTTGAAGGTTGAGGAAGACATTTTCCCCAGTTGACATTGTCTGCACAAAGGATTTTCCAGTTTGCTCAGCATCGACAGTCCTCTAACTGCCTTGATCTTACTGTCCTTTACTATGTTATCAAAGTTTACATGGCAGAGTCTTGTATGCCATATCCAGCTATCATCAAACTTATCCATAAGACATGTACTTATATTTGCAATTAGCTGAAATAAGTTACCTTTGGTCTGCATACCGGTGGCCATCAGTTCACCATTCTTTCCTTTGATTTTGCAGACTCCATTTTTGAATTCCAGAGTGAGTCCACCATCATTCAGCTGGGAAACACTCAATAGATTGTGTCTGAGACCTTCCACCCAATACACATTTTCAGCACTGCTCTTTCCATTTAGAGAGATGGACCCATTGCCTTTGACCATATATGGTGCATCATTACCAAAGCAAACCACACCACCATCATACTCTTCTAGGGATATAAACTTGCTTCGGTCACTAGTCATATGGTGAGAGCAACCATTCTCAATAATCCACTCATTGGAATTATCAAAGTGGGAGACAAGAGCCTTCTTGTCTGACACATCTTCCTTGACTGCAACAAACACAATATCTTCATTTTCTTCATCTTCTGATTCCTCATCTGTTGCACCTTCATCAACTGCTACAAAACAGTTTCTCCAGTTTCCTCCTTTGAATTTCTTGAACCTTTATGGTTTGTCCTTGCTATCACCATTAGGACAGTTTATAGAGATGCGTCTTATCCAGTTACAAGAAAAGTATTTCAAAGGAAGCTTACCTTTGTATTTTTCGGTTCCCTTAGGAAGTCTCTTGGCAAGAAGAGCTTCAAATTCCATTAGAATCTCCTCATCATCCATTTCTCTACTCTGTCATGGTTCATCGTTGGTGCTTGCTTCTTTTCCTTTTCTCGATGGTGCAGCAGATGTTCTAAAAGTTGATTTAGTCTTCTAAACAATGCCATCAAAACTATTTAGCTCATATGTTGTTAATTTCACAATGATGGAGTCTAGGGACACCTTAGTCTTGTCTATTGATCTCAACTCTTGAATAGCTGCAACCCTTATTGCATAGACCGGTAATAGAGATCTCAAAACTTTGTTAACAATGGTGGAATCTTCCATTTTACCACTTGCACTCTTGATATCTCCAACAACGGTTTTGATTCGTATTCCATATTGTTGAATGGCCTCACCTTCAACCATCCGCATGTCTTCAAACTTCCCTCTAAGGCTTTCTTCCTTAGCTTGTTTTACATGTTCATCATCGGCATAGATATTCTCAAGAGTATCCCATACTTCTTTGGGATTGTCTTTATCTTGGACATCAATAAACTCAATGTGATATAAGCTACCGATTAGGGCTTCCATGTCTTGTCCATTCTCCTGAATCTCTCTCTTTTGGTCATCGGTGACAGTACCGGTAGGGATAACATAAACATTCTCAACATAGCTCCAATGTTGAGCACCCATGCTTCTGATGTATATCTTCATTCTATCCTTCCATATTTTAAAGTTATCTCTGTTGAACTTTGGACCTTCCCTCTTCATCATTACAATAGCATCTTTCCCTCAAGCAGTTAAGCTTACAACACAGAGGACCTGGAAGATGCTCTAATACCAATTGATAACTCAATGATGAATGCTAATTACCAAACCAATATTGGGAGGGGAGGTGAATCAATATAGGTACAAAAAGTTTTTTCCTAACCAATTTGATTGCAGACTGTAAACTATTGGCAATCTCTAATACTAGTTCAAACCAGACTACTACCGGTTAAACACAGTGCAATTGTGAAAGACATGAACTGGTCAAACTTCTTAGCTTTCCACACAACCTACTTCCTCATTTCCATTTTGTCCTTATGCATAAACAGATAATCTATCATCAGAAATGTAATAACTTACTAGTATAACATGATTCACTGCTTGACAGAGAACAACAAAGCATCACACATGACACACATATTTATCACGTGGAAAGCCAACTGGGAAAAACCACAGTGGGGATGAATACCCACAAGCTATTTTTGAACTCTTTAGAAGTTCGCTCTATTAGGAGCCTAGTCAGGTTAAAGACTGTTACAACAGATTCTATTAGGAACCATTCCTGTTAGGGATCACTCGGTTAAGGGATGGCTATAATACCTAGTTAAGGGTTAAACCCTATTAGAGGTTACCTTGTTAGAGGATTTTATGAACTCAATGGTTTTGAGTTACCCTATTAAAGGATTTACAACAAGTTGGTTAAAGCTACCTAGTTAAGGGATTTTACAACTGTTGAAGTAGTTAAAGATCAACAGGTATTACAATGATCTGGTAATAGCACTCAATGCCAATGCAGATCCACTTTAGTTCCTTCCTTCTATACACACACTATGCAGGTATCAATCCTCTCATCTGGTCTGGCAAGAATCACGTATCTCTACACTTAGATACACACACAACATTTGCCAACAATCTCAGCATGCAACACAACATCGACCTTATAGAAAATAGATAGGTCAGTAGCATAAACCCTAAACCCTAAACATTTAGGTTTTCCAATATAGTCGGTTCAATCCTGACCATTAATCACATTGCATTTGACTACAACAGTCTTGAACAGATCTCAAGACATTCTCCATCGTTCATTCTTCACTACTTCATGGAGGTGATAACCCATCACACGTTCTCCACCGTTTATAGGGACTTTGCACATTCTCGATGTGGATAGGATCGATCTCCTTCATGCAAGATCTTTCACATGCTCAAGCTGATGTGGCAACATGATTTGATCTTCATTATAATGCCAACTCATCACACAAGCTTAGAACACTTCAATCGAAAACCCTGAAGTTGAGACTACCAACTAGTAGTCATGCAAAACCTTCATATACCGGTTCACATACCAACATACCGGTTTACCTGAAACAAACATACCACTTCACCTTTTCACATATACCAGTTCACAATGTTATACCAGTTCTCACATATATCAGTTGTCAGTATCATACCGATTCTCTTGCGTGTTGTAAAACTTCAATATACCGGTTCACTCTTCAGTATATTGACATCAATGACAATATACAATATCATCATGTCATCATACTCTGCACAAATGCCAACAATGTGAGCTTCCAAGTGAGTGACTAGGATTGCATGGGGATAGACAACCAGGTTACCCAGGGTCTAGATTGTTGGACATCTCATTATAATTTTGATTGTAATCAAGTGATAACTTAATATAATAATAATTGGGCTCGATAGCTTAGTTCATGTTAATAAGATAAGAAATGGATGGTGGCCCCTCTGCCTTGCCCAGTGGTGGTAAATCAGGATAGGATTGGGAAGGCCTTGGTAAACAAGGTAAGCTAATCTCCCTTACCCCATTAAGGTTGAGATGGCTCTGCATGTTCATCTAGGATGGTTGGGATAGGTACCCAGGTATGGCCAAGATAGGCACCCACGTTCCCATTTATCGCATGTGATGATACTCTTTTCCTTACATGTAGGTCTTAGTTCCTTGAGTCATGTTTTGATGTGTTTCCTCTAGAGGATTCATGATTAGATACTTTATGTTTTGTATCCCTTTGTATTGGTATTGTGTTATCCTTTGGTTGTTAGGTGTCAGCCTAGATCTAGAGTGTGAATGGGATTTTGTGTCATCTCTTAGCACATGGGGTGGTTCCTTTGGTTCCACATTGTCGTGTGGTTTGATGCCTTCTTCCATTGGGATTTTATTTGTTGGATTCTTTGGCATAGATGTGGATCTCTTTCTATTCAGCTATGGATGGATTCTTGTAGTAGATTGATCTACATGATTTATATGGCATATGTATGTAGTGGATTCTTGATGTAATTGTATTTGTAATTGAGAACAATGCTCCTTGATGGAATCTAATATTGTATAGAAGATGACTTAGTAATGGACATAATGGTGTATTATATGTATCTTGGATATTGATTCATTAATGGAGACAATGGTTTGGGATTTATTGTTATGCATTTGGTTTCTTGAAAGAGATTGGTTAATGCATGCATAGTAGATGAATGTATTCATATTAAGAATAGAAGATGATCATATATGCATGAGAGGAATAAATATAATGTTAGGCATTAGTATACATTAGATCATGATGGTAAATGAGTTATCATTATTATGATGTTGTTATTTCTTATGGATAGGATTAGGTAATGATGTTGAGATACCTTAGGAAATGATAATGACGTTTGTTTTTATTTCTGCTTGCAAAATATGCTCTTGTGATTATGTACATGAAGATGAAAGGTTATCTTGTTAAAAGTTGTATTATGCATATGAGTAATTAGTTATATGTGTTGCATTAGTTAAATTTTTTTTTCTCTATTTGCATGTTAGATTAGTGTATTTATGTAGGGTATTTTGGTGAGCATTACATTACCGAACTTAACCAAATCTTTGCTCAGACTTCTGGGAAATTATGCACTGCATATGAAATCATAGACTTGGGTTTCCATCAATGAAAACACTAGATGACTTGTGCAGTGTCTCTTGCCAACAATAATATGTAGAAAAAATCATTTGATACCACTAATATGATGTCTAATACTTAAAATATTAGTGGATAACTCTTTATATGAGAATATAAATAAATTTTGGTGTATTTAGAAGCTTATTAATAAAATTATATAAAATAATTTTGAAAGCATATAAATAAGTAAATAATATATTCTACTTGGCTATTTATTTAGCAAATGAAATAACCTATATATAGTAGATAATTTTTCAAGTCATGGAGATCAAATTGATTTGAAAGTTGAATAAGCACCTTAAAAATGGAATTATTTCATTTATTATTTCTCATCTTGGCAATTAATTGTGAAGAGTAACTAATTACAAGTATATCTCTGAAGAGTTAACATGTGACACAAGAACTTGTGAACTTTCTGGGTTCTAACTTGGTTTTCACACTAATTGATCTATATAAACATTGTAAATAATGTTGCAAATGATGTGGTGAGAAAATTTAGGAAAGATATTATGGTCTTTCTAGAAGGTGTTATTTGTTGGGCTAGATTTGTGGTAGAAACTATAGTTTATTTGATTGATGAATTACTATCATATAAATAATTTGTATATTATGTGGAATTTATCAAATATTTTAAAATGGATTTTTAATTTTTCCTAGAGAATTTGGTGGTGCTTTACTACACTACATACTTGTGATACAAACCTAAAATTATTACTATTCATGCAAATTTCTTGAGTGTCACCATCGATACTTTATTTAGTGAATCTTCATAGATAAATGTGTTGGATATAGTGTTATCATTGATGTCAAAGGTGCAAGTCAAAGGTGCTATCATTGTTGTCATTGATTTCATAAAGTTTGAGTTTTGATAGAGTATTTTGAGAATAGTAAATGATAGAGTCAATTATTGTTGGGTAGCTCACTTAATATTATAATAATTTTTTGGTATTAGTTGTTTCTATTTTTCTAGTATATTTGAGGATGTCTCGACATATCTATGATATGATTCTAGGGCTTTCTACTTGGAAACAATAGATGCACTCAATTCCACTATCATGGTGTTTGTATCCACATTCTACCACTGTTGCAAGTTATGGTTTGTGGTTTGTCAATAAAGTAGTTTTACATATGAAGTATCATGTTCTAGAGTCTCAAAATATTTGGCAAGAAGATAGATAGCGAGAGGTGGAAAAGTGATCACCGGGCTAGTTGAGCGACTATGCTACCATGCTGGATTGATGCACTAGAGAAAAATAATGTGTGCCAGTGAGAGGAAGAATGTGAAGGTTATTTGGGATAATTATTTCTATGTTGGGTAATGCATAGTGTGTCCCCAATCTTGGTGTAATGTGTGATATTTAGGACTAAGCTAACTATAAGTTTGGTTAAGGAATTTGTTTGTGGACAACTTGTGGACCTTATAATTATGCTCTGCGTTGACTTGTGAATGTAATTATCATTGAAATGCATATATATTATCCATCTAGGTTTTGTCCTAGTGGCTCTATTAAGTAGGCATTGTGGAAGAACTATGCAAACTACTTATTTAATTAGCAGAGATGAATTAAGGTGTGTGAATCAAGTGGCAGATGCTATAGAGACTAAGAGAGTGTTTTGTAGTAGATTAGATTTAACTAATGGTGCATTTTGAGTTTGGAAAGTCCACATAATTCATGTCTTGTTGTATTTGAGGTTGGTTGCTTGTTATTTGAGTCACTGCTTAGTTATTGGATTTGGGGATTGGTGTCTCTTGTAAGTTAGTGCATGCATATGTAGCTGGGGATTTGCATCTCAAATTGAGTTGATAACTCATGTGGGTTGGTTCCTACAAAATATTGCACAATTTTTTTATTATCTTTGTGAGGTTGGATTTTTGCAATAGATCCAAGTAGCTATTCTCATCACATTATTTTCCTTTTGGGTTTATACATATATCTAGTATTCTCTTGTGTTGTTATGTGATTGTATTTATCATTTTCCTAGTTGCATTAATTTTAAATTAAGATCTAGCAATGGTCCTAATGATGAATTGGTTTTCAAGTTGAGACTTGGAATATACTTATTCACCCTCCCTTCTTAGTATATATGTGTATATAAAACAAGTATGTGACATAAATGTCTTTTAAATGTTGTGCAAGGATAGATAATTCATAATTTACAGTAGAAGAAAATTTTTCACTTTTACAATTATGTTTAAAGTATAATTTAATTTTTGATTCCTATAAAAATCATTAAATAAAGTGTATATCTACTTCCAATAAATGGTACTACTAACAACTATATGTTTAGGCTTGTTATGTATAGAGAAAAGAGCATTTGAATTCCTTGGTGATAGTTACTCATTGAGGTTGATTTTAAAAATAAATTTGAGATACAAACTATAGTAAAGTATTTTGATTTGGTAAGTCTCTTACTATTACCACTTAATCTAATCCATGGTATGTGATAACTAATCAATTTAAAGGAAATTTTTCATAATTGATATTTGTAATTAAAGTGTCTCATGATGATACCATTGAATATACAAACCTAGACATGTAATTCAGGCTTTTTCATGCATGCCTTAATGAATAAAAATTACACCATATAGGATTATTAACATTTCAAACATAAATTTTGAATTTCAATCTAGAACAACTAATCACACATGAGTTATATTCCATTGAAGTAAATTTTGGTATTTTGGTATGGTTTTTTCACTGATGTCAACACCTACTAAACACTTATTAACTCTGGCACTTTGGAGAATCAACAACATTCACCGACAAGCAAGTGACTTATGCACAGTCATCGGTATCTGGTACACTGGCAGGATATAATGTTCATCAGCACTTGGAATAGCATGAAAAACACCTGCTAATATTGAAGACATCATTTGGACACCTTTTCTTGGAGTTTTGTTCATTGGCATATTCGTATTTTCATATTTGCTGTTACCAGCAAATAGGTTCAGGAAATGCACCAGCAGGTTTATCTTTTCCAGATTAGCACGACACACTATGGAGATGTCTTATTATTATTGTAAATGCTTCAAGCCGACATGTTGAATCAGCTATTGCATCGGACATTGTTTTGTTTGTAAATTGATTTTATTGTAATATCCTTTAGAGCCGACCTACTAAAATTGGTCTTAGGTTATGATATAAATGTAAGATCTTATTTGTAAGATCAGATGTGGAATGCAGAAAAGAATTGTGTGAAGGTATATGCGAGATTAAGTAGAGCTATACACACAGACATCATTTCAGGGTTGAAGGAAGGTTTTTGTGAAGACAATTAGAACTACACTGGTACTGAATCCAACATAGAAAGATTCTAATTTGAGCAGTACATCCTTATTGGAATTAACCATCCAATTGTAGTCAGTGTGACTCCTACTTGTGTTTGAGCGGTGAGCTCTAGTCTCTTGGCCTTTCTGCATGTGTAGACCCCATTTGTATACACATACTATCTGCAGTAGTATCATATGATTGTGGGTAAGGTTTCCCACCATGGTTTTCCCCTTATAGGGTTTCCATGTACAAATATTGGTGTTATGTGTTGTGGATGACTTTGACCTTTTATTTCATGCATTAATCTTTATCGATATTACAATTAACTGATAAAATTGTCTACCAACATTAAAGACTAGTTTACCGGTATTAAGCATTAAGTTGGTAAAGTTGGTTTTGGTTTGAATTTGTTAGACAACTGATTCACCCCCCCTCTCAGTTGTCTCCGGGACCTAACAATTGGTATCAAAGCCTAGTCCTCTTTTTGCAGAAGTTTAGCAGCTTGAGGAGATCCAATGTCTACTAACTATTTCAGGAAGGATAGTCCTAAACTTGATGGAACCAACTATGGCATATGGAAGATCAGAATGGAGACACATTTAAATTGCATTGGAAAGGACATTTGGGAAGTTACAAAGAATGGCTATACTACTCCTACTCCTAGTCAACCTAATCCACCTACCTTGGGAAAAGATGAAGAAAATGATTGCAAAGCAAGAGAAGCACTTTTGAGCACATTAACAGATCAGCAAATCATGGGATTATCAGATATATCAACTGCTAAAGCTATTTGGGATCATTTGGAAGCACTGAATGAAGGAGATTTCCTAGTCAAAATTGCAAAGCTTGAAAGCTTCCAGGTCAGGTATAAAAATCTAAAAATGGAAGAAGATGAAAGGATTTTGCTTTTATGGAAAGAGTAAATGAAATTGTTATGGATATTAAATGTGCATTTTTGAATGGAGATCTTGAAGAAGAAGTTTACATTGAACAACCTGATGGATTCTCTTTGGCAGATAACAAAGATATGGTTTGTAGGTTAAGGAAAGCTTTGTATGGGTTGAAACAAGCTCCAAGAGCTTGGTATGCGAGATTGGATAAGTATCTTTTGAAGATTGGTTTTTCTAAAGGTAATGCTGACAACTCATATTATAAAGTAACAAATGATGACATCTTGGTTATAGAACTTTTTGTTGATGATATAATCTTTGGAGGAGAAGATGGATTATGTAAAGAAATTTCTATTGAAATGCAACAAGAATTTGAAATGTCTATGATTGGAGAAATAAAATTCTTTTTAGGATTGCAGATTTCACAGACTGATAAAGGTATATTCTTGAGTCAATACAAGTACTTGAACGAGTTATTAAAGAAATTTGGGATGGAGAACTCTAAACCAGTAAGCACACCTATGACTACAAATGACAAATTATCACTAAGGGATGAATCTACACCTGTTAATCCGACCAGGTACAAATCTATGATAGGAGGTTTACTATATTTAACACAAACAAGACTTGATATCAAGAATGCAGTATGTATTGTTTCAAGATTTCAGAGTAATCCTAGAGAAAATCATGAATCAGCAGTTAAAAGGATTTTCCGGTACTTGCAAGGCACTACAAATCTTGGATTATGGTATCCTAGAGATGAAAACTTTGAATTATGTGCATACACAGATGCAAATTGGGTAGGAGATGTGGATGATAGAAAAAGCACCACCGGGAGAGCATTTTTTCTTGGAAGCAGATTAATTTCTTGGTTGAGTAAGAAACAAAGTTGCACATCTTTATCAACAGCTGAATCAGAATATGTTGCAGCAGCAACCAACTGTACACAGGTACTATGGCTTAAGAAAATGTTGAAGGATATAAAGGTAAAATTCAAGGAACCTATTACTATCTATTGTGATAACACTACAACAATTGATATACCTAAGAATCTAGTACTACATTCTAAAACCAAACATGTTTCTATCAAACTAAACTTTCTAAGGGAAAATGTTGAAGCAAAAGAAATTAAACTGGTTTATGTCAATACTAAAGAGAAGATTGCAGATTTTTTTACTAAACCTCTGCCTAAGGAGACTTTTGAATATCTCAGAGACCAGCTTGGGGTCATACCCCCACCAATAGAAACTTAGACAGTTGATGATAGTCATCAATCGATAGTAATAACAGAGAAATATTTTACTCCAGCTTTGATGAGAAAGCTACTTCTTAGGGAAAGTTTTTGTGAGGACAATCAGAACTACACCGGTACTGAATCCAGCATAGAAAGATGCTAATTTGAGCAGTACATCCATATTGGATTTAACCATCCAATTGTAGTCAGTGTAACTCCTATTTGTGTTTGAGCAATGAGCTCTAGTCGCTTGGCCTTTCTGTATGTGCAGACCCCATTTTTATACACATACTATCTGCAGTAGTATCATCTGATTGTGGGTAAGGTTTCCCACTGTGGTTCTTCCCCTTACAGTGTTTCCACGTACAAATATTGGTGCTATATGTTGTGGATGACTTTGTCCTTTTGTTTCATGCATTAATCTTTACTGGTATGACAATTAACTGATAAAACTATCTACCGGCATTAAAGACTGGTTTACCGGTATTAAGCATTAAGTTGGTAAAGTTGTTTTTGGTTTGAATTTGTTAGACAACTGATTCACCCCCCCTCTCAGTTGTCTCTGAGACCTAGCAGTAAAAATATTAATACATGGATGATAACTATTCTAAAACAAGATACATAATATAATGTCATGAATATCTTAATGTAATATCATGAGTGATTTAAGAATAAGATAAACTAATGCAAACAAGTTCATTAAGTTCTAAAATGTGTCTAACACATCTATGAAAAGAGTCATAAAATTATACCTAAGAGAATGATATGTATTTTCTCTTCTCTAAATTTATAAATTTTTAATAATTCCATTCTTCTACATATAATGATTTTTTATATTTTATCTTGCATCATAATATTTCAAAATTTGAAAACCTATTAATTTTTAATTTGAAAACATGATACTTTTTCTAATTTTAATAAAATTTAACTACTTCCATTGGACGAAAATATTTGTGAGAAGAATAATTTTTTTAAAAAAAAAGTGTAGTTGCAAATCCAACTAGTGGAGGGAACCAAAGTTTAAAAAAGGGTAAAAAGCAATATAATTACTAGTTTGTAATATACATTATGAAGAATGTCCAATAAAAAAATGGTATATTATTATTATGATTGATATTATCCATATCCTTTGTTGTAGTCAAGGGGCTAGCCCACAATAATGGTTCCCACTTTTGTCAATGAAGAAAATTGGCAGAAGTGGGGAAATTTTTTTTGCGAACCCTCCATCAAACATGGGTTCGATCGAACCCTAGGTGGGTTTGGGGGTTCGATCAAACCCATTAAAATATTTATTTTTAATGGGTTCAATCGAACTGGTTTTTAAATTATTTTTTGCTATAAAAACCGAAAAATGACAGTTTAACTGTCATTTTCAAGTTTGGAGTTTTCTATGTCCAGAGGGGGTTAGAGCAAACTCGACGTCAGCACTATGTCACTGTTCCCTGTCAGTAGTAGCCAACGCTTCTCACCTTTCAGGTTTCAACCTACATTATCTCAGGTGCACAAAATAACCTTTTTTTTGTTTAATAATTTTTTTTTAATTAAATTTACTTAAAAATTAATAAATAATTTGTTTGTTAATTTATTTTTTTAATTAAATAATTATATATTTATTGTTTTTCAGCATTTTAGAAAAATGTTTAAAATTTTTTAGAGAAACATTAGCAAAGTTAAAACTTGAAAATGTTAGAAAACTTAATTTAATGTTTTTGATTTAACATCAATTTGTTTTTTAAATTAAGTAACTGTATATGTATTTTTTTTTCAACTTTAAAAAAAATGTTATGAAAAACTTAGAAAACTAAGGTAGTAAATTAAAACTTAGAAAAACGTTTAAAAAAACATTAGCAAAATTTAAAATTAGAAAAATGTTACAAAACTAAATATAATAAATTAAAATATTAGATAAATTAAATAATAAATTTAAATTTTAAAAAATATTATAAAACTTACATAACAAATTTAAATAAATTAGACAAAATAAAACCTCTATGACCCCTTTTCACATCCTATTACACACACAACAGGATCCCTTAGGACCCCTTAAGACCACATATGCCCCCGACGACACTGTATGTCCCCTTAGGACCATAGAGGATCACATAGTTGATCCTAAGGGGTCATATGCGGTCCTAAGGGGTCACACATGTGTGACCCCTTAGGACCATATATGACCCCTTATAAAATCCTAGTGTGTACGACAACCCCCTTATAAAATCCTAGTTTGGACGACATACCCCTTAGTCCATCACAGTGTCCTAAGGGGTCATATGTGGTCCTAAGGGGTCACACATGTGTTAAAAAATGTGTGACCCCTTAGGACCACATGTGACCCTTTATAACATCCTAGTGTGTACAACATACCCCTTAGGATCACATAGTGTCCTAAGGGGTCATATGTGGTCCTAAGGGGTTACATATGTGTCCTAACTAACTGCATATGACCCCTTATAAAATCCTAGTGTGAACGACATATCCCTTAGTCCATCACATAGTGTCCTAAGGGGTCATATGTGGTCTTAAGGGGTCACACATGTGTGACCCCTTAGGACCACATATGACCCCTTATAACATCCAATTGTATATAAAATGTACCCCTTAGGATCACATAGTGTCCTAGAAGGGGTCATGCATGTGTGTTCTAACATTGTACATGCGTGACCCCTTAGGACCACATATGACCCCTTATAACATCCTAGTGTCTATGACATATGGTCCCTTAAGATCACATATACAGTGTCCTAAGGGGTTGAATATGTAACACATGTGTGACCCCTTAGGACCACATATGACCCCTTATAACATCCTAGTGTGTACGATATACGATCCCTTAAGATCACATATATTAAAGTGTCCTAAGGGGTCACACATGTGCTCTAATACATGTGTGACCCCTTAGGACCACATATGACCCATTATAACATCCTAGTGTACATACGACATTCCCCTTAGGATCACATAGTGTCCTAAGGGGTCATATGTGGTCCTAAGACCTATCACGTGTGTGTTCTAATGCATGCGTAACCCCTTAGAACCACATATGACCCCTTATAAAATCCTGGTGTGTACGACATATTGGTCCCTTAAGATCACATACATTAGTGTCCTAAGGGGTCAAGAATATGTGGTCCTAAGGGGTCACACATGTGTTCTAAGACATGCGTGACCCCTTAGAATCGCATATGACCCTTTATAAAATCTCTCTTCCCTTAATTGCTCAGCTAGCATGTGTTTTAATTTTTAAAATTGTGTTTTAATTTAGTACATGATGTATATATCTTTAATGATATATATATCTCTCTATCAAATTAATATTATCTCTCTCTGTCATGAAAATGATCTCCCTCTCTCTCTTGAATTAATGTTTTAATAATTTAAAATGTATGTATGTGATCTACATAGATAAATTTATATATGTTTTAATTTAGTAACTGTATGTATATATCTTTAATGATCTCTCTCTCTCTCTCTGTGTGAAATTAATGTTCGTTCTCTAGATGTCACGATTTAAATGATCTCCCTCTCTCTCTCATTAATGTTTTAATAATTTAAAATGTATGTATGCAATATATATATATAAATTTATATATGTTTTAATTTAGTAACATGATGTATATATCTTTAGTGATCTCTCTCTCTCTATCATGAAAATGATCTCCCTCTCTCTCTCATTAATGTTTTAATAATTTAAAATGTATGTATGTGATCTATATAGATAAATTTATATATGTTTTAATTTAGTAACTATATGTATATATCTTTAATGGTCTCTCTCTCTCTCTAAAATTAATATTATCTCTCTCTAGATGTCATGATTTAAATGATCTCCCTCTCTCTCTCATTAATGTTTTAATAATTTAAAATGTATGTATGCGATCTACATAGATAAATTTATATATTTTTTAATTTAGTACATGATGTATATATCTTTAATGATCTCTCTCTCTCTCTCTCTCTCTCTCTTTGAAATTAATGTTATCTCTCTCTATCATGAAAATGATCTCCCACTCTCTCTCATTAATGTTTTAATAATTTAAAATGTATGTATGCGATCTCTATATAGATAAATTTATATATTTTTAATGATCTCCCTCTCGCTCGAGCTTTAAAATTTTTTTTTTTAAATTTGAATTATGCGAGAATTTCATGTATGTATATATATATATCTATGAATTATGTGAGAACTTCACATGTGTACACTTTAATTTTTAATGAGCTCAAGATTAAGGATCTCTCTCTCTCTCTCTCTCTAGAATTTAACTAATTTTAATTTTTAATGTTAAATTGAATGCACTTCATGTGTGTGTGCTTACGTACTTATTATAACTTTATGACCTACCTAGATAGATGGTGTCCCAAGATCCAGGCCATGATCATGTACCTGATCAAGATCCACTTGCACAAAATCCTGATCAAGATCCACTTACACAGGCTTCTGATCAGGAGCCACCTGATGATATAGATCCTCCACACTAGGATCCCCCATTGCGTGATATTGCTACCATTTTTCACTATAGTGACCATGAGTTATAAAGGTTGAGGGTAAAATTAGATGACCCATAGACTGATAGTGTGTACAAGAGTACATGCAAATCTAGTTTTGATAGTTTGCGGACATTGAGGGGCCGCTAGTTAGTCACACCTCATTTTTACCATAGGTTATAGCTGATATTTATAGACAGTTGAGGAGTGAGGTGAGGGGTCATGATTCTTTTGCTGATGTGGTGAGGGTGGTGTTGAAGGAGACCATCAAGGAGAGATGTTTTCCACAGTATCAGGAGAATAGTAAGGTGAAAGGATATTAGTTCATGAGATGTATTGATCCATAGGTTGCATCATTGATTTACCCAAGCTTCTTGGCTACCCATGGTCGTTATCCTAATAATGACTAGATACCATTATACTTTGCACAACAAGTATTTGTTGAGGTTCATTATCAGATGAAACCAAACTACCTTGATATTCCAACATATTATGGACAGGGGAGGGGCAGGATTGTTGATAGAGATGCATATCATAGGCGTGATAGAGCTCCGCCTAGAGACAAGGACCTTCTTGGCGAGAGATTTTAGGTAGTAGTTCCAACCCTCACCCCCATAGTGGATTGCATTGTGATTGCTTCTCAGAGAGAAGCAATTGATAGGATTGGACA
Organism: Cryptomeria japonica; assembly: GCF_030272615.1. Classification (NCBI taxonomy): domain Eukaryota; kingdom Viridiplantae; phylum Streptophyta; class Pinopsida; order Cupressales; family Cupressaceae; genus Cryptomeria; species Cryptomeria japonica. The sequence continues at coordinate 375,171,766 of NC_081411.1, read as the reverse complement.
AATTATATCAGTAGCAACTACCATATCATTTGACAGGCTGGGCAAATATATGACGAGCCGACCATGTTCGAGACTATCCACAAATTATGCATCTTCTAATCATGAGGTGGCTTCAAATTTAGATGATTAGTATATTACTACTATCATCCCCTCCCCAAATAAGGTAGTGGCTATAGTAGGAGGTGGTAGACATGTACAGATGTCACAATATTTAACCGAGGACCTGCTACATTCTTACCATTTTATTTCATCTTGACTTGGGATACCATTGGCTATTGTTAGAGAGGAGATTCTCAGAGACGGGTAGGATACCGCTGCATTGACGCATACCCTAAGGAAGTCACAATATTATCATCACTCTACGCATGCTCACTAGTACATTCAGGTCAAAATTTCGACAGTAAATAGTCGAAATTCCGATGAAATTTTGTCGCACTACTGACAAAAAAGCTGTCAAAAACTTTGTGTCAGAAGTTTCAACTTTCCTTGTGGTCGTCGCAATTCTGACATCACCTCCAACCTTTTTGATGACTACCATGGATGCTCATACCTTGAAAGAATACCATCACGATCTCAACCTACCATCGGAATTTCGACACCAAAGGGTAAAATTCCGACAGAGGAGTGCCGTCGGATGAACAACATCTTCGTCAGAACTCTCCTGGAGGCCATTGTAATTACGAATTATGATGGCCTCTAGGAGAGTTTCGACTAGGATGTTGTTGATCTGACAACACTCCTCTGTCAGAATTTTACCCTTTGGTGTCAGAATTCCGACGGTAGGCCAATTTTTCAAAAAAAAAAATTTTATAGAAAAAGATTGACATTGGTATCTCTCTTCTATCTCTCTTCTCTATCCCTCTCTACTATCTCTCTTCTCTCTCCCCTCTCTAGGCCTCTTTCTCCATCCCTCTCTTCTTCTCTCCCTCTCTACTTCTCTTTCTCTACCCTCTCCAAGTCATTATCTCTTCCTCTCACCCTCTCTCTCTCTCACCTCTATAGGTCTCACCTTCCATTCCTCCATCATTACCCATGTTGTCAAGTTGCAAGATATTTCCCAAAGTACTTGGTTGCTAGGGTTGATTTGCTTAAGTGTTGGAGTTGGAGTTAGATGAGACCTGCATGATTAAGTTGTATTAAGTGATCAAGTCACCAAGATCTCAATTGTAAACATGACTAGGTTCTAGGGTTTTATGGTAGCATAGGTCAAGATTGAGGTATGGTGGTCAAGAATTACCTTCCAATGAAAAAAGACATCCAAATGATGAAGAATGAAGGCGATGAACTCATAAAAGTTTGGAGGAGATAATTTGACTAAGTTAAAATTTTGTTTAAGTCATGGTCATGATACTAGCTTGATCATCAAGAGCAACTTGTGCGAATGAACCCTAGAAATGTGCCCATGCTAGAGAAGCAAGAATTCCAATAAAACCTAAGGCAATGCTAGTAAGGGGTCAAAATTAAAGAATTAGGGTACAAAAAACAAAATTTGGCTAAGTCGAGATGTTGCTCAAGGATGACCTAAATCATGGAGTGTAAATCAATCATGAAACATGAGAATGGATAGGTCTTGACCCAAGAAACGTAAGTCCCCCTTGTGATTCCAGCAGATATCACATCACAATCATTGAGTCTATCTATACTATAAAGTCAACACCTGACTATTGGAATCTTGGAGTCATCCCATTTGATCACGTAGTTTAGCACTTGGGAGGATTTTGTTCAAGAGAGGATAGAATACTTAGTATTTTATTTTGTGTTGCATAGTGCATAAAAAACACATTAATAGAAACCATTGAAAGGTTTGTTTAAAGCCTTTGAATCATAGTCTCTACGAGAAGCTATCAAGAGTGCCCAGAATTTGGAAACTTTAGTATCCAAGAACATAATTCATAAGGCACCACTTTTAGAGCAACCAAAGAAGCCTATCAATGTAATATTTTATTTACCTTGGATATGTTTTATCCTAAGTGTGATATTCCACTATTAAAAACCTTAATTAGGTAATATTTTTACTTAGGTAGAATAAGATAATGAGTTGCACATTCTCCTTCTTTGATTGAGATTCTACTTTTTCCTTGTCACAAATTTGGAAACTTGGATAAGCAATTTCTTTTTTTGGTTTTCTACCTCTTCATGATCCTCTTGGATTTGGAATCTTGGAAGCTATATATTGTAGGTTTTTCCTTGATTAACATATCAAATGAAACTATTGTGAGCTTTCATATCTTAACATACCAAGGGCTTAAGTTTGGGGATGACAGTGGGATGACGAAGGGGGCGGGGTGGGATGCAAATATATATACAACTTAAAAAATTAATTATAAAAGGATGTGTATAGAATAAGTATAACAACTGTAAATAAAACTTTGCCACACTATGTAAATTTTACAATAAACATTAAAAATATGTCAATGATTGCAGAAAGAAGGTTTTGTAGAAAAGTGGCTAATAATTAAAGCCTGATGAAAGCATAAATCCATTATTGTACATTATGAAATGCCATCATGCAAACAAACTGTTATTTGATCTGAGACAATGAGTTAATTTTGCATATAGTGTATATGATAGAAAGAAAGCTAATACAAGTGCAATTCTTATGTTGTACAAAAACCAGTTGAAGAAATTTGATATCAACTTTCTCTCTTTTCCATCATTCTCATCGAATTGTTCTACCCCATGAACAGGCAAAGAGCCCTTAATGCCTCCAACACCAAGAGCCATGACATATAGACCAGTGTAGAGTATTATAGTTTGTCCACCTTCCACCTGCTTGCAAATCCCAGCTTTGTATGCACTTCCCATGTCACATGTCGGAGGCTTTAGTGAAGGAAAATGTGCTTGTATTGTTAATAACACCCAACCTTGCATATATCATGAACATCAGAATCTAAACAAGTCGGGAAGAATTTTTGTAAACTCTGGAAATAATGATATTGCAAGTTGAATTCCTCTATCATTTCTGAGCATAAAACAATAGGTTCAATGTTATCACATTCTTTTATTTGTTCAAGGCTGATTAATTACAACAAAAACATAGGTTCTATATGATCCTAGTTTTCTATTGTATAGAACAAATTGCTTATAGTTGTTTATTTTCTTGGTCCTTAGAGATTAGTTTACATATTTGCATGCTAGTGGGAAAGGTTTAAACATGGGATGTCAAACGACTGTTCACTCAAATTATTGAAATTATTCATCTTATAAGTGAAATCCAGTGTTTTCTTTTGGATAGTTCTGTAATGACATTAGTAAATTATTTGATTGCTTTGAAGGGTTCCTCTGGAGATGAGGAGTTCTGTTGGTTTATTTGCCAACTTTGCCTATTCATAACAATGTGCAAAAGTTATGTCTGTGCTTAGCACTGATACTGTTCTAATATTATATAATCTCCTGCTGGTCGCTCCCTTCTTTTGCATTCCTTTGATCACAAGGAGTGAGCGTTCTTCTATCTCTAGTCCCCTAATGCCAAAGTGGAGGGCTAAAGCTTAATAATGTGAAGGGCTTTACATTCACTATCCATAATGAGTCCTCCACTTCCTGCAATACCTAGGTTGTCCTTTGGAGCAATGTCAAAATTGAATTTGAATCTTCCTTTCTGTTGTGGAACACATTTTCTATAGGCTTCTACCATGGATCCATTTATTAGGGGAATTAATGATCTCATGATTTGAATGTCTATCCTATGATTTGGATAGGATTTAAGACTTTTAACTATCGAATGCTTGGCAAGAGGACAATACATTTTAGTTACAGTGTTTCTCAGGCTTCTCTGGAGAGAGTTTTACCTTACATGTTTGTGTGCTTTTGTTAAGATATCAGTGGTAGTAAGTAGCATAGTATAAGAATTTGTAGGTCAATGAGGTTTCTTGAGATAAGAAAGAATTGACCTCGTAAGAACACACTAACATAGAAGGACAAGAAAATGACTACATCTAATCTTTGTTATTAAAAAGGCATAATAGAAACTATCATTAAAATTGACTAAAAGATTGAATCAAACTAAAATGAATTAAAATGGAAAAGGTGGGTTAAGATAATAATCTGAAGAGAACAATATGCATAGTTAAGGCTTTGACCATGTCAATGTTAAAAAAAAAGTTCATAAAATTCATAATAATGGTTTCAACTTAAAAAACAACCATGAACCATAATCGTCTTCAGTATATCTATGTATTTTGTTGACAATCAGACATAACAGACAAAGTCACAAAAGCAAAAGTGAGCTTATTCTATTTGCAAGGAATTGCGTTGTCTGCAACCATTCTTTATTTAAAGAACATTAAAAGGTAAGTATAATAACATACAGTACTAAAAATAAGTTTTTGAGTCTATTTTGAAGATGTCAACCAAATTGAGAAACACGTAAATTATAGATCACAAATTCAACATTTTTCTGAATGCTTACAGAGAACAAAAGTTGCAGCAAGGATTCTGCCATGTTTGGATTTATCCACAGGTTTGTTTCTTTAGTCCACATATTCCTCTAGCTGGTGTGCTTCACCTCGTTCAAATTTTTATCAATAAAATGTTTTCATCAAGATAAAACCTACAATCATGTTAGACAAGTATTGAAAGTATAATTCATAGAGCAACCATTTCAACTAGGTTTAGATAGCATATATTCATAACTATTTCAATTTTATGTGAACTACACAATATCTATAATGCATAATTGGAGTTAAACCATAATAGGGCTTGGATGAGAAACATGATAGGGCACCCAAAGCTGTCCACATGCTAAGCCCAAGAGCGGATATACCATCCCTCTTGGCCCCATGTGGCAGTCTGCCATCCATATGAGGTGGTGTGCTTAGTGGGTAAACTTGTACCTACCCTCCCTATCCATGCTACCTTATCCACCCTTCTATGATTGAGACCCCTTTAATCACAATGGTAGAGGTTGATGGGGAAACCACAATAGAGTGTCCTGAGCATCCCTCCCTTCTAAGCCCAAGGGTAGGATACACCTTTGCCCCCCTTGGCCCACATGTGTCAGACACATTAGTCATCCACAATGGGGTAGTGTACTTAGAAGAGGACCTCGTCATAGTTTCCCCTCCTTATATTCCCCTATTAACCCCCTCATGATTGATTGTAGCAATTTAAGAATCATATATTCAATATTATTTCTCATATCCAATGTAGGGGAGGTTATGTATCAAGTATAATATTGCATTGCATATTATTATCTATGTCTATATGAGAATAATTAATCATAAGAGTACTATTATGCTGCATACCACAAATGGAGTAAGATTACTATTGCCTACAGTAAACAATAATTTCATATTTGATCTGTTTGCCTGATTGCTGATATATATATTAGGAGTTGATCTGCTCTTATGAGTGTTGATGCTGATTGAACTACTTTCCTTGATGCAGATGTAATTATCCTTGATGTCCTGTCTGTTAATGCATGATAGCTTTAGTAAGATAAACTTTATTATAAGAAAGAATAGATAATCAACTTATTGATAAGAAATAATAAGTAGTCAACCTCAGCACTATGAAGTTTATTTCTATGACATGTTATGAATATATAAACATTTCCAGTACCTTGCCTGAAGTCTGTACAATGTAAAATTTTATGAGCATCAATCTTGTGCAATCATGTTGCACAGTAGTGCTTTAAATACATAATTTAATCTCAGAAATTAAGAAACAAAACATCAAAGTTTAAAAAAGTGCAGCGATTGTGTTACCTCAAATGTTGATAAAATCCTGGAGTTTGAGGGAATTCTTAACTTTATAGTAAAGATAACCTGTGAACATTGAAACCATAATATTTGTTAGTTACAAATTCAATTTTCTATCTTAAAACAAAATAAAATACCAAGAAATTTTCCAGCTGGAATAGAGTTTTCAAGCTCGAGTTGGAAGATTCGCAAAGATAATAATGTTGTGATATCTTCAAACCATAGAAATCAATTTTACAAAGCACTCACAAAAAAATTAAAAAACTGAGCAACATAGACGAAAAGATCAGAGTTGAAAGCTAGAACATGGGGACAAAGTATCTTTAAGAACACCATTAAAGTAGATGAGTATGGTGCTTAACATGGGCAATCCTCCCACATGAATAGTCAAAATGTTCAAATGATTTAACTTTTAACTTTTCCACAGAAAGATACATTGTTTTGTTTATATAACAGTAACCTAGATTTAACCCAAATCATGGATTTATATTTTCCTCCATCTAACCTATTCTTTTTCTTGTTTTCTCTAAATTGAAGAAAGCTGAGAAAAACTAGATGTCAAAGACATAATAGTTGCCCAGGAAGACATAAATAAAATCATAGAACCAATGGCTTTATGTAATAGATGAAAACACAAGAAAAGATGTGGATCCTAGTGATCTCAGCTATATTCCCTTATGCTTAAATGAATGTCCATTCCCTGTTCCAAAGGTTCCCATTTTGGCACAGGTGGGGAGGATGCTGGCAAAGGTTGTAAAATTTTTCAACAAGTCCAAATTTTGCATATCCAACGACCATCGTAATCCATGAAAAACATTTCTTGGAGGAATTTTGTCAATCAGTTCACGTACCCTATCTCTGCTTGCACATGTTGCATACATGTCTTCCCATTGAAATTTGAACATTAAAAATGGTGGTAGAGTTTTGGAACTTTGGTAACAAACTAAGAATAAGTATAAGAATTGCAGATGAAACTTTGGCATACTAAGTGTTTAAACTAGTCAACATAAAAAAAATGGAAACAATTGCATTAACAATAAGAATGGTGGGTAGAGGTTTGGGGTCAATGGTTAGTGCCCCTTCTGGGGGGTTTGGGGCAGAGCCCCTATCAAGGTTAGGGCGCATTGCCAAACCTTTAATACGGATGACATTTTCACAATAATTTCACCATTTTTGTTTAGAATTGGAGTTTCTATTTGGGGGCCATGAGAGACTCATAGGAATCCTCAAGATGGTCAAGAGACTCCTTGGAGTCCCTAGGACATCCCTAAGTGGTGCAGCAAGGGGATGTTTCCCCTAAGTATTGCATCTTGAAAAAATAGGGATTTTGGAGGGGGGGAAGGGGTCCCCATGTTTCAATGGTTTCAAAAGATTCTAAGTTTTTTTTTAATCTTGTCATAACAAAATATACTCCTCTTGCATCCTTGGATGATTTGAAAATTGAAAACAATTTGACAAGAAAAAACTAACTTCTAAAGTTTAGACTTAGTTTTCCTTTTTTATCCAAGTCACTACAACATTTCAATGATCAAAGTAGCTTTTTTTTGGTGGTTTCGAAGAATCCAAAAGGCTTGAGAAATTCAATATTATCTTTCATTCCACCAAAATTGGAGATCAAGAAGCATGCTCACAAAGAAGGATTTGTTTGTAACTTAAGGCAATCGACTACTTGTTGGGGCATTTTCAGGTCTAAAGAACCTACCATTGTGTCAAAAAGGCCCATACGACCCCATTTTCATCTAAAACTTGTCTCTTTTGGTCATAGAAGCATTTAAGGAAAAAAAAAATCACACATGCCTATACCATACATATTTGAGTTAAAATAAAAATTAAAAATTCACAAGGTTTGGAGACCATTGAACAATTTGGGAGATTGCTAATACATACACTCAATTTATAAAGTCTCAATTTGATGTACTTAATCTTCGAGAGGCCTATACAAAAGCATTTTGTAATTGTGAACTAAGATAAATTTCCATTTTTGGCAGTTTTCATCATGGATTATGGTATTAAATTCCAACATTCTTTTGTCAAGATAAATTCAGAGAACCATTTGTACTCGAAACAAGGGATAGTGAAAAATTACATTATGTAGGATCTCCTACCCTATCTCATTGAATTCATTCCTACACCAAGTGACTATGAACAAAAGCATAGGTATTTAACAACAATGACATGGTCCATGGACTAGTGATCCTCCTCTTGATACTCCATCTACAAATGAGAACATCTCTTATACACGTTGCTACTTCAGAATTAAAAGTTGCTTCTTCTAGAACTTTCCATGATTCTTTGCAATAGGATTATATGTCTTCTAGATTCACCCCACTAGGACACATTCATATCAAGCATCTTTACTTTTTTGAAAAGTAGACCACATTTCAGATCTAGATGACACCATAATGACTTTGATTTCCTCTTGCAAGATATTCCTCCATCATGTATTGCTTCATCGAAGTTCAAATTTGTTTCTTCAAGGGCTCTCAATGATTCTCTATATAGGATTCTTCGTGTCTATGAGATCCACTTCATTGGGAGGCCTACTTAAACATTTCACATCTATTTGTGGACTCTCACCTTTCAAATATGTTATGAAATCAACTATGTTATGCTATTTTGATTTTATTATCATTTATATTTAACAATTTTAAAAGTGTTATCACTTACATTAATTTCTAGGTTAATATTTATTTTGTAGATTCTAATAGAATTGAATACCATACCCAAACAATATCTAGTATGAACTAGTTAGTTACAGGCTAGGTTCCAAGCGTACTTGGTAACACAATTTTTGAGCTTGTGTTTGTTTATGATTTAATGATTGATGCATCTAGCTTTGCTACACATCTACTTTGAATACAATGAGAGGGTGATTTTGTCTAAGCCAAGAGACCCTGCTATCTAATATCACCCAAGAAAGATACTGATATTTTACCTTGGAAATATAAGCCATTTGTAAGTATAATTAAATGAATTGTAATAATAACTTAAAATGAAGTGAATTAAAATTTGATTGAGTTCCCCATTGTATTTTAACAAATCACCTAGGAAGATGTTCATTCCTAACAATTTCCAATTCTCTTTCCAAAAGGATGAAAAAGAAGAGAAAGGAACTAATTAATGTTGGGACAGAATTTAGAAGACCTATGTTTTGTGTCTGAAAGCTACTAGCCTAGAGAGCATGGAAACAATTTGAAGTCATGGGAGAGAGTGTCAGTTCTATCTCCAGAAATTATGTCCAGTAATCTTGTATTAAATTTTTAAATCCTTCTAAGTTTAAATGTTCATGAGGAAACTCTAAAATTTTAATAAAATACATAAATGAAAACCAATTTTGTTTTTGTCGGAATACTTTTGAAAATCACATCACCTCAGTAATTGAACTGTAACAATAAGATTGCATACAAAGTGCAGGTTTGCTATAAAACATGTTAAAAGGGTTAAACTATTTCAATTAATACAAACACTGGAACTATTAAACAACAATAGCTTGTTGGTAATCAAGATTTTGGACTTTACCCACATTTTACACCTTTTCATACAGTCACAAAGAACATAGAAAACATGTATGTGGAACTACAGATTCCAACATATGTAAAAAATACAACAATCTAAATAAGAATGGGAAGCATGTTGAGAATGGTTAAGACATGCATAAATAAAAGGAAAACAAAAATCTCTCAATGTGTATCACAAATAAATCAAGGAAAAAAGCTTTTAGGCAGGGGACCAATATGATCATAAAAATTTCAAAACTTCCAAAGTATAGAGCATTTGAGATTTTATAGAGAATGCGCTAATTCAGCTTTATTCATGATGAGGCATGTTCACAACTTTTGTAGTCGCACCATGGTGTTGTTCATGTTGGCTCTGTTGGACCCTGCAATTAAGATTCAATATACATACATTATTCAATAAGATTAATTGTGCAACATAATGAAATATTGAAAAGTGTGTTATCTTATTGAGCTTCGCTTTGTTTTGAGAATAGTTTAATATTCTCTACTTAACAGGGCCAACCACGTGAAGGTGGAAGCTCATTTGGCCCCTCCCCCCCCCCCTCCCCACCCCTAACATCACTCTAAATTCCCCGTTAACATCTAACATTCATTCATTCTTTCATTCATTCTTTCATCCATTATTAAAATATAACATTCATTCATTATCACATAGTGTTCATTAACACATAAAATTCATTAACTTTCATTAAAACGCAACATTCATCAATAATCATCAACACATATCATTTATGAACATTCATTAGCACATAATTACATTCATTAACACATAAAAATCAGTCATTATCAAATAAGGTAGATTACAATCATTTCTTTCTTTGTTTTTTCTTTGAAGCTATGAAAAGACTAAGTGGAACATCGGTTTCTTCATCATTTCCGCCATCTTCGAATGTTCTGCCCTCTTCTCATGCTCTTGATGTATGCCTAGTCCTATGCAAACGACGAGGATGCTGAACCAAAGGGGGGTCCTCTGCAATAACAAAGAATTGGGTTAAATTCAACACAATTTTTTATTATTGTTACAAGTATTTCATTAATTTAAAGAACACAACCGTTACACTCTTTACCTAATGGGGCCACATCATCTTCCACATCATTTTGTCTAGCCTCAACCTCGACATGCTGAACACCCTCTAGATCCTTTGGAGTTGAAACATGAAATGTTACATTAATCAATACACCAATTGCAATTAAATTTGTTTAAAGGAATAACAGTGGTCCTCTTTACCTGATTGGGGAACATCATGTTCCTAATGTTGTCTACCCGGATCATGCTCCACGTGGTCACCACCGACTACATGCTCTAAAATATTAACAGTAAAGGTTACATTAATTACTACACTAATTTTCAATTTAAGATGTTTAATTGTATTAATAATTACATAAAAAAAATTGAATAGCAAATGAATACCTCCACTACTAGGATGCACATCCGGACCTTCATGTACAGGTTTTGTTCCATGATTATCATGCTGCATTCGAATGTCATGCATAGTGTTATCATTGCTTGCTTATTTAAAAAAAATATAGTCACTTTATGTTGAAACTTAACATCAAATAGATTATTGGTTAAGTATTCAATTTGAAATAATTTTCATTTAGCTTAATTACCATTGTGACAGATGCATCAGAATATTGTGTTTGCCCACTGAATTCTCGTAGCCGTTCAGCCATGGCTATATAGCCTTGCTGGTAGCCAATTCTCTTGTCATCTTCTGTGGGCGCTCTATTGAATTCAGAGCCCTGCATTTTTGCTTAGTATTGTGAATTTTTCTTGTATTGTTTGATAAAAAAAAATTGTTTACAATTTATAAATATTTTGATGTGATACTTAATTTACTGATTCTTACAATTCATGCAGCAAGTTTCATATAACCACTAGAGCCGAGTTTGTGTTGCCCATGCTTTTCTTGTCTTGCCTTGGTTGCCTTTGACATGTCACTCAATCTATGAAAAGTTTGAAATATGTTAGATTATATAAATATAATGAATAATTAGTACATATTCACATTCTTAATAGTATCACATACCTTCTTCTGGCATCTGGTGGTGTATTTCCTTTTTTCCTTTCAATTCTCTCCTTTGCATCCAAAATCAGGTCCTTCCACTCCCTCTCTGGAATCATGGGGGGACGCTCATACTTTATGTTCTTCTCTAAATGTGTCCTGTATTGGTCCCTCACATACTTTAGATATGTGCCAGCTTTTTCCAAGAGCTTAGTCTTGTCGAATGTGTCATTTCCAAACAACCCTACCATATGGTTTGTGAGTTCATCTTTTAACTTTTTTTCTTGGTCATTCCACCTTTAAAGCAAAAACAAACCTATTAGATTTAGAAAGAAACTGAAGCTACCTTTGATATAGTTCAAGAAATGGATAAAAGGAAAACTATTCTAGCAATGATATGAAATCAAAATAGTGGATAAGGGTTAGTTCACGTATGATGTTCCACCTTTTATGTATGGTGGGCCCAAATATTTGCAATGTAATGTCATTAAGTTTTTTATAAAAAATATCATTTCCTGCAAAAAAAACATGGGATCATTAGTCCAAAATGAGTGATCAGTAAGTAAATTACAATTAGACTATATATAATAATAATTTTAAAGTACTTGGAACCTTCTGTATCTTCAAGGGAATCAATTCTTCATCGCTCACCACCAATGTGGCTTGCAACATTCCCGTACTAGCAATACGGGAAGATCCAGGAAATGATGGTATCTTATCACCAGTAGTTGCCTCTGGCGCATCCTCATGTGCATCTCCTACCACAGTAAATGAATCCACTATGAAATGCCTCCAAGAAAGAACACTTGAAGGGTAATAAAAACATAACGAAAGAGAGAGAAAAAGAGGGATCTACCACCAATGGGCGGGTCAACACGAGCCAGTGCAATAGACAATGTCTGCATGCTACGTGTTACCGACATTGGAATCAGCAATATAGTTGGGGTCAACCTCAGACCCATGTTAGCACCTAAAGAGTAATACATTAAATATGTAAAACATTAATAAAGCAAGTTCACAAGTCCAAAGGAGTGGTTTTAATATATAGAACATGGTCATCACCTGAAATACCCGCAATACCTTGATCATTGCCAGTAGGATGATGAGGCCTTATAAATTTCTGTAAAAACAACACATACATATTTTAGTTAATGACATAAAAGAGAAAAAAATATAAACCATTATTGAACTTTTGTTATGATTAAAGCTTTCATTACTGCTTACTTGCAAGTTTTCCACTATCCACAACAATAGTTGCGCCATCTCTGTTATCTCATTAGTCTGAGGGCTTATGTTTGCCAAATCAACAATCTCTTGGCCAATTTTTCTAATATTCTTTTGTACCAATTGTATAGGGTTTGCGCTAAGTGCTATGTCATCAGCGCATAACACTATCAAGTGCCCCACATCCCTATGGAGGTGTTGAGGTACTGCAGATTCCTTTCCCTTATCCTGAACATCCGTCTGTGACAAGAATATAATTAGCACTATCAAAATTACTTCAAAACACTCAAGAAAAGATCATAATGTAACAGTTTGCTTCTATCTAATTTGTACAATTACAATGAGGTTTACCTGCTCCGTAGAAGTGTCAGGACTTACACCCCTATCTGTGCTATGTGGTGGATCCATGTGGCTCTGTGACAAAGAAAAAATATAAAAATGTTAGCGAAATGAAACCAATAGACTTAGCAAAAAACCTTAATAATACAATGGTTTATTGGATTCATTAATTGGAAGTTGGCTTAAATGGTATACATATAGTACATACCACCCCCATGATAGTAACTTTGTTTGTATCTATACGATTCAAATTGTAATCGATTAGCAGCTCTTCCCCTACACTTATTGATTTTATCGCACATACAAACACGCAATTTCCCTCACGTGCCTCAAATATGCAATTGGGTTGCTTATTAGTTGACCAAGGTCGTGTACTATTTATAAAACCTGCAATATTCCCTGTTTCTTTTGGCCTTCCATCAATGTATACAACCACTCATTTACTTTGATCATTATCTTTTTGTTGTATATAATTGGCTGATAGTGCATACCTATGCATACTTTTTTTATATCGAACAATCTGCATCCAATCATTGAAAAAAGTTGAAGGTAGACACTTTTGCATTTCACACATTAGATGAGGGATTTTTCTCTTCCAATATTTTATATCTTCCTTGTGGATTTCTTTAGATGACAACCACCTAAAAGAGATTGAAGACGCAAAAATATATAAACGAGACTTTACAAAATAATATATAATATATTGCATAACAAGTAAAAAAAATGGCAAATATAATATCTATACAACAAATTGAAAAAACATCACTACTTACCTCATGTATTTTCCAAGATCATATATGACTTGCTTGATATTATTGTCAAAGTGGTCTGGGAGAGATAGAGGTAGAATGTACTGCAACAATTATAAAATGATCTTTTCATTGTTTTCTAACATAATATAATGAAAAGTACATGCACAGTATATAAATATATAGTAAATACACAAGAACGCGAATTACCTTAATGAAGGTATGCCAATCATGCGTTTTCATCCCTGGCCCAAATTCACTCTTCTTTGCTATGAGATTGTTTATGTCCGTAGCAAATCCTGTGGGAAATCAAATTTTTCGTATGACTTCTTTTATAGAATTGCTTTGCTTCTCCATTAATAAGCAAGGAAGGGCACTTATATTAATCTGATCTCCATTTCTATTTGATTGAATGACATTTTTCATTGCATGATTGGATTCCACAATGTCACTACAAATTTTGACAATTTTTTCTTTGTCACGCCTTCCATCCAATATTTTTCATAATGTCTCTATTATATTCTTTCCAATATGCATTGTATCAAACAAATGCACAATTTGTAGCTACTTGTAGTAAGGCAACCTACTGAATTGTTTGGGATAACTTTTTAGTCCCTTTGGAAGGTGGCCATCCATGCCTTGATGACCTTCAGTATCATCAATTACATCATCAGTAAACAAAACATGATAGAGAAATTCAAATTCCAAACATAAACCATTAGATGGAATGATATTACCTTGACGATTAATTCTATTATATTCCAACTTCCATAAGTGAGGAGTCATTCTTCGTGGCTTTGATGTAGTCTCTTCTTTCCCATTGAAAAGATGTTTTTTCAGTATTTTGGTACTTGTGATTTTTGTGAAGGAAGTGCCTATACTCATCAAACACCTGCTTTCTTAAAATTTTTAAATGATGGGATTTCATCTTTGGACCACAAACTGGACATGCGAATTTTCCCTTTGTTTGAAGACCTACAAGATAATGTATAATTCTATTATATTTGTTAATTTTTATAATTATAATTATCATGCGCAACTTGAACACTATAACGTACCACAAAACTGTGTTAGCCCTGGGGCATCATGTATTGGCCATACAAGCATTGCATGGATTTGAAATTGTCTTTGTCCTATTGGTCTAGAGATGTCATACATGGTCACACCATTCCATAACTCCAGCAACTCGTCGATAAGAGGCTCAATATATACATTCATATCTTTAACTTGGTACTTGCCTAGTGGAACGAACAAAAACATTACATAATTATTATGACCATTTTACTACAATATTTATAATTAAATTTAGATGACTATTAAATGATAAAATACCTGGAACAATCATTGCCAAAATTATGTGCTCCCCTAGAATTTTGGCGATGCTTCCCTTCATCATATCTAAAGAGCAAAAAGGCTTTGTTCCTGGTAAACAGATTCTGGACTCAATCATTCTTGTTCATGAGAACATTCATTCCCTCAATGCTGCAAAGAAAGAAGGTTTCTTGATAAAGCTGGATTTGGCAAAGGCTTATGATAGAGTTGAATGGGATGTTCTATTTAAAATAATGGGGGCTTTTGGTTATGATGATAAGATTATCAAAATAATCAAAGAACTAATCACTACTCCTATGTTCTCTATTTTGGTTAATGGATCTCCAACAACTTTTTTTAAAACTTCTAGAGGGCTAAGACAAGGAGACCCCATATCTCCTATCCTTTTTACCATTCTGGCTGAAAGTATGAGTAGAATGATTCATAAGTTGAAACAAAGAAAAACTATCCAAGGTCTTCAACCTTCCTCTGCTAATGTTTTTTGCACTCATCAACAGTTTGTTGATGACACTATCATCATGGGATATTCTTCAGTCAAGGAGGCTGATGCCTTCAAAACAACTCTCAACTCCTATGCTCTGGCAACTGGTCAACAAGTTAATTGGGACAAATCAGCTATGTACTTTCTCAATACTCCAGTCATAAGACAACATAAAATTGCCAATATTATTGGATGCAAAGTGGAATCACTTCCTTCCACCTACCTAGGTCTTCCTTTAGGGTTGGCACCCCCAAATTCCTTCAGGAATATGATCATTGATAAAATTAATAAGAGACTTGCAGGATGGAAAGGCTCAATGTTATCTCAGGCTAGGAAAATGTAGCTCCTCCAAGCTACCCTTCAAAATCTCCCTATTTAGGCCCTCAGTCTGTTTGGTATTCTGGCTAAAATTGTTGAAGCTATGGAAAGAATTCAGAAGAGATTCTTATGCTCAGGAGTGGAAGAAAAGAAGAGAATACCTCTGATTGCCTGGGACAAGGTGTGTAGACCAAAGAACAAAGGAGGGTTGGGGATTAAAATTATAAAAACTTTTAACATAGCTCTTCTTGCCAAGCAGTTATGGAGAGCCTATGACACTAAGAAAGACTGGAACCAAATTTGGTTTGAAAAATGCATTAAGAATCAGACTATCCAAGGAATCCTTAATTCTGAAGGTATCTCGGCTGGATCCTTCATCTTGAATAGTGTAACCAAATCCATAAAAGTTGCAAAAGCTGGAGCTGGATGGGTCCTTGGAAAAGGTGACAGAATAAGGTTTTGGGAAGACCCCTGGATGAAGAATGAAGCCTTATTTGATCAAAACAATAATCAAATTATTGAAGAATGTAAAAGGAGGTTTGGGCTAATGGTTTGTGACTATTGGA
This sequence comes from Cryptomeria japonica, assembly GCF_030272615.1. Taxonomy (NCBI): domain Eukaryota; kingdom Viridiplantae; phylum Streptophyta; class Pinopsida; order Cupressales; family Cupressaceae; genus Cryptomeria; species Cryptomeria japonica. Next base: position 375,155,534 of record NC_081411.1, on the reverse strand, counting down.
AGGAGAATAAGTGGGTTAAACTTGAGGACATCCATCCTGGTTTTTCCTCTCTCTAGAAAGAGTTGTTGTCCTTTTCCTCTAGAAAAGTGATCCTAAAGGTGAATTTACAGTTACTTCTGCCTATAAAAACACTTTCTCTCAAATCAGCAATCTCATCTAGAGCAAAGTCTGGAACAACATCTTGATCCCTAAAGTCAACGTTTTCTTTTGGCTTGCTTCTCATGATAGTACCCTTACTATTGATAATTTAATCTAAAGGGGCTTCAAATTCCCTAATAGATGTGAGCTATGTTAGAAGGAGGGGGAATCAGTTGATCACCTATTTTTTCATTGTTCCTTCACAAGGGAAATCTGGTGTAAAATGTGGGAAAAATGGAAAATTAACTGGGTCATGAACAAAAGCATTAAGGATATCATATGGCAATGGAATTATCCTACCAAATGTCAAATCATTAAGAACCTATGATCTTTAACCCTCCCCATGATATGCTGGGGCATTTGGAAAGAAATGAATAATAGGATATTTAGGGAAGATAAGTGTAATACTCAGGTAGTCTTTGAAAAAATATGCAGGGCTATAAAGGAGAACATCAACATCCCTCACAAGAATAATCAGCAATGGGCTATTATTGATATGAATGATATGGAAAAATACATTCTTACTGAATGGAACCTAATTCATAAGGTCTACAAATTGGACAACAAGAAGAAGAGAGATAACATTGTTTGGAGGTTTCCTGATTATGACTGGATAAAGGTTAATTTTGACGGGGCTGCTAAAGGGAACCCTGGAAAGGCTGGTGGAGGTGGAGTTATCAGAAATGCTCAAGGAATTTGTATTATTGCTTTTGCTTCCCCTTTTGGAACCCAAAATAACCATGTGGCTAAAGCTATGGCCATGCTAAAGAGCCTCCTGTTAGCCCAAGAATTCAAATTTAAAAAAATCTGGCTCGAAGGGGACTCTTTAAATATTATACGAGCCCTCAAAGGTATTAGTTCAGTCTCCTGGAATATTGCCAATATTATTAAAAATGCTAAAGCTATCCTAAATAACTATGTTAGCATTATTATAACCCACACATTTAGAGAGGGCAACAAGGTAGCGGATATCCTTGCCAATGAAGGGGTTAAATTGGAGAAGGGCTTAAAATATATAGGGGAAAATCACATCAAGTGGGAGATTAAGGAACAATTATACTTTGATCTCCTTAATGGATCAAGCTAATATCATGATTGATTTCTGGGGAATGAGTACCAATGACAGATTTTGGGGGTGGATGAACTGCCAGATGATGAGTGTTTCTTGGCATCATAACCAAGATCATATGTGTGAAAAAGGTAATTGTAATAATAGCCGGGTTTGTATGAACATGAGTAGCAATCTTAAAATTGTGAAAGACTCTTTACAAGGGGAAACCAGAAATTCAGAGCTTTACTTGCGGGCTGAGATTTGTAACAGAGGATATTGTTACCTGGAAAACAGAATGGGAGGAAACCTTAATAGGAATGAACCTTCAGGTTGTGAGCACTAGAAGAGCGAAAGAAAGGTGTGGAGAAGGCTCCACAAACACAGTTTCATTGATTATATGGAGAAGCTCCATGGTAGTAGAAACTCTGTGTCTCACGCGTTCGCTAAAAGCTAGAGCAATAACAGGGCTACCCTGTTTGGGGAAATCTGGCAAATTGATGAAAATTTGATCTCGAAGGTCATGGGATTCAAGATGGAGGGGACAAAATTCTATAGGGATAGAAAGTATGCTGTTGAGGCCTTCAAAAATTTCCCTAAGACGGAGGATGAGAAGGGCAACCTGGCGAAGAAGGACAACATATCATACTTCATCCCCCAATAGGTAAAACCTTTCTGGCAAAAAGTTATTAGGGCTTTAATGGAATATTTAACTGTGGATGGCAGGTTTACGGAAATTTACAACTATCATTTCACCATCCTGAACCACTTCCGCAATGGGGCTATAATATCTTTGCCCTTCTATTTAGCCTCTTCTCTAAATGAGAGCCTGGCCAACCATGTTAAAAAGCCCAGCTCCTACCCTCTAGCGCACCAGGGACTCATTCTACTAATTTATGAATATATTAAGGATAAGACTAGGGCTACCAAGGATGACCCTTTAATCATCAATGCTTAGATTTTTGAGAAATGCATAGACTATGATTTGACTGGGGAGACCAGTACCCCTACCCATAAAAAAAGGAAGGTTGAAATCATGCAGGAAGAAAAGGATGTGCTTTGTGATGAAGAAGAGGGAAAGAATAAGGAAACTATTTCTGAAATGGAGATTAACAAGGAGGAGAATTATGGGGAAGGAGAGGAAGGGGGCAATTCAGAGAATCATCAACCTAACCCTAAAGGCTCGAAAACTGAGAAAGAGGCTTTGAAGCCTAAGGAAGGTGAAAACCCTAATATGGAGGAGACGGAATAGAGGAAGGATTCTACGGACACCATTCTGGATACCACCCGCAATTGCACCCTTAAATTCTTCAATTTTTAGAAGTGGGTGGTTGAAAATATTACCAGCATGCAGGGTAAACAAAGGGAGCTGGAAGTTAAGATCAACAAGCTGATCAACATGTCTGACTCTAGGAAACAACATGAGGAGATGGAGAATAGTGAAGCGGAGGAGGAAATGGAAATGGAAGACTGGTTGGAGAAAGATTTGATAAAAGGTGACCTGAAACATCTGGAGGACGTCATTAAAATAATGAAGGAACAGGTGGAGGAGGATAAGGACAATGTCAATGCTCGGATGGCTAGAAATGAGAAAGCCTTGAAAAGCCTTATGGACCACAGCTTCTAGGTTCTTAAAGTCTCCTCCCAGAATATGAATGCGCTGGTGAATCATCTGGAAAAGAAAAACCAGGAGAAGAACCTAGTAGTTATTGAAGATGCTCCTACTTCCAACCTAAGCCACCAGACCCCTAGGTGCAGAACCAGGTAGACTATGGCGGAGAAGGATATGAAGATGAAAGAAAGTCAGATTGCTCAAGAAAATACCAACTTGAGGGAAGCAGCCAAGGCAATGATGCTCTTGGTGCAGAATGCAGAAGAAACCATGAAGAATTTCTAAATTTATGTTTATGTTTATGCTAGACTTGGGGCCAATTTCTTGTTGGCCTCTTGCTGACCTTTCCTCTATTGCTGGTTTTTTTGCTGGATTTTTGCAGCCATTGTGTTTTGTTTCTTTCCTGAATATCTTTCGTATGTAGCTGGGTTTCAGGTCCCTTAAAACCTGCTTTTAATTAATCAAAAACATTATGTGCTCCCTCTTTATTGACATCCATGGAGGAATATTATTGTTGATAACAAAAATAGGCCACACCGAGTAAACAAATCTCAACTCTCCAAATGGATTGACACCATCCGCTGCCAATGAAAGCCTGAGATTATGACATTCTTCTTTAAAGTGTGGCCACTTTTCCTCTATGTCCATAAATGCTAAACCATCCACATGCATTCGAATAATGTCATCTCGACTTCTATTGCATGCATGGTAATCCATAAATTGTGCCAAGCTAGTGCACCTGAATAATCGTTGCATACATGGAATAATGGGAATATAACAAAGAGCCTTGCAAGGCACCTTTTCTGTTATTTGATCTGTTCGATATCTACTGATATGACATTCAGGGCATTCTATTCCAAATTCATGTTGTTTATGATATATAATATTATCATTGGGACAAGCATCTATTGTTTGATACTCCATTCCAATATCTTTCATAATGGCAAATAATTCTTGGTATGAGCGAGGTAGAATATTTGATGGTGGTAAGAAAAACTCACCTATCAATCTACAGCAAAAAAAAAAGTTTGAGGTGTTAATATAAAGAATATTAATGGTACATGATTCACCATTTATTAATTGTAATGACATGTATGACACACCTTAACATACGTGAGATTGTTATGTTGGATAAACCATTCATAACCTTCAAGTTCACCAACAACAATACAACAAAGAGAAGAGTTGTTTGGGAGCCTTTGTAAAGGGGCTCATATGCCTTCTCAAGAAGAGGTAAATCATGAACATCAAGATCATCCTGATCATCATGATCAGTTGTGCCAGTACTAAATGTGTCATGGATCAATGTATTTGTACCATCATCTTCAATTGTGTTTGCTAGTGCATGATCGTCATCTTCCATGGGATCATTATCTTCAGCTTCGATATTCACACCTCCATGTTCCTCCACTTTGAAAACCATATTCTCAGGGTTTTGTTGATCCATACCATGTGCTCTGGGGTGCTCCACCTATATAAAATTGATATACATAAATAAATCGTGATCATGATCTCATTATCAAGTGATTTCTTATGTATATAAATTGTTAAAATGATATAATGAACAACTTACCAGTGGATGATAATCATGTCCCCCTTCAATGTGACCATGCTGCCTACAATGTTTCTTAGTTGTTTTGATTAAAAGTCTTCTAGTCTTTAAGCCCTTATAAATTTTGCATGGACAATAACATTTCCCATCACCTTTTCTTTTCAAGTTAGACCATAATCTAGCAATTGTCTCCTTATTTTGTTCTTCACTGATATTATCTGACATGATCTTTTGTCACAGGCAAAAAAATCAGGCTATGGAAACTTCAGTGAAAAAGCTTCACAAAAATTGCAAATCGAACCAAAACCATTTAACTCTTCTTTTTCATCTTAAAACATTGAACTTAATAGAGAATGTATTTAATGTAGTTGATTGTGTGAATTTCTGAGCATTTTGTTTGCAAATTCTTACTAAAAGTTTGCCTATTGCAGACTTTTTGAGAGACATTTTTGAGTATTCTAAGCCTTGGTTCTTGTATTTTCACTGGTGATAAGTTGGAAACTTTATGGCAGACCTATAGCCAATTGATCTAATTTTGACAAGTTATACACCAAGCAAATAGGCATCTAGAACTAGCATTGTTTGCAGGTAACCCCTACCCTATGCCATGGGTATATGACTACCCAGAACTCTAGTTTAAGCATCAATCCTGGAAATGATCGGCATAGGACTACCTAGAACTCTAGTTTAAGCATTAAGTTACATCATTATTGACCTTACTTTATGATGCTATGTATGAGATTGGAACCTTTTGTAAGGTGTGATCAATGTGCTATCATAAATGCAAAGCCAAAACCATTTTGATGAGGTCATGATCCCACTAATACTATTTTACCTTGTTAATTTTGCACCCACAAAAATGATAGAACCAGATATAATATGCCATCAATGCCAATATACCGACAATGCTCAAGATGAGCCACTCAGAGGTAGAGTTTAACCACTTTCCATATAGGTAGATTATCTCTAACCTCATTTGCCCTATAGGTAATTGATTAGGTTCATTTTAGAGTCTTATTTAAAAATATTGACCTCTATGTTAGCTTTTTGCTTTATTATTTGCCTGTTTATGCTTAATCTTGTCAATTTTGCATAATTTTACTTAGTTCTTGCATCTTCAATGAAATTATATCTAATCATATCCAATCACATCAAAATGGAACAATTAATCATATTGCTGGTCTCTCCTAGAGGAATTAAATTGAACCAAATTGACTATTCCCCAATAAAATGTTTTGAAATGGTGAGTGTATAAGTTTGTAGTTTACTTTCCTAGACTAAGACCCCATTTCGTCAACATTTCACTATGAAAGCATAAATATTTTATCTTGAAGAGAACATCTTATAGATTATGGTTCAATGTATAACACATTTTCATAATCAATCATTCGACTTCACATGGATAAAAGAATTCACATATTCTAAATCATGATCTGATGATGTGAACAACTCATATGCAACTATATGGCATGCAAAGCATTTATTTTAACATACACTTATTCATCCACATTGCAGGGATAACAATACAAGGCTCACATATTGGTCTAAGAGGATGCCATGGTCTCACAAAGTAACCAAGAACCAAGAGTTTCACTAAACTACCAAAGATCATAAATATTGAAAGAAAGAAAAAATAGTACCAATAATAAGTCAAATAAATGTGTTCAATTCCAATAGCAAATCAAACATAGCCACAATAACTACACAATAGCAGGTATGAAGGTCAAAAAGCATTCAAAGGCAAAACAGTAATCAAAAAGCACCGGTCAGACCTTTGAAAAGTGTTTTGACAGTGGCAAAGTGCAGGTTGAAGAGAAATTACAATGAAAGAGATAAAAGTGCAGTGATAACAAGCTTGACAGTGAATGATTCATTGTTAGTAATTGCCCAATGATTTTTGTGTAGGGCTAATGTGGTTTTCCTTTGTCAAACAATGTTAGACATGTTTACATGTTTGAATGTAACTGATATTTATGCAAAGATGTGTTTGTAGAAAGCAAGAATGGAAAAGTTGTCAATTGTTGCACACTCCTTATGTGCATTTTGTAGAATCTTGTTCTCTAACCTTTGAAGGTGTAAATCTTCTTTATTTTGGCCTAATTAGTATGTGGCATGGTAGAAATAAGGTGGCATGTTGCACATTGAAGATTTCTATTTTGTAAGTTGGTTCTAGCCATCAAAACCCTTCCAAACCCTTCCTTTTGCACCCATTTTTGGGACAGTCATGGAGAAGGCCTAATGGACTCTAAAACTTAGAAAATCTTCAAGAACTCCCAAAAGGGTATCCGAATCTCAGGTTCTTTTTGTCTGGAAGTCCATCGCTGGAGCAAGGTGAGCACAAAACCCCAAAAGGAGGGCTAATTCCTTGTAGCCCGTTTTAGGCCTAACACATGGTTTTTGTCAAATCGGGTATACCAAAGAAGGTTGTAAAGCATAAAACCCATCAAATCCAGTTGAAACAAGTTGTTCTTGAATGCATCAAACACATTTGGTGAGTTTGACTCCATAAGTCAATTTTGTAGCACTTGTGAAGGATTACTAAAACAATGGAGTTGAAGCCCTTGAGCAACCAGGGAGTGTTTGACTTAGGGAGGTGGAACAAGGAGAGTTTCTAGGTTGCCTATAAGCTTTTTTCACTTTGATTTTGGTCACTAGACCTTGAAACAGCAAAGGACCTATCACTTAGTAAACATTCTAGCCACTTGGCAACCCCCTTGCCCTACCTCCCTATCACTACATGCCCAAAAAACATGACTATAATAATAGTCCCTCATGCATGCATTTGTGGCCTACACACTACAAATCCTAACATATCATGGCAATACACCTCATAGAGAAGACACACCTAGGGCCACATTGCACATAGCAACGTGCCTCACAAAGAAGACATGCATAGGGCACATGCCACATAGCAATGTGTCTTATGGAAAAATGTGCATGCATGTCACACACCAAAGCTATATGTATACATCATGAGGCACATTCATATGTTATCAAACACAACCTATTGTATCTAACATGAGTTCCTCTCTACATGTGTGCAAATCTTCCAACACTAATCGCCACTAAGAAGGAATAATATAAAATGCATCTTCAAATATTTTTGTGTGTGTGTGGAATTGTGTCTTTGAACCCAAATCACTACCATCAACAACATGTAACCATCACCTACACTATATCAAAACATAAGTATGGTGTGACATCATATCTATTTGCATAATGTCAAAACACATGCAAACATGAAAATCACCATAGCATGACAAAAATCAATCTCCACATGTTGGAACAAAGATATAAATAAGATAATAGGGTAAGAGGAAACCCGTACCAAGAACCACATACCAACTATCGATAATGCCATCAAGATAAATGTAGGATAGGATACCACTATAAGCCATCCAATGGTCCATTCTATGAGGAGAACTAGGGGATAGTATCTTTGAAAGGTGTGGTCAATAGAGATAATCCCTACTAATGCCACAATATGTCACCATAGCTTCTTGAGTTGTCCATTCTTCTACTTAACACCACATTTTTTGAGTTCCTCAACAGCGAGGTTGGTTCTCAATAGGATGCACAAACATGTAAACACACAAGCATGGTTTCATCATACTTGTACAACAATACAAATTCATTTTTCTAGTTAATTACTTAGTGTAAAAATAACTCCATTACATAACATAGGGCAATAATCACCATAAGTTTTCAAATAAATTGCCCAAACATCAATTGGAGTTACCCTTTCTAAGGTACAAACATAATTTATTTATAACTTAAAAATTAAAATAATCACAATACATCCAAATAAGTTCAATAGTGCATGGAAATAGACAACATGATCCATAATTAAACCCATAAATTACCCTAATTGGATATGCTAATAAAATGGTGTCTCAAATAATAGAGATTATGTTGGACCTATAATAGAGATTTGGACTTTGTTTCATCATACACAAGCATGGTTTCATCCTACTTGTATCCAAATACACCATCCATAGATAGGTACTCAGTACCACAATCTCATAGGTACCCTTTAAGCTGAATTTACCCTATATTTAGGTGAATCTACCCTTGTATCATTCCTTGATCTAGTATGTCATTCCACCAATCAATAATTTTTCCATATTCTTGGGAGAATACACTATCCCTTAGGTGAATATGCCATATCCTTAAATGAATCCTCCTTGTCATCATCCTAAGTCCTCTTTTTGTTAAGTCTTATCCCTTCATCTTTAGGAAAATCCACCTATCCTTATGTGAATCTACTTTCTCTTAGGTGAATCTATTTCACATAAATCATTTATCTTATCCATCTTTCTTACGCAAATGGTGAATTTTTCCTATCCTTAGATGACTACACTCACAGACAAGAATAAGCTATATTTTATCAATGAATGGAAATAAAAATGAGATTACAAAGGAAACCCCTTGGTTATATAGGCCAAGATAAGTAGTAAGATATCATAAGATTATGACAAGTGTACTAATCTTATGATATGAGAAATAAAGTGATAAGATAAGATCACATGCAAAGTGATAAGTGTCCCATGTGAAACCTAAGTAAACTTAAGTGATAAGGCATAAATAAAACCTAATCATCAAACTAGTTAGGTAATGCCCCCTTTTAACTTGAATAGGAAGCCTAAATTTAGTATGATCACATTTGATAATTCTATAAAGTTGTTATAATTTCAAAAGACTATCTAGATTTTGTAATATGAGGAAGCTTGCAATATTAATCATTCATGATTGGCCTAGGATCAACCTTGAGAAGCTATGAAGGTTTAATTAAAAAATTAATTGCAATATATATTATTTAGAGAAAACAACATGTTGTCTACACCTTTTAGTTTTACTGTTTGGCCATATTAGTCATCCTTGTCTCCATTCATTCTATTGTATTTTCTTCTTTCTTTGTACAAGTGAAGTCTATTATAGCATCACAAGCATGCAAGGGTAGATATCCTACTAAAAATTATAAAATTTAATTTATAATATTTTTACCATTATAAGGGCCATTTGAATTATATCCATGTGGAGGCATGAAATTTGTAGTTGAAGTAATTATATATGTGAAATAGATAATATTAATCAAAGAGATCATTGATAAATATAAAAAGTTGTAGCATTGACTGTAAAGAATGTTGCTAAATCCAAAAAAATTGTAGCTCGATCGCATAGATTGGTGGTAAGTCTAAAAAAAAATTGTGTTGGTTGTAGGGATCATTGTTAAATCTAAAAACTTGTAGCATTGATCATAAAGATTATTGTTAAATCTATGATTTTTTATTACACTAATCATTCCAAATGGTGAATAATATATTGATTGTTATCGCTAAAAAGTTGATTGGTGGTGACAACTTTGAAGAAAGCCATCATTGGATGAAAAGTACTTTTCTCTTGTCAAATATCATGTCCTTTATTGATGAAACTATGAAAGACATATTTTTATGAATAATTGACGAGCAAAGAAAATGAAAGGCTTTATAGTATTATAATTATTTTGGTCATTTTGGAAGACAATGTTTTGAAAGGAAAGATATGAAAACACATAATCAAGGGTGTTAAAACAAGATTATGTTTGTATACTTTGGAAAAGGTTTTTTTCCTTAAATGTTCTCCATTTATACATGGGAATCTAATAAAACTATTTTTCATAGATGGCATCCATCATCTAGTTAAGCTATGTAATAAAATAAAGTTTATGGGAGAGCGTTAACAAATGTAAACTACTTTTAATCACACACCCTAAATAATTTGTCATATACAATCATGTCTCATATAAGAGACATGTTTGTCCATACATACATTATTCATTTAAATATCTTTGGATCCATAAACTTGAAATAGAGAAAATCTATTCAAGCTCTCCAATTTCAACAAATCTCTATCCTAAACCTCATACTACTAATCTCCCTCATTCCCCTTGCATACACATCCTCTCCTCCCTCCTCGGCCCTCACCCTAACTCTAAGGCGCAGACCCAACTCAAACACCACACACAATCCCCACAACAAGCAATTCCAATCCCAAATCCACTCCACCATCAAACGAGCCCGATATCTGGCCTCAACATCCACAGCCCAAACACCCATACACCTAGAATTCAACGACCTATACTTCATAGAAGTCCAAGCATCAAAGCATAATCGAAGGGGTTTTTTTATGAGAGTTATCACAAGGACAAGACAAATCTTGGCTATTTCTTATCCTACTCTATTGGGAGGGCAAGGACCATTCATTATACTACTGTTACCATCCTCCTCTTCCCATGCGAAATGAAGGTAGGATTTGGCCTCATTAATTAGGGGAGGGGATTTTATTAGACTTGAACCGGGGGTGCTCCATCGGGGCTAACTGCTTTCTTTCTCATTGAAACCCCATGAGCAAGAATAGAAGCTCCTTCAGATGCAACTGGAAACCCCGTGAGCGAGAATAGAAGCCCTCCCTACTATCAACTATACTAGTCGGTGTGGGTCAATCCATATCCCAACCACATTACTCCTCAATCGGCCATCCGGGGTTGAGGATAGGTAATGCCGGGTGGGAGAAAACACAACAATACACTAGGAAAGAAAGAAAATGAAATTGCGAAAAAATTAGTTAAGAAAGAAATTGAAAAACAAAGAGTTCTTACCTTGCTTATGCAAAGATCGCTCCGGCGGGGGGGCAGGGAGGCAAGATTTGCTTTCAAAATGAAAATGCGTTGTGTTTTTTTTTTAATAAAATGCCCGAGGTCATCAGAATTTCGACGAACATGGGCATTTTAAAAAAAAAAATCAAATTTTCACACAATGCTCCTTGTCTGTCGAAAACCTCCATCGAAATTTGACCCCAAATGTATTAGTGGCTCTAGGCACTGACCCACCTACAAATCACTCTATTGCTACAAAGGAGGAGATACAAGTTGATCAGGTCCATATCACAGATGAGGGATTGGATTCATTTGAGAAGTAGTTGCGAGGTTTGAGCCATACTGGGTTTATGGATATGCTACTACAATCAGACACTTCATCCATGATGCCTAGTCATCTAGTTAGCCCCTTACACTCCTCAGTCATACGTACAACCAAGGAGATATATATAGGCATGAGTGATGTGGTTGATATGATCACATGACATGATCAAAGTATACAACCTACTCCTGATACATAGGTATGTACGTGTGCGTTTAAATTTTTAAAAGATGTATATGTTGTAATGTATGATAAATTTATATATCATTTAATAATTAATAGAAGTTAACTTGTATCATTTAAATTGATCCTGAACCAATCCTACAATACATGTATATATATGTATAACAGTTAGCTCATGTCACTCCTAGCTTGAGCTCTAAGTGTGTGCATAGGAAAGATTCTTTCGATGCTACATAGGCTGTTAGTGGACATGTTAGTTATGATTTTCTGTATATATGTGCATGTACATGTGTGTTACAATTTATATTTTAATTTAAATTTAACTAGTCGGATTTTATTATATTTAAAAAGATGCACATATGTATATGTGTAGAGATCTATATTTAATATTTAAATAAGTTCTACTTTTGCAGGGGTCTATTGGATATCCAGCCTCTCACCAGGAATCTCCCTTAGATGGTTGCTCTGTTCATGGCTGACGTGATGCATGTTGATTTGTTGGACTTTATAGCTCATTTGTTTATCTTTTTATATATGTACATTTTAGACTTTCATAATATATATTCATGCATATATGAAGTTTCTAGATTATACTTTATATAGTTTGTGTTTGATCAAAGTATATATTTCCTACATGTATGTTAGATTATACTTTATAAACTTTTTGTTTGATCCTAGATTATATATCACATAATTTGTATTCAGATTATATATGATCATGCACATGTTAGATTACTTACACACTTTATATATATATATATATTTACAATTTACATGTTTGATCATATTTGCACATTTGATATATCAAGTTGTTAAATTAAAATATTTGAACTAGGAACAATTTAAAAAATAAAAAAATATTTAAATAAAACACTAAAAGAGAACATGTACCAGTTATCTCTCAAAACACTCTATATGGAATGGGCCTGTATGTTCTCGATGATGATTCACTAGGATAATTAGGTTGCATAAAGTGTTTCTTACACCATTCAACAACATCATTTGCATCTTCTATACGATATCTTGTATAATTTATTTGATGCTTTCTTAGAGCACATTTGATATAAGCTCTTGAACCATCATGTTCACCCTTTCCATGACCACTCTAAAAAAAACTCCAAACATGTGGTATTTTGTCATTTCGATGATATCTACATAGTGCATAAAATGGCCTCAAAGATTTGAATTGTATTGCACATCCATCAGACCAAAAAAAATGTTTAACTATTGTTATGCCTCTCTCTTTCAAATATTCAAAAAAAATCTTAAAGCAATGTTGTACAAATATTATGTCATGCTCCTTATCATCACCGATATAGAAGTGGTACTCTTTCTTAATGACATGATTTTCAAATGTACTATCAACACCATCCAAATCCATTTGTACATGTTGATAACACACATGCACCATAATAGTGATTTGCTTTGAAAAGTAATACTCTGATTGAATCTCTTTTTGATGTGCAAAAGAGTAATTTTATGTGAAGTCCACTATGGATAGAATAGTTCCAAGTGGGAAAGTGTCTCTTAATGTGTTAAATTGTTCTGCTTGCCACTTGAAAAAAAAAACCATGGCATATGTATGGTTTTATCAACTTACAAAAACTTTCCATAAATGTTCCAATAGGTATTTCCTCTACCACATAATCTAACCTTGTAGATTCCTTTCCAAATTTTGTTTCAATTTTTTTGTACTTGTGACTCTTGCAATTTACTATCTTCCTCATGTCAGTATCTTCATCTCTCCAAGGCAATTTAGCCAACTCCCCACATGTTCCACAAATTCCTCTTATGCAATTTATTTGATCAGTTGCATTATCATCTCATTTATCAAATAAGATGGATGTTATGAATTGACTTGTTCATTTAGGTGGAGCTTTTTCATAACAGTCACTATCTTCTCTAATATTTCAAAACACCTAATAGTATAGATCAAATTTGATGTGATTGTTGAATTTTCATGAAGATTGGATTAATGAAGTTTAAGTGTTGTCATTGATGTTAATTGTAACTGGTAGTTGAGCTAGTGAAGGAAGCCGATATTACTACTGAAACAGTGAGATCAATCGGTAACCCTACCTCTTGATATGTCAAACCCTAACTGATCAGGCTTGGTGAATCGATTGTTTTGATCTATGATCAAATGGTGATCAAAGATGATTATGCCATGTATGCATGTTGCACGTGATGAGTTTAAAAGTTGTTTTGGTGCGTAGAGATAATTGTTTTATCTTTGGAATGAGTGAGTGCATTGCATGAATTGAAAACTACGTGATGAGCTATAGGATTCGATGATCGCTGATCTAGGAGTGGTCAAGGTTTTCTTGTACAATATGTAGATGATTTCTATGTAATCTAACAGTTATGTTTGAACCGATTTATTTGTAATCTCTATGAGATCTTAGGTTTTGTGATGTGTTACCGACCTATTGTTTGTTTATAAGGTTGATGAGATGTTTTGTTGTAGTGATGGAAATTTTGGTTAAGTGTCAGTGTGATTGATTGCCAAACTAGAAGGAATATCTATAAAATGTTTCAAGGCAGTTAGGAGTATGAAAAGGATATGATCAAGAAGAGTAGTGCTATTTGCTAGATCAACAAAACCTTGTTGTTCTCTAACAATTACAACACTTAAGTCCCTTAACCAGGTAATATTTAACAGGATTAGTATTTTCTAAATCCTCTAACCAGGTGATCCATTAGCTTTGATTTGAAATCCTCTATCGAGGTTACTCCTAATAGGGTATTACCTTTAACAAGTTATTGTAGTCAATCCCTTAATCGGGTGGTCCTTAACCGGATCTGTTCCTAACAGGATATTTTTGTCATGCTTATAACAAGGCTTGGCTCCTAACAAAGAGAACTTCAAAAGAGTTCAGAATACTTGTGAGTATTCATCCCCACCATGGTTTTTCCCATTTGGGATTTCCATGTCAAAAATTATTGTGTCAAGTGGTGAATGGTTTTTGTGGTTATGTTTTGATATGGTTAATTTGTTTAACATGTAAAGCCACTTAGATATGTTAAGATGATCGACAGTGATCTGAAAAATGCTTTAACTAGTTTTAGTAAACTAGTTTGATGTTTTGGTTAAATGGTTTAAGAGTTTTAGATCTGTTACACTGTTATTTTGGTATGCTAGTCAACCGGTATACTTGATAGTGCAGTTGCAGTTTGTAGTTCAGTGTCTGAACCAGTTAGTCAAGTGATTGATTTATGAGTTGGGTTTTGAGTTTGGTGAAAGTTTAGTTTGTTTTCTATCTACTAATTTACCCCCCTCTCAGTAGTTATCTGGATCCTTATTGATTCATCAAATCATCAATTGGTATCTCAGCATTTGAGGTCCTCTAGTGTCTAAGCCTAACAACTTGAGGTAAAGATCTAGAAGAACATGATAAAGAAAGAAGGTCTGAAGTTCAATAGGGAAAACTAAAAAATATGGAGTGATAGGATGAAGATCTATATCAAAAGCTTAGGAAGTCAATATTGGGAACGTGTTGTTACAAAAATATACCTTGCCTAGTAGGATTATGTCTGATGATCAAAAGAAGGAGTAACAAGAGAATAATCAAGCATTGGAGGCCATTATCAGTTCCTTGTTCGATTTAGAGTATGTTGATGTCCATGGTTTGGAGACTACTTATGATGTGTGGAAGAAACTTGAGGATATCTATAGCGGTGATGAGCATGTGAAGATTGCCAAAGAGGAGAGTCTAAGAGGTAAATTTGATGACATGCGAATGGTTGAAGGTGAGAATATTCAATAGTATGGTTAGAGGATCAAGGAGATAGTTAGTGAGATCAAAAGTGCTGGTGGTAAAGTGGAGGATACCACAATGGTTAGTAAGGTGTTGAGAACCCTTCTATCGGTCTATTCTATTCGAGTTGCAACCATTCAGGAACTCAAGTCTATCGATAAAACAAAGGTATCTTGACTCCATCATTGGTAAACTAACTGTATTTGAATTAAATGGTTTTGATGGAAGTGTTCAGAAATTAGAATCTTCTTTTAGAGCTTTAGTTTCTAATCCACCTGTAAGGAAAATAAGAGAAGCTAGTCATGTAGTCATGAGTCAAGATCCAATAGAGAAGTTGGTGATGAAGACAGTTTGATTGAGCTTGAAGCATTGTTGGCCAAGTGGTTACCCATAGGTACTGGTTAGTACAAAGGTAAATTACCTTTTAAATGTTTTGCATGCAACCAGATTGGACATATTGTAGCTAACTATTCAAATGGAGACAATGAGCTTAAACATGAGAAGTATAAGAAGTACAAAGGAAAAGGCAAAAGAGATTGCCTCATTGTAGTTGATGGTGGAATCTGAGGGAGATGCAAATGAATACATTGTCTTTATTGCCATTAAAGAGGAGACATTAGATCAGAAGGCATTAGCATCTTGCATGGATAGTTCTGATGATTGGATTATAAACAGTGGTTGTTCACACCACATGACCGGTGACCAGAGTAAGTTTCTTACTTTGAAGGAATTTGATGGAGGTGTTGTGAGATTTGGAAATGACTCACCCCACATGGTAAAATGAAAAGGAACCATCTCTCTTAATGGAAAGTATAGATTAAAGATGTGTTACTGGAGCATGTATCTACTAAGGAACAACTAGCAGATATCTTTACTAAACCTCTACCTAAGGCTACTTTTGAGTCTTAGAGTTCACCTAGGGCTTGTGCCCCTACATGAGGTCAGTTGAACAGATGTGGAAGACATCAGTCCCAGAGCTAATTGAAGATCTTGAAGTAGGATTGGTGTAGAGTGGAGCTATTACATAGGGGAAGCAACAAGTTGTAGATCGTTGTTGCAAAACAACAAAGTATGACACTGGATTCTTTACTTTCACTTTGGCATTGTTGTCAAAGGGGGAGAAGAACTGTATGATTGATAGGGAGATGAACTATAGCTAGTTATTAGTGGAAGACATGGAGACTCAGTTGAAGGAGGGTACATGGTTAAATGTAAACCAAGATTCCTATACCTGTGTATGTGCATTACTCCCAGTCATCACAATCAAAGGGTATTGATATTTGTATTGCCATCAATTCCAAAGGGGGATATTGTTGGCTTTTCATGAAGATTGTATTAGTGAAGTTTAAGAATTGTAATAGGTAATGGAGTTGTAATGCAATCAATAGTTGAGCTAGTGAAGGAAACCGATATTACTAGTGAAGCAGTGAGATCAACTTGTAACCCTACCTGTTGATATGTCAAACCCTAACAGATGGAGCTTGGTGAATCGGTTGTGTTTGTTGAATAATAATGAACAACAGATACCCCAGCTAGTACTGAGAGGGGGCGGTGAATCAGTACAAGCAAAAACTTTCTCAACAACTTATCAGGTTAAAGCAATACCAACTGGTTGTCACCATTATTGAACTTAACCATAGAAATATCGGTTAAACACAGTAAGACATCAGACACCATAAACTGATAAGTCTAAACACTTCAAATACTATCAATACTTGATATCAGCTTCACCCATAAACATATGCATGTGGTATACTAGAAATACCATAACCTATTAACTCTACATGCATAAACTTTCAACTAAATAATTCATAAACATCACATGAAAAATTCATAACACATAACACACAGATTTTTCATGTGGAAACCCAAATGGGAAAAACCACAGTGGGGATGAATACCCACAAGCTTGTTTTTGAACTCTTTTGAAGCTCGCCCTATTAGGAGCCTAGTCCGATTAAATACTTTACAATAAGGTTCTGCTAGGAACTAATCTTGTTAGAGATCACCCGGTTAAGGGATGGTTATATACCTTGTTAAAGTTTGAAACCCTGTTAGAGGTTACCTTGCTAGAGGATTTGAAGAACTCAATGATCTTGAGTCACTTGGTTACAGGTTTTACAATAAGCCCGTTAAAGCTACCCGGTAAAGGAATTTCCAACTATTGAAATGATTAGAAAACAACAGGTAAAACTTCTAATTTTATAACATCACTACATGCCAAGGCAAATCCTTTTCATTTACTCTACTCTACAATCACACTCTACATTTTTCCACTTACTAGTTTGGCAAGTATTTCATCACTCGGATACACACACAACTTTTTCCAACAAATTTACAATAACAAACATCATCGACCTTATAGACAACAGTCAGGTCAGTAACATAAACCCTAAACCCTAAGCATCTTAGGTTTACAACACAGGTGGTCCAATCCTGACCGTCCAAACACATTGCATAGAGTATTACAATTTCAAGCAGATCACAAGACAATCTACGTCATTCATTCATCACTGCACATGGGAATTAGTAACCCATCACGCTCTCTTCTCATACCACTAAGAAGAATGATCATTCCCGAGGTAGACTCCAAATGCAGTAAATATTTTCATGCAAGATCCTCAAGGAAATCCTTCACACGCACAAGGCTGATGTTGCACCTCAATCTCATTCACATATTTTATCTAACTCATCACAGAGTATCACCGGTTGCATCACACAAGCAAGATTGCCAAACTAATAACCCTGGAGCTGAGACTACCAACCAGTAGTCACACTTAGTGAAACCCTGACACCGGTTCACTACATCTCCTCATACCTCTTCATACCGGTTCACTTGAAATTTATTGACATCAATGACAATATACATTATCATCATATCAACATGTCGATTTATCATATGCCAATGATATCCAACAATCTCCCCCTTTGGCATTGATGGAAATACTCAGTGTAGCATTACAACTATAAACATCATAGACCAATGTATCTTCATCATCAGATATCTTCTCCTCCATACATCAGATATCTTCTCCCCCTTTGACAACAATGCCAAAGTGGAGGCACAAGCTTCCAAAATCTACTATGCTGCTCCCCCTAAGGAGTAGCATCCTTCAACACATCAATCCTAAAGATTTTGTCATTGTAGTACTTGACTGATGCGGAGCACACAAATTTAATTGATTTCATGAAGGGGCATAACCCCTAATTCACCTCTCAAATAGGTAAATGTATTCTTCGGTAAGGGCTTAGTGAATATATCTGCTAGCTGCTCCTTACTAGAAAATGTTGTAGTACAACCTCCTTATTCTAAACTTTCTCTCTCAAGAAGTGATATTTAAGCTCAATATGCTTCATTCTAGAATGCAATACCGGATTCTTGGAAATATTTATTGTACTTGTATTATCACAAAATATATTCACTGGTTCAGATATAGGCACTTTAAAACCTTCCAATACATGCTTCATCCAAATTGCTTGAGTGCAGTTCATAAATGCTGCCACATATTCTGCTTTAGCTATAGATTGGGAAATACAACTTTTCTTCTTACTTGTCCATGATACTAATCTTCCTCTAAGAAAGAACGCTCCACTGATTGTTCTCTTCTGATCATCCACATTACCTCCCTAATTGGCATCGGTATATACCTTGACATTATAGTCACCATTATATGGATACCACAATCCATAATCATTTGTTCCTTTTAGATATCGAAGAATCCTTTTGATAGCTACCAAGTGGGATTCTCTTTGACATTTCTGAAAATGAGCTACTATGCCTACTGCATGAGCAATATATGACTTGTTGTGCACCACATAGTGTAGTTTACTGATCATTGATCGGTACTCCTTTTCATTCACCAATGTTGAATCATCTTCCTTAGTTAGTTTACAACCAGTCACCATCGGTGTACCAACCAGTTTGCTTTCCTCCATGCCAAAATTCTTCAATACCTCTTTGACATACTTGGACTAGGTAATAAAAATACCCTCTTTCATTTGTTGAATCTATAAACTAATGAAGAACTTTATTTATCCTATCAAAGACATCTCAAACTCTTTTTCCATTTCATCTGCAAACGCATGACTCATTTTATCATCTCCTATAAAGATTATGTCATCCACAAACACTTCACAGATCAAAATCCGGTCACCTTCTGATTTCAAGTAGATGTTGCTATCTTCACTTGTTTTTTGAAATCCAATCTTCACAAGATGAGAGTGTAGTCTTTCATACCAAGCCCTAGGTGCCTGTTTCAGTCCATACATGGCTCTGTGTAATCTGCACACCATGTCACTATCTTCTGATAAGGAAAACCCTTGTAGTTGCTCTATATACACTTCCTCTTCTAGGATTTCATTTAGAAAAGAAGACTTCACATCCATCTGATAAACCTTAAATCACTTAAATGTTGCAACTGCAAGTAGCATTTGAACACCTTCTAGTCTAGCCATAGGAGAAAAGGTTTCTCCATAGTCTTCTCCTTCCTCCTAAGCATATCCCTTGCATACAAGCCTAGCCTTGTTCCTTACAACTGTGCCTTCTTCATTCAGCTTATTCTTGAAGACCCATTTGGTACCTATGACATTTTTATGTTCCGATCTGGGCACCAAAGACCATGTCGCATTCTTTTCTATATGGTCTAGCTTCTCTTCCATTGCTTTAATCTAGTTTTCATTTGTAAGAGCTTCTCTGGAAGTCTTGGGTTCAAATTCATCAATCATGCAAGATTTCTCCTTCACTTTTCTTCTTGTGAGTATCCCTGCATCTTTATCTCCTATGATTTGCTTCAGGTTATGATGCAGCTTCACATATCTAGGAATGATTCTAGCCTAATTTGCTAGCTTTTCTTCTTCTCCTTCACTTACTTCTTCTTCTTCTCTTACTGTAGCTTCTACCGGTATAGGAACACTTAGATATTTACAAGTTTCTTTCTTAACCAGTTCCCAGAAGGCTATACCTAGTTCATCTTCCACTTCTTTACTGCATGTTTTCTCAGGTTCCTCAAGGGATTCATCAACCCTGACATTGATACTTTCAACAATTTTCTAAGTTCTATTATTGTAGCACTTGAGAGATTTGCTCTTAGTGGAATATCCCAAAAATATTCCTTCATCACACTTTGCATCAAATTTTCTCAAATGCTCACCTCTCTTCATATAGCACTTACTACCAAAAAATTTAAAGTAACTCATAATGGGAGTTTTCTCGCTCTAATACTCATAAGGGGTTTTATCTTTGCATTTCTTGATGAGTACTTGGTTCATAGTATAGACTGCAGTGCTCACCACTTCTCTCCAAAAAGTGTGAGCAACCTTTCCTTGGATCAACATTGTTCTAGCTGCTTCAACTATAGTCATGTTATTTCTTTCTGCTATGCCATTCTATTGTGGTGTCCTTGGGGTAAAAAAATGCCTCTTGATACTGTTATCTTCAGAGTACTTATTGAATTCTTCAGAAGTGAATTCTCCTCCTTGATTAGTTCTCAAGCATTTTATCTTTTTACTGCTTTCTTTCTCTACTAATGCTCTGAAAGCTTTGAAATTTCCAAATGCTTCAGACTTATCTTTCAAGAATGTGACCCACATCATTCTTGATCAGTTATCAGTAAGAATCATAAAATACCTATCTCCCTGAATACTTCTAGTTTTCATAGGACCACACAAATAAATATGCACAATATCAAGTAAATTTTTTGCTGAGAAAGACTTACCTTTAAAAGTTGAGGAAGACATCTTCCCAAGTTGACATTCTCTGCACAAATAATTCTCAGGTTTGTTCAGCAAAGGTAGTCCTCTTACTCTTACCACCTTGATCTTACCGGATTTAATAATGTTGTCAAAGTTCATATGACAGAGTCTCCTATGCCATATCCAACTATCATCAAACTTAGCCATTAAACACTGACTTATCTTGGCATTCAACTGAAATAGGTTACCTTTGGTATTCTTATCAGTGGCCATAAGCTCAACACTCTTCCCAATTATACTGTAGACTACACCTTTGAATTCTAGAACTAGTCCTTTGTCATTCAGCTGAGAAACACTCAACGGGTTATCCTTAAGACCTTCTACCCAGTGGACATCATCTGCACTATTCTTTCCATTCAATGAGATGGATCCTTTACCTTTCACCAAGCATGGTGCATCGTTGCCAAATCTGACAACACCTCCATCATATTCCTTCAGAGACAGAAACTTTCTTTGGTCACCAGTCATGTGGTGAGAACAACCACTATCAATTATCCACTCATTAGAGTTGTCAATGCGAGAGACAAGAGCTTTCTTGTCAGAAACTTCTTCCTTTACTGCTACAAACACTATGTCTTCATTTTATTCATCTTCTGATTCTTCATCATTGACACATTCATCCACAACAACTAGACAATTTCTTTTGTTTCCTCCTTTATACTTTCTAAACCTCTCTAGCTTATCCTTATTATCATTGTTAGGACAATTAACAACTATATGTCCTATCTTGTTGCAGGAAAAACATTTCAAAGGAAGTTTACCTCTAGAGTAATCAACAAGTGAGTGATCTAGATACTAGCACAGTATGCTTGGTTAGATCCTTGATATCTTACTGTTAATGCATTTCAGCATTACTTCAGTCTTCAATATCTCCACATTCTAACTCTTCACATAGACCTAATCTTCTCTTCTATGATCACACATACAAAACCCTCATCATCATTTAAAACCCTAGACATGATGTCCTTACAAAGGAGTCTGATTGCATGTCGGTCCAATAGGATTAGATTACAAGTTACTAGGTTCAGTGCATCTAGACATAGAATCACTGCCAAAGTGTCGGTGGATGATAACTCATCACAGAAATACTGGTTGGTAACTCATCACAGAGTAATACCGGTTCATACAATTTATCGATTACCGATTGTCAAAAATAAAGACTAGAAAAACGTTAACTACCACTTTATTCTTTTGTACCGCTTGAGGTCTTCAAACCGCTTGAGGTCTTCATACCGCTTGACGTCTTCAGTCAATTTGTGACTGGTAAACATCTTCTACAAAACACCGATAGTCTTAAAGACTATAATACATAATACCAGTTGGAACAATTATCGGTTGAGCATAACTCATACATTAATAAAGTGTTCACAAAGCCAGTGTGTGTCCATCAATGACAATCATAACATCATCAAAATTCCAACAATCTCCCTGTTTGGCATTGATGGGAACACTTAGGAAAATTTTGACATCTAAGTGTTTTTACAATAAAAATATGCCATAAACAAAATTGCTCACCCTAAGCATATACACTATCCCTTTTCCAGAAATGACAATGTATACTACTCCCTTAAAGAGGTAACATGAAAGTATACATAACATTCACCAAAATTTTAAATACTACTCCCCCTTTGCCAACAATGATAAAGTAATGCAGAATAACCCTCCTTTTTCTCATTATCATTAAAAATTGAGTAAATGTTTATGACAATAAGGAATGAAACTTATAAAAAATAGATTTAAAATCCTGTATAAAAGTTTTCATGGCTAATGACCATGACTTAAGTAATGAGGCAGAAAACTCACTTTTTGTCTGCATCTGGAACACCAGGTCTTCCATAGCATCAATGGTACTCATTTCTTGAGTTACCGTGATGGCTTCCAGATTGAGAAAACAAATTTGAAGAATTTGCAGTCTGGGTAATAAGACCAGTTGAAGCTCCTACAAATATTTTGTCTGGTTGCTGATTTCTAATTCTACCCTGGCAGTCTCAAGATGATAACGATGAGCCATTTTCCCATATGTAGAAAATGAATCATAGGGCATCTTGAAGTTGCTGATGTATGCTTGGAACTCTGATTGGATTTTATCTTTCTATTTGAGCACATCATCACAGAATAGACGGGGTTGGCAAATTTTACTCAATAGTAATTTTCCCTCATCCAGAGCAACACTTATATCCTTCTGCTGCTTCAGAAGTTGTGACCGGAGCTCATTCAGTTTCTTGACTAAGGCAGTGTTTAGTGCCTTTTCATGATTCTTATTTGAAGTTGCTTCAGCAACTTCTTCCAGGCATTGTACCTAGTCCTTTACAACTATACATAGAAGTTTAAGTTTAGACAGAGAGAAATCGGTGCTGGGGAGGTTAGTACTGGGAATCAAACTAGTAAGGGTGTTAACCGCAATTTGAATGACATCATGTTCCTTCTTCCTCCTTAATGCTTCCAATCTTCCTGTGCAAGCTTTATGTTTTGAAGCAGCTTTGATTCATCTACAGATTGGAGATCAATAGGACTGGCGATGTCAACCGGTTTGGCTTGACCACTTGTTGCCTTGGGAGTCTCTACTTGTTTGGCTTTCTTTGCTTCCTTTTCCTCTACTGCTCTTTTCTTTTCTTCTTCTTTCTTCTTTTGTTCCTCTTCTTGTTTCTTCTTTAGTTCTTCCCTCTTTTTATCTTCTTCCTACCGATCACCATGCAAGCATACTTAACCAAATCATCTTAGATGGTGTTGACAGTCATTGCCCGTTGGTCGCTCAGAGAACTGGTGAGTTTAGTCATTTCAGCCTTGATGACCTTCCTTAGAGCTGGCACCTCACCAATTTTAGAGAAACTAGTGATGGCATGAATTTCTTCCAGTGTAGTGTCATTCCTCCTCTCGAGATACATTTTGTCACCATGTACTCTGCTCAAGATGATGCGGATATGATCTTCAGTGAACTCTTGTAGAAAATAAACTGCATTGTGCAGTTTCTTCCTCTCTAGGATGCTATATTCTGGTTTGATTTTCTTGTCATCCCCATAGAACAGACCTAGTTGGGAATGGATTACTAGGGATCCTAGGTCTTTTAATTTACAATCAATATAACCTGAAATATCTTCCTCAACTATGACTCCAGCGGGTATCTGGGATAGGGCATTGTATTTCATCTTCTTTCGAATAAAATCCACTGAGTCTATAGGTGCACTAGAACTAGAGTGCGATGCAAAAGCCATGATTAAATAGACAATTTTTTTGAGAAATACCTTCACACTTTGAAATTTAGGGTTTTTCAATGTTGCTCACAACACACCACTTCGGTTGCTGGATTACCACTTGGTGTTCTTCACTTGATTGATTGAAAACGATCTCTAGATTCTTCTACAAGATTTTATATTCACTTTGAATTTCTAGACGAATTGACTTTGTTGCTCTGCACTTGAAAATTCTTTGCTCCAGTGAAAGTGATGACCAAAATCCTTTTAAACAGATTTTTCACCTACCATAATAAATGCTCCACCGCTAGGGTACAAACCCTAATTTTGCCTTTTACCTCTTCAAAATCTTTTGCCAATTGATAGGTAACATATACCGGTTAAAGTCTTTACCGATATAAACTGGGGGCTCAAATATTTCACCAATATGCTCCCCCTAAGCTTTTATGAGCCCAGTTTTCCGATTTAGAGACTTCCACACTAGGTGCAGAAACCGGTTCATCTTGTGACAGTTCTTCAGATTTCTTCTTCCATGTTTTATTCATTCCCGCTTGAACGATTTCAACATCAATCTTTCCTTCTGGAGTGACCAATATATCATCCGATAGGTTCTTTCTCATTTTGCAGGTTTTGGCAGTGTGTCCCGGTTTGTTGCAATGATAGCATACCATTCCAGGTGTTCTCCATGGTCCATTATTCATACTACCATTCTTCCTTCTGCATGTTGCAGCAGTGTGATTGCTACCATGATAGATCAAACAGATTTCTCTCCAACTAGTTGCCACTTGATAGCCACTTGACCGATGGTCATAGGTATTATAACGGTTGGGATTCCGGTTCATAGAGGGTTCCGAAACAACTCCTTGAGTCCTTGGAGGGTATCTCCCAATGTTGTGCAAAACAGACCTACATTCAAATGCTCTATGCCCAAACTTGTTGCATGCATAGCAGTTTCCATTGAATCTATTGGATCTTGGCTTATTGTTTAGAAAATAATGAAAATTATTGTAGGCCTTGCTTCTACACACATTAGGAGTATGTCCTTCTTTGAGAAAATAAAAGAAAACAGGTTTAAAATTTTGCTTACCTTTATCCTTTGATGTTGGTTGCTTCTTTGATGCTACATTTTTTGTTCCAGAGGTCTCACCTTCCTCATACCGAGAGAAACCAAGTCTAGTGGTATTCTTTACCAGTTTTGCTGATTCAAGCTTTTGCTCTAGCTTAGCAGTACTCTGATTGAATTTGGCAAGTATCTCCTTTGTCTTAGTAAGTTCTTTGGAAATAGAATCATTGGATTCCTTCAAGGTTGCATTCTCAGAAATAGCCATGTTTAGTTCACCTTGCATTTCTTATTTTTCCACTTTACTCTCTTGGAGATGAGCGGTAAGGGAACTGATTTCTTGCTTTAGCTTGGAGATCTCATGATCTTTGTCTTTTACCAGATCTTCAGCTTTCCTTTGGTTCTCAAGCTCTTGACACATTCTAATAGTTAGTCCTTCTAGTTCTCTTCTCAGGTTGGCATTAGATTCATTCAGTTTTTTTACTTCTTCAACTAAGGCATCCATGTCTGCTTCATCAGAAGAACTATTTTTAGTAAGCTCCATTAATTTCTCAGCATGCTCTCTTCTTTTGGCCAGAGAGGCTTTATACTTGACTTTGAGTTCATCATAGGCTCTCTCAGTTTGAGTGAGACGATGAGTAAGTTCCCTCATAGTGTATTCCCCCATATCTCCTTCCAAGTGGTTAGACTTATAGAAAGGTTGGCTTTGATACCAATTGATGAATACTAAGAGGGGGGGGTGAATTAGTACACAAAAAATTGCAGCAAACAAACTCTTAAAGAGTTTGGCAGATAACCGGTACAACATATTCACTAATAAACTAGTTAAGATAAATGCAAACCAAATAGAAAACAAAGCATTCACCCACAAGAGCATAATTACCATAATACAAGATGTTTTGCATGGAAACCCAAATGGGAAAAAAACCACGGTGAGAAGAAACTCACAAGTAACTATCTGCACAATAGAAACCAAACCGGTTAAGGTCATACAATGTTCTTCACCAGAACAGATCCTATTAGGAATCTAGATCTCTGTTAGGAGATAAGTCCTATTAAGGACTACCTTGTGAGAGGATTTAATATCCATAGTTGAAAACCACCTTGCTAGAGGATTTACAAAAAGGCTTTTCTGGGCCTACTCGATTAAGGGTTTCAGACTTGTCAAAGATGTGAGTAATCAATAAGTGAGTGATCTAGATACTAGCACAATATGCTTGGTTAGATCCTTGATAGCTTACTGTTAATGCATTTTAGCATTACTTCAGTCTTCAATATCTCCACACTCTAACTCTTTACATAGACCTAATCTTCTCTTCTATGATCACACATACAAAACCGTCATCATCATTTAAAACTCTAGACATGATGCCCTTATAAAGGAGTCTGATTTCATGTCGCTCCAATAGGATTAGATTACAAGTTCGTAGGTTCAGTGCATCTAGACACATTTGGTAACATGACACAGAATCACCGCCAAAGTGTCAGTGGATGATAACTCATCAAAAAAATATCGGTTGGTAAATCATTACAGAGTAATACCGGTTCATACAATTTACCGATTACTGGTTGTAAAAAATGAAGACTGGAAAAATGTTAACTACTGCTTTGTTCCTTCGTACCGCTTGAGGTCTTCATACTGCTTGAGGTCTTCAATCAATTTGTGACCGGTAAACATCTTCTGCAAAACACCGATCATCTTAAAGACTATAAAACATAATACCGGTTGGAACAATTACCAGTTGAGTATAACTCATACATTAAGAAAGTGTTCACAAAGAAAGTGTGTGTCCATCAATAACAATCACAACATCATCAAAATGCCAGCAATATGGTGTCCTAAGGGGTCATATGGTGTTGTTAAGGGTGATATGGTGTCATAAGGAGTCATCTGATGTTGTTAGGGGTCATATGGTGTCCTAAGGAATCATATGGTGTTATATGACCCCTTAGGACACCATATGGTGTCTTTAGGGGTCATATAGTGTCTAGAGGGCTCATATGGTGTACCAAGGGGTCATAGAACACCATATGACCCCTTAGGACACCATATGTTGTCATTAGGGGTCATATGATGTCCTAAGGGGTCATAGAACACCATATGACCCCTTAGGACACCATATGACTCCTTAGGAAATCATATGACCCTTAGGACACCATATGGTAATGTTAAGGGTCATACGGTGTCCTAAGGGGTCATAGAATATCATATGACCCCTTAGGACACTATATGACACCTTAGGATACCATATGACATGTCCTAAGGCATCATGGAACACCATATGACCCCTAAGAACACTATATGACCCCTAAGGATACCAAATGACCCCTTATGACACCATATGGTGTTGTTATGGGTCATATGGTGTCCTAAGTGGTCATAGAACAACATATGACCCATTATGACATAATATGACCCCTAACAACACCATATGACCCCTTACGATGCCATATGATCCTTGAGAACACCATATGGTGGTATTAAGGGTCATATGGTGTCTTAAGGGGTCATAAAATACCATATGACCCTTTAGGACACCATATGACCCCTAACGACACCATATGGTGTCCTAAGAGGTCATATGGTGTCTTGAGGGGTCATATGGTGTTCTATGATGCCCTAGGACACCATATGACCCCTTCTAACATCCTAGTACATGACATGACCACTTGTGACACCATATGACCACTCAAGACATAATATGATGTCATTAGGGGTCATATGGTGTCGTAAGGGGTCATATTGTGTCGTTAGGGATCATATGGTGGCCTAAGGGGTCATATGGTATTCTATGACCCATTAGGGCACCATATGATCCCTTAGGACACCATATGACCCCTAATGATACCATATGACCCATTAGGACACCATATGACCCATAATGACACCATATGGTGTCGTTAGGGGTCATATGGTGTCATAAGGGGTCATAGAACACCATATGACCCCTTAGCACACTATAGGCCATTGTTAGGGGTCATATGGTGTCATTAGGGGTCATATGGTCTCCTAAGGGGTCATATGATGTCCTTAGGGGTCATAAAACACCAAATGACCCCTTAGGACACCATATGGTGTCATTAGGGCTTATATGGTGTTCTAAGAGATCATATGATATCCTAAGGGGTCATAGAACACCATATGACCCCTTAGGATACCATATGACTTGTAACAACACCATATGACCCCTTAGGAAACCATATGACTTATAATGACACCATATGTTGTCCTAAGAGGTCATATGGTGTTCTAAGATAGATAGTAATGGTTTCCTAAGGGGTCATATGGCCCACCATGTTCCTGCACATACATAGATGGGTTATATAGAGATATAAGATACCTAGAGGGGGAGAGAGGCATGAGAGACCTAGATAGGGTGTGAGAGAGAGAGGGTTGAGATAGATGGAGGGGGATAGAGAGAGGTTGGTAATGAGATATGAATGGAGAAGGAATGAGGGAGAAACCTAGAGAGGGGTAGAGAGGGTGTGATGGAAATTTGATGATGTAGATGGTAAAGAGAGAATAAGAATTAGTAGGGAAGGGTGATAGAGATGGGGATAAGGAGGTAGAGGGATATAGAGAGGGAGAGGGGAAGAAAAGAATGGAGATTCCTATAAATGGGAGGGAGGGATAAGAGGAGAGATGAAAGAATAAAGAGAGAGAAGAGTATGAGGGGATTGAGGGAGAGGTAGACATGGAGGGACTAAAAGACCTAGGGAAGGATAAGATAGAGAGATGGGGGGAAAGAGAGAAGAGTAGGAGAGTGTTCAAAGATAAATAGGGGTAAAGGGGGAGGGAGAGAACTAGAGAGGGGACAAATAGATAGGTGAGAGAACTATATTGGGAAAGAGAGATGAGAGACCTAGATGAGAATAGAGAGGAATGAGATAGATAGAGGGGGGATAGAGAGGTGAGTAATGAGACATGATGCAGAGGTAGATAGGTGGAGAAGAAGGAAGTGATAAACCTAGAGAGGTGAGAGAGAGAGTTGATGACCTAGAATGTAGAGAGAAAGAGAATAAAAAAGGAAGAGAAAATAAAAAAGTGGGGGAGAGAGATATATATGGGGGTATGTATAGATGGGGAGGTAGAGAGGGAGAGGGGAAGAAATGAAGGGAGAGACCTAGAGAGGGGAGGGAGGGAGAAGAGAAGAGATAGAATAAGAAAGAGATGAGTAAGAGGGGATGGATGGAGAGGTAGACATGGAGGGAGTGAGAGACCTATGGAAGGAGGAGATAAAGAGGTTAGGGGAGGAAGAGAAAATGAGGGAGTTCATAAAGGGATAGGGTTAAGGAGGAAGGAGAGAGAGGTAGAGAGGGATAGAGAAAGCTATAGAGGGGGCATATAGACAGGTGAGAGACCTAGATGGCTAGAGAGGAGTGAGATAGATAGAGGGAGATAAAGAGAGGTGGGTAATGAGACCTATATGCAGAGGTAGATAGGTGGAGAGGAAGGGAGGGAGAAACCTAGAGAGAGGAGAGAGGGTGGGATGGAGAGGTAATGACCTAGACAATGAAGATAGAGAATAAGAGAGGAAGAGAGAAGATGAGAGATTGGGAGAGGGAGATAGAGACAGAGAGAGGAAGAAAGGAAAGGTAGAGACTTGGAGAGGGGAGGGAGGGAGAATAGAAGAGATAGAAGAACAAAGAGATGGGTAAGAGGAGATGGATATAGTATAGAGGTAGACATGGAGGGAGTGAGAGACCTAGAGAAGGAGGAGATATATAGGTTTGGAGAGAGAGAGAGAGAGAGAGAGAGAGAGAGAGAGAGAGAGAGAGAGAGAGAGAGGATAGGGATAGAGTTCATAAATAGATAGAGGTAAGGAGAAGGGAGAGAAAGGTGGAGAGGAAGGGAGAGACTAGAGGGTGGAAAATTAGATAAGTGACAAACCTAGAGAGGGAGAGAAAGGTGGGTAATAATATAGGGAGGGAGAGACAACCCTTGATATGGGGAGAGAGAGGATAAAAGGGATAGGTAGTGACCAAGAGAAAGGAGTGGGAGGGGAGGGAAATAATACGAGAGTGGGAGAGAAGAGAGAGGGAGAGAGTCAAGAATAGAGAAGTGAGAGAGATAAGAGAGGGAGAGAGATAGGTCTAGAGTTTGGGGAAGATAAAGAGAGTGAGATACATAGGTAAAGAATGATAATAGGAGCATGTTGATTACTAAAATTTGACATGCTGATTACTGAAATTTGGTCAAGTCTAAAATTTTATATGATCCTCTAAAAACTAGAATCTACATTATAATTCCTATAGAGCTATACTTAAATGTTATATTTCATGTATATAATCTCCTTCGGGGGTGGATATAACTTGTGCCCAGATTGCAAAATTTACACACTCGAAAAAACTTCACATTGGACAATGAAGAACATTTGGTGCATGCCAAATAGGGCGAGCACCATATTTGGTGCTCGCCAAATAGTTTGCTTGGGAGAATACCAACCCTTTGGGTTGGATTTGCCTTGGGCATCCAACCCATAGGTTTGGACGACCTTTTCATGCCAATGATGCATTTTTATGAAAAGGTAAAAAGTGACACCTTTTTGGTACCACAACTTGGTGCACTTACTCTTCGCTTGAACCACTATTCATTCGAACCCCCTTTTTAGAAATCTCTACTCAAATTTTTTAGAGTTTTGAGATATTTTTTCCTTCGGACCTCTGGTTTAAGGTACAAATGAAAAAATCTTGATAACCCACAAATATAAGATGGTAGTGCTTGGAGAAACTTTCCAATGAGTATAATTTTATTACATTGTGAATTTATTATGTTCTTGTTTTTTTAATTTTATGGAATATTGGTTTTTCATCGAACAGTAACTACTTTGTTCAATGCATTGGGGAAAATAGGAAACTAATTAAAAAATATTATGAAAAATATCTATGCCCCAGGTATTGATGTCTTCTTTCTAACAAAAATAAAAAAAATTGAATTTCGATATATATAGAAAAAGTTGTGTATTCAAATTTAAACCTATGTCTAAATTATAACTAGTTGGACTTCAAAACTTAATAAAATAAAAATATTCAACATATCATGATCAAACCAACAACGGCCTTGGATATTGATGTTACAAACCAAAATTTGAAATAATTGAGTTTTTATCATTTATAGAAAAAAAGTTATGCATTTCGAGAGGCACTTCACTCTTAAAAAATGTAGTTTGCTGTAAAAAACTACTTTTCGAATCTACAAAATTGAAAAAAAATTGAAAAAATAATATTTAGAATCTACAGACAAAATGCTACAAATCACTAATTTACATGATCTTCAAGTTCTTAATAGTTTAAAAGTTATAGTTGTCGAAAGTTGAAGATTATTTTAAAAATGTTCATCTGAGTGTCAAAAGTGGCAAAAAAGTGGGAACCATTGTTGTGAGTTCACCCCAAAAGATGCATTTATCTTATTGTAAGTAGCAACACAATTATATAAAATAAATGATGACACACAACAAAGTTGAAATCATTTAAATCATGTACTCTATTTTTTATTAGAATTTTTTAATTATATAAATATTATTGAATTGTTTCCTCATAACTTGTCTTGATTGAATTTTTTATATAAATTTCTTGCTCATCTTCTATCTCATATTTATTCTAAAAAATTTAATAATAACAAGTTTTAAATCCTAACTAATACATACTATTTCTCAATTAAATATTTTAAATATTATATTTATGAATACATCAAAAACATCAATAACCTATTAATCTTTTTATTAAATATTAATTTTATCTTCATATCAATTAAATAAATGTCAAAACAAGCTATCGATTTGAGTTGAAATTTATTACTTTATAGAGAAATAAAAAATAGAATAATATAGTTAACAATTCTAAATACAATTATTAAAACTAATAACATACACATATAAGCTATTTAGAATATAATATTATAGGGCCCATAAAAATAAATTAAATGTCAAAGTATTTAGTTTTAACTATTATAACATTTTTTTTTAATCTTATAAACATAATACACTTTCTTTGAATGTTCTTGTTTAATTAATGGGAAGTGTCCCTATAAGTAGGTTCTCAAATGCTAGAATGTAATGGACAACATAATTACTAGGTTGGAATAAAAGCATAACATAATGAACACATGTCCAAAAAACAAATCATATGTTACTATTGTGCTTGATAAACTTTGTGCACTTCCATTAACTCAAGAGATGCATTGTATGTAGCAAGACAATTGTACAAAAAAAACAAATTGTGAAAATCATCAAAGTTGAACTCAATAAGATTGTACTATTTATTTATTTGTATAATATTGAAAGATACAAATATATTTAAATGTGAAGTCTTATGTTCTTTTAGATAGTTCTTCAATGAAGGTAGGATATTTTTGATAAAATGCATTAGATATTTTAATCATATAAAGTATTAATATATTATTAGTACTTGTCGTTAGGCTAGTACTATTGCAATCTGTTGCACACAATTTTCATTAACTTGTTATTATTCAATTGCTCTTCCACCAATTATGTTTATGAATTTTTTCTTTGGATTTTTTTTTTCAATTTCTAAATAGTTAAGATGCATGATATTATAAAATAGTAATATAATTTTAAAATAAAAAATATTCTAATAATTAAAGTATAAATATTGATAATAATATAATAAGTCAACAATATAATATATTAGTAATTAGAATAATAATAATAAAAATTAAATATAAGATTTGATTATGGTTAAGATTGAAGATCATTTCATTGAATAAATATTAATGTAATATATTATAAAATAATAATGTTTAAAAAAAATTATACAATGAATATCATGAAAAAATAATATAATGAATATTAATACAATGTAATATAAAAAAATGGTTCTCACTTTCCTCCCTTTTGCTACAAGTAAATATTTAAATTTTCTAATTAGGATAAGGGCTAAGTACAAAGTTAAGTTAGAGTTAGGGTTAAGGATCGATTAGCCTTATAGGTAAAAATTTTGATTTAGGGTTAGGGTTAAATTGTGGTAAGAATTCAATTTAGATTAGAGTTATACTTGGAACTAGATATTAGACTTAAAATAGGGTAAGGGTTAAGATTAGCATTCAATTTAGGTTAGGGATTATAGTTAGGGTTCTAATAAGATTGCAACTTAATTAGGGTTAGGATTCAATTAAAGTTACGGTTACAAAATTATTAATCTGTAATGAAAAGTACTAGCCACTACGTGGCACTTGTTTCACTACAATCTATGTTCTAAGTGATTCACGTGTTCCTTCTATTAGTTACAAAGGTATAAATTTACAAGGTTTGTCTCAAATCTCTTTTAAAAGAAAATTGTTTTATAGTATTGATATTGATTCTCCATCTCTTATTCATTACAAAAATAAACAAAATTTAACTTAATCCAAAACCCTATTAAATAGACGTGTTGGTTCTCAATTAAGAACTGACATACAACTATCACCAATTTAACATAGGTACCATTTATATCTTTAATATTATTATTATTTATTGTTAATGTTGCCTTCATATCAATTATATCAATGCAAAAAAAAGATGAAGTTTCTTTTAAATATATTATTTCATATATTTGGTTTTAGATTTCATTTGACTTATGAATGTTAATTTATGTTCTTCTTAACCACATGTTTTTGCCTCCTTGGTTTCTTAGACTTGTTTGTGTGTAGTGTGTGTATATTTAATTTTTTTGTTGTTTATAATCCTTTTATAAATTGTCATATCAAAGTTTTTCCTTTATGACTATTGTTAGTTGAATGGTGGGAGTTGATCCTCTATCAGTTATGAATCAAAATCATACATATAACATCCTTCCTAATATAATATGATAGAGAATAACCTACCCACATTTGAATTAAATATGAGTTAAAAAAAATAAAATTTAATAATACTTAAAAAATATATTTTTTAAATATAATAAAATACTGGATACAATAAACATAGCTATTATTTTGAATAGTTCGAACATATTATCCAATAATCATATAGCTGTGATTCAATGGCCGTCACTATAAATGAAATAATAACATTAACACTCCTGATTACAAGACCAATGATAACTCGCCCCCATAAGTTTCGACTAATAATTGTCGACTCCAAAAGTAAATGTGTCATAATCAAAACAACCTGAAAGGCACTATTAACAATAGGTTGTCCACCCAGGATTTCTTGCAACTTAGCACCATTTAAGATTGTTTCTTGTCAGAATTGAGTATAATTACTTTCCAACAGTTCAAGAATGCTATAGGACTGCTGTATGGGTCAGAGTCGTACAATTATAATGCAGAAAACCAAAAAGAAAAGTGTAGTCGACTTTATCTGCACAGGAAGTACTTGCATTTGATACTCAGCTAGCACCAAAAGACCAAAAGGAAAAGTGTAGTCGACTTTAAACTAGCACCGATGTGGCGTGTTTTGAAATCAGTAAAAAGTACTTGTGTACCGAGATTAATAATGTTAAGGTACTGCCTCTCTGCCTTTCAATTCTAAGCTATGTACATACGTATGCTCACAACTGGAAGAGTAGATAGTTTACAAATATACGTTATACGTCTGCCTTTCTTCTATTAAACTTTTTGAGCGCTCTTACAGATATAATCTCATGGTTTTGCAGTCAAATGACCGTGGTTTGTTAAATATATAGGGAAGGATTCAAATAGGTTTTCATACATTTTCTTTCTACTGGGAAACAAAAAGAAAAGGTGTGTATGCTGTGTTAGATCTGTGTTTGGGAGATAAACTGAAATTCTTTGCCTTAGAAACACAGAGACTGAGAAATAGTTCCTTGGGTGCAGGTGTAAGAATCTTAAGATAGAAGAAGATTTTGCAGGAGC
The DNA here is from genome assembly GCF_030272615.1 of Cryptomeria japonica. Classification (NCBI taxonomy): domain Eukaryota; kingdom Viridiplantae; phylum Streptophyta; class Pinopsida; order Cupressales; family Cupressaceae; genus Cryptomeria; species Cryptomeria japonica. Next base: position 375,120,474 of record NC_081411.1, on the reverse strand, counting down.
AACCAGTATAAGGTGGGTAATTGTGTTCTTTGTTATATATAGCTTAGTTTTCCGTTTTTCTTTGCCCCCCTTCAAAAATGATTCTGAAACATTGTCAACTTTTTGTTTCACAGTGATATGTTCAGGCCATATGCTGTCAATAATACTTCATCTAAGCTCATGTTTTGGTTCTAATTCAATCTGTCTGTGTTTAGGGAGAATTGAAAGTTTCTGTATACTTGAAAATACTGATAATGAAGGTTAAAAACTGCATATGGTGATTTGATGTTAGATGGGTAGAGTAAAACGTGAGATGAAGAGAATAGAGAATAAAACAAGCAGGCAGGCTGCATATAGAAAGAGAAGCAAAGGATTAGTCAAGAAGGCTGAAGAGTTAGCTATATTATGTGATGCAAGCGTGGCGCTTATTGTCTTTGGACCCTCGGGAAAGCTGATAGAATTTCCCGACTTCAAGTACGTATCGTTCAGTATTATTCTTGTTTTCATACCGAAAATTCTACAGTAGCTGTCTGGAAATGTGATTAATCACTAGTTTGTTACAGGCAAAAGTAATTGCTCTCAATATTTAATAGAACTAATTTCGCTCATTTGTCAATATCTGTGGATCAATAATTTCTTTTTTTGGTGTTTTGTTGAACTGTTGTTTCCTAGAAATTTTAGAATAGAACTCTGAGTATATGGTGAACCATAATTTGAATAGTGAAAATCAAAATATTAGACGTAGAAAATATCAGATTTTGTAATGCTAAGGTCACTGAGATTCGCAGTTGTTTTGAACCTTAGAAAAACTGTAAAATAACTACCCAAAATAACAATCTATTTGGCCGTTTCAGTTTTTTTTCCTTTAGAATTACAGTGCTACATCTGATAGAATATAGTAATTTCTCTCACTTGCATAGTTTTATACTTTTGGTTTTAGTTTTTAGATTTTTTTTTTAATTTCTATCTAAGATCTATGAAATCATCATCATCATTTGATTTCATTTTTAAATTCTTACCATCTCTTAAATCAATAAAATAATTTATTCATATTATAATTTTATATTTCTTTGATTTGATATTAGAACAGGTTGGAGAGAGAAACTAAGAGCCCATGAAGGTTGAATAGCTAGTCAGATCACCGGATCACCGGTTTCTGTACACGTTCATATTTCTGTTTTGTACAAGCTTGGCATGTTTTTCATTTGTTTCTCCAGTTATTTGACGTATAATGACGCAGATGGGACTAAGAATAAGTCCAATCCCGCAGCCCACTCAGTTACTCTTATTTTAGAACCCCACACAATTTAAAGTTATGACAACAAATTACATAGATACCCACAATCGAATTCTTTAAAACTGAAAACGATTACAATAATGAATTTGTATCTAATAATGAAAATTTGCTTTCTCTGCTTTTGAGAGATTACACTGTAATTGAATTATCTTTCTCCCTCACTTTGCCCCCTCATACTCTCTTCTATTCTGCCCACACTTGTTCTCTGCCACACCTCTTCAGTTAAATCTGCACACTTTTTTCTTCTTCTGTGCTTACTTCTCTCCTTCACTCCTCAGTTCTTTCTCTGTTATTCTCTTCTTCATTCTTTTCCTAATCGCTGTGTTTTCATCTTCCCTCCTGCAATCCACATCTGTCTTCCTGTGCATTTCCCTTCAGCTGTCAAACTTACTAGCTTACCCCCTTCCATTGCTGCGTGGTCTTTTCCTTCTCTCCTGCTGATGTGTTTTAATTTTTGCTGCTGAGTCTCTTTACAAATTCTTGTTTTAAATTGTGACAAAACAAATATCCTCTATTCTTTGGCGCGTACTTCACTTTCTACTGCCCCTTTGTTCTATCCAATGCTTTGAAAATCTTGTTTAACGCCTGCAAAGACTTCCTCTCCCTCAAATCCGTCACGAATTCTTCTTTTTGGCTGCTACGCCTTAATGCTGGAGTTTATAGTTTTTTTTGTGTGTATTCACTTCTTTATAAAACTGAAAATTGACTCCTATTCGCCAGATTTTTCTTAGAGCTGGAGTAACTGGAAATAAAATGGTTGAGAGTCTAGTACGAAATCAATTCATTTCTGTTTGAATATGGCTTTTAAACTTCTCCAGGCCATGCAAATGCAAGATTTGTTTGAAGCCCGCCCAGATGCACTTTCATCATATAACCTGTATGGATTTTGGGTATCTGTTCATCAGTTCTCTAATTTACTTCTTTTATGGTTTTTTAATAAAAAAATTTCGGATAAAATTGTGTTACGTTATTATTAAAATTAATGTTTTGAATCATTATAAATGAATCATTTTTAATCATGTAATGTTGACCTTATTAATCATATAGGGGAGAGGATTGAGTAGTTGAGCACCCTAACTTCATGTTTCTGATGTGCAAATTTTAATTCTCCCAATTTTTTAGAGCATCTTACTTGGAAGTCCCCTACTTATAACTAAGGTTTCAGGGCCACATCAACATGTTTTTTTTTCAGGTGTCCAAAAAAGCCTAAAAGAACAGTGAGACTGATACTTCTACACTAAGTCATGTTTTATTGGTGCACTGATGTGGTGTCACATGATTTGATTCTTTCTAAATCTAAGAAATGCATTTCATTCAATTATGGGTAGTCATCATCGACAATAATGACTTTAAAGTTACAAGTATTGGTGAAATAGTTTTAAAAAAGTGGGCATTAAATCAACAATACTATAACAACTATTGCAACATCCTCAACTATTGAGTCCTTTTCTCTAATGCAATTTAATCAAGAATTTTTTTCTTATAAATTATTATGGATTATGTAAACTTCAAAAGTGATACATAATTATTTTATTTTCATTAGTTCAAATTTATTTTTGATCGTTCAACTTGATAACATTTAAAAATAACCATTAGATTGAGTTGATTTTTTTATATAACTAAGTGTTGGTTATCTTTGGTTTCATCATCTTTCTTAAGAATTGAGAGCCATACATAATTGAATCTAGAAGTTATCTTATCAATGGTACATGGATTGTAAAAAGCCTACGCCAATTATTGAGAGAATGTGTCAAGCTAATAAATACAAGTGCTCCACAACTAGATGATTTATGATGTCAAAGTTGGATCTTATCAATTAATGGTTATTGGGATTTCTTTTCATTCTAGTTTTCGAAGTTTGAAAATGTTTTCAATATTGTGTTGGTTAGTGTTCATAACTTGCACTTATAAAGTTTATTTTTGTATAGACCATGGGTGATTCAATAGTTATGGTATATCTATTTTCTACTAATTCTATATAAACTATATTATCATATATATTATAAAGTACTAGGATTTTTAAGAAATGGCTCACAAACAAAAAGAGAATCACACCTAGTATAATCTACTTGGATCTCAAGTCATCATTGATAGTATTCAAAAACTAACCATCGATTTGTAGAAAAGAATTTGGTTCTCCTCATATGGAGTCCATGATTATAGTGAGATCCTATTATGGTTGCTTTCGTAGGAAACATGTAGAAGATTGCGTTTCCAAAATATGGCCCTCTTATTTGTATCCAACTTTCCTTTCTAAGGTATTTTTTGTTATATTTTTTAAAATGAAGAGGCATGAAATGAGGCTCTAAAATAAGGTCCTTTGACAATGCAAAACTTGATCCTTTACTTGTACAAATGGACCTCCGATTTTAATCCTTGGAGTGTACTCCTTCATAACCTATATGGACCTAATTATATAATTGCTCTTTTGAATATTGGGAAAAAGAGTGACTTAGAAATATTTGGTACAACCTCAATGTCACCCTAGGAGTTGAGGAAATCATGAATTATAATTCTTTCCTTTATGCAAGAGTTCACATTGCCTTCATACATGTAGTCCAAAATGAGATTATCATAACCACTTCAACTAGAATATGTGCCAATTAATAGATAAAATCATGAAAAGATGGAATAATCTCAAAATCCATTCTCTTTGTATTAATGAGAAGGAAGAAATTACAAATTAGAAAAGGAAAAAATAAAGTGGTTAGCCCCTTCGAAAGAAAGATTGAAATTACATTTTTTTGGGACCTAAAGAGGAAATCCAATGGCTTAATGTGCAAGATACATCATCAAAGATGAAGCAAGAATCCCCATTTGGGCCATATCCAAGAAGCTCAGATATGACACATACAATGAAGAAAAGATGGATACCCTCTATGAAGGCCCGATAATTTGTATACAAAAGCGCATTAAGGTGGTGGATATAGAGGGTAATTTACTAGAACTTGTATAAATGTTATTAAAAAGAGAAACATCAAGAACTAGAAATTGCAAAAATGGGTGGATTCAATTTGAAGATGCCAAGCCAATTTGAAGGAGTTTACTTTGGTACAAAATATAAGAGAAATAAACAAAATCATGAACTGCCTAAGATATCATGGTATTGTTCATATAAATTTTACTTAGGTATCTAACATGATATTTAAAGATGTGCTAATATATATAATCCCCTTTCGAGATGTAGTGTGTCTTCGAACTAGTAGAATGTCTACCATTTTTTAATGTATCTCAAGATGCTATATAAATGGATTGTAATATGCATGCTTTGGTTTTCAAGTGATGTAATTCAAGTTTTTCTTTTTCTTTTAATCTATATGGGAGATACTTCCTGGGTAGTGCTTACCTATAAAAAAATATTCTATTATTTAAATAAATCTTACAAAATTATTCAATATAACTATAAATATAATTGATATGATAATACATATTTTAATACTTATACTTTTCTTATTAATTAATTGAATTTGAAAATATTATATGATTTTGAACTTTAACTAATTAGTAAATATGCTTAAATATGCATCAAGAGTCCTAAACACATTTTGCCCAAATAATTTGGGTACAAATGAGGTGTTAAGTGTGAACATGCCCTCCATATTTCAACACCCTATTCAATTCAAAACTGAAGATAATATATTTGCATTAATTTGTTTGAGTTTATTTGATAAGAATAAAGATATGATTTTTGATAGTACTATCTATTAAGATTTATTTTTTTCGGAGGTGTAACTAAACTAGGTTTAACTCTTAAATTTTTATATATAAACTTAAGGCATTCCCTTATATGAAATAGATGATTTGTATTTTTCTCTCAATGGTGTGCACTATTGTAGAATGGATGCAAGATGATCAAAATGATCTCATGCAACCATACTTTTACTGGTTTTCTTCATTTCTTTGAACACCACCTATTTTTATTCACTATTTTTAGAGATTATCACTGGTAGATTTTTTATTTTCTACTACTTTGTCAAAATAAAATCCTATCATTTTTTGTTTTTCATTTATTTTTATACAAAGTGGTGTAGTCACGGTTCAGAGGGACCTCAATGAGATCTATTTGGACCATTCAACAAGAGTAAACACAATGAAAGAAAGCCAAGGTGATGGGGGCAATGTAAAAATGATTGATTATATCATGAAAATGGTTTACAATCTGTCGGCAAAATGCTTTCTACAAGATTCAAATTATTGGCCTAATACAAACATGCTCAATTATAGTCTCAGTCTATACCAGACCTCTTAATCTCCAGATAGATCTTCCTGGTTCTCCTATAGAAAAAATCCTTACTACAAGCTAAATTACATTAGTTTATATGGTCTAGATGGATCCGGATCGGCTCAAGAAGAATCAAACATTATGAACATGATGAAATGTGCAAAACCACCAAGTCAGCCTCCGCTAATGAGAATCCTTCAGAAAATCCATAGGATGGAGTGGGGATCAAAAGGAAGGTCGACCACATGCCAAGGAACATTGGAAAAATGCACTAAGGTTCCACAAGAAACATAATGAATCCACAATATTTTCCAATAGCAAGATAGGTCCAAGCAGTTCTAGAGTTCTAAGCCATAAAATTATCTCCGAAATTGATAACTTGCTAGAATAAGATCCAAACATTCCACAAATTTCAAAAAAAGAAGATGAGTATAGTCTTGATCAAAATCCAACTCCGCAATAGCTGGTGAGAAAAATGCAAGAAAATGCAATAGGAAATGTTGATACTACAAAACTGAAGAAAAAAAACTGAAAGTAATATTTTAAATTGATGCAAGATTGCTAAGAACTAGGGATGCTCTTGCATCAAACATCTGGGGTTGATGAAAAAGTGAGTCCCAAACTTTGTTGGGGTTAGAAGAAAACCAAGGTGGTCTACCTCTTCTTGAGAAATCCAAGATGAATCTTCCACTAGTCTGTTCTTCCACCTCACAAGATACTCTCTGTACTCATTGCTCCGGGTTCTGCACCCAATCGTACTATCCAAAATATCTTTAATGTGATCTGGTTTCTTCTGTGGCATCTTCTTCTCCAGGTCTACAATATTATCTTTACTGAATTCTGATTCATGATACTGATGTAGATCTAGAATGTTGAATATAGGTGAAATACCCAAACTATCTAGTAGCTCCACTTCATATGTATTTCTGGAATTGAGTTTCCTCAAAATCTTACAAGCTCCAAACTTTCTCATCTGCAATTTGTTATAGATTCCAATTGGAAATCTCTCTTTTCTCAATTACACCATCACTTCATTGCTAACTTCATATTCTTTATGTCTCCTCTTATCATCTTCTTTCTCCTTATACTTGATGTTCATATCCTTCAATTTCTGGATAACCTGGACATGTAAGGCCTTCATATAATCTGCAAATTATTCTTCTTATGCACTCCTCTTGTCTTCTTTACTGATATCCCTTAATTCTGATATACCTATAGGGTATACTCCGGTACTCCTATTCACTGAGTTATTGTAGGCCCAAAATCGGCTTGTGCAAGAATCGAATCCCTACTTCCAGTCTTTTCTCTAACCAAGCATCTCAACAAATTTCCCATGCTCCGGTTTACTACTTCTGTCTATCTATCAGTTTGAGGATGAAAAGTAGAACTGAATTTCAAATCTATCTTCATCTTCTTCCAATGTGTCCTCCAAAAATAACCAACAAACTTAGTGTCTTTGTCTGAAAATATGCTCTTAGGTAATCCATGTAATCTCACTACCTCCTTGAAATATAAGTTAGCTATATGCAATGCATCTGATGTCTTCTTACAGGGTATGAAATAAACCATCTTTAAAATTCTATTCACCACCACAAATATAGAATCATTCCCTCTCCATGTCTTAGACAATCCAAGTATGAAGTCCATGCTTATGTCCTCCCAAGGTTTCTCCGAAACTGTCAAAGGCTTATATAATCCCACATTCTAACTACTACCTTTTGCAACTTAAAAAACTCTACAACTCTGCACAAATTTCCTAACATCCTTATGAATCTGAGGCAAAAAGTAATGTTCACTGACCAATGCTATTATTAAATTGTCAACACCAAAGTGTCCGACTAATCCTCCACTATGCTTCTCCTTTATCAGATTATCCCTCATAGAATTTTAGGTATACACAACTGAACTCCTCTAAATAGCATCTCATCCTGAATGAAATAATCCAACAACTTACTTCTATCCACTATAACCGGTTCTCTACAAGCTTTCCGAGGTTCTACAAAATCCAAGTCATCAGCATACAAGGTCTTCAACTCCTAAAATCCTAACACTGTCACTCTCATCTCTTTCAGTAAATTTCTCCTTCTACTCAGTGCATCAACAACTTTGTTTGACTTCCCACTTCTATGCTTCATTACAAAGGTGTAACTTTGCAAGAATTGTACCCATCTCATGTGTCTCTGATTCAACATACTTTGACAGTTCAAATACTGTAAGGCTTGATGATCAGTATACAATACAAACTCCCTAGGCAACAAGTAATGTGTCCACTTCTTCAAGGCTTGAATTATGGCATAAAATTCCTCATCATACACTGAATATATCCTTCTGACATCATTCAACTTTTCACTAAAATAAGCTACTGCTCTCCCTTCCTAGCTTAACATGGCTCCAATTGCATTCCCACTTGCATCGCAGTCTACTTGAAATACTTTATTGAAATCTGGTAAAGCTAACACAGGATTCTCAGTCACCTTCTGCTTCAACAATTCAAAACCCTTATTCACTCTCATTGTCCACTTGAATTCTTTCTTATCTCCTCTCATTGTTTTAGACATGGGGCTACAAACTGAACTGAAATTTCTGATAAATTTCTGGTAGAAACTAGCCTATCCATGAAATGATCTTACTTCTCCAATTCTTTCTGGTGTAGGCCGTTCAATAATTTCTCTAACCTTCTCAGGGTCCATCTTCAATCCATCAACATATATCACAAACCCCAAATAGACTAATTCTTCCTTCATGAAACCAGATTCCTGCAGATTTATCAACAACCTTTCTTCTCTCAATCTCTACAATCCTTATCGCAAATCCAACATATGTTCTTTCTTTGTCTTACTGAAAATTAGAATGTCATCCAAATATACAATAACAAACTTACCCAATAATTTCTTCAAGACATCATTCATCAATATCATAAAAGTACTTGGTGCATTAGTCAACCCAAAATTCATCACCAACCATTCATATAATCCTTCATTTGTGATGGGTTGGTGCACTCCTACACCAATTTGTCTTGAATGTTATCTTCAACTCATCTCCTTCTCTAATTTTGATCTGATGATATCCACTCTTCAAATCTATCTTCATGTAGTATTTGGCTCCACTCAAATAATTCATTATGTCATCCATCCTAGGCAAAGGAAACTGATACTTCACTGTGATCTTGTTTATTACTTTGGAATTGGTACACATCCTCCTTTCTCCATTCTTATTAGGTGGTAGCACTGCTGGAACTGCACAAGGACTCAGACTCTCATGAATCAAGCCTTTCCTCAACAAATCCTACACTTTCCTGTTCAACTCTTCATTCTCTGATAGTGTCATTTGGTGTGATGCTTTGTTAGGAAAACTAGCTTCGAGAATCAGGTCCATGCAATGACTGATACTCCTTACAGGTGGTAATCCTTCTAACACATTATCTAAAATGATGTCTTTATATTCTATCAACAAATCCTTTATCTCCTTTGGTTGTTATTCATACTCTGCGTTCTTAGTCTTCTTATGAACTAAGGCAAAACACACATTCTCATGTCTCATTCCATCTAGGAATTTTGTCCGATCTACCAAAAAAATTCTAGCATTCGTACATACTTCACTTTTTAGGGGTTCCTCCAAAGGTAATGAGGTTTTCTTCATCCCATTCACAACAATAGTGTGTATGTTCTTTTCTCATCATGTATTGCCTGTCTATCAAACTGCCAAGGCTTACCCAACAAAATGTGTCAAATATCCATACGCATAATATCACACAAAACCATCATGAAAATTCCCAATTTTTCAATTTCACCAAGCTTTGTTCACTCACTAGAAACATATGATCATCCTAAATCCATGATATTTGGTAAGGCTTAGTGTGTTTCAATCTTTCCAACTTCAACTTATTCACCATTTCTTTTGAAACAAGATTATCTGAACTACCACTATCAATAATGACTTTACAACACTTACTGGATACTTTACATCTGGTCTTGAACAAATTTCTCCTTTGCAAGGGATCCTCATCTTCTCTGGTATGACATAGAGCTCTCCTCATCATCAAAAGTTCTCCATCTTCTAGTTTGTTAGCTGATCCAGTAGGGTCTTCTTCCACCAATGTTGTTCTCCCAGTGTTCTCTATCTTTCTACATTCAAATACACGATGTCCTTCTCCTCCACACTTAAAGAAAGTCCCTCTAAATATTCTATTTTCTTGTCTTCTAACATCTTTTCCAAAACCCTCATTTCGGAAACATCCGATTCTCTACTCTAGTAAAAAATTTTGTCCTCATTCTGGTATGAACTACCATCCTTGCTTACTTCCTTGTCCTTGTTTTGATCTATACAGGTTCCTCTTCCTATAGAATATCCTCTCCCTCCTTGAGATCTTCCTCCAGAAATCCTTCCACCTCTACCTCTCTAACTTTTCTCATGCCTTTTGTTTAGCTTTTCTTCTTCCTTTTTAGGGCATATTGGTAAGCTTCCTCAATAATCTGCAACTTGATCAAATTGAGTTCATCTTTTGTAGACATCGACAACCCATTAAAATATATTACAACTTGTTCAACCTCATCATCGACATGTTTGGATTTGATATTCAACTTGTAAAATGCTTCTGCTTATTCCTTCACACTTGATTCCTTCTTCTTTAAGTTTTATAAATTCTACAATAGATTTAGTTGATAATCAGCTAGCACAAACTTTGATTTTAACTTGGCAAGCATCCGCTCCCATCTTTTGATCTTCTCTTTACATATTCTTGTTAGCATTTTTGATGTTTATGTTGTGATTGTCATTGATGGACACACACTTGTATTGAGATCCCCTTTATATGTATGAGCTCATGCTCAACCGGTATTTGTTCCGACCGATATGTTGTATTCTAGTCTTTAGACTAGTGGTGATTTTGCAGAATGTGTTTCCCGGTCTGAAGTGACATGTCGACCCCAAGCGGTTCGTAGATCACAAGCGGTACGAGGAAGCAAAGCGGCACAACACATTCTTACCAGTCTTCATTTTTGTCAAACTAACAACCAGCATTTTGTATGAACCGGTAACACTCGGTGATGAGTTACCAACCGGCATTTTGTGATGAGTTACCAATCCACCAATTGTTTGATGGTGCCGACACATTGACGGCGATTCTTGTGTCGTGTTACTAAGTATGTCTAGATTCACTGAACCTAGGAAATTGTAATGTAATCCTATTAGACCGACATGAAATCAGATTCCTTTAAAAGGACATCATGTCTAGGTTTTTTAAGTTGTTGAAGAAGTTGCGAATAGGTATATGTTTAGCTAGGGTTTAAGGTGGAAGTGGAGAGTGATCTTATCAGAGAAGATCAAGTTGTAACTGAGAGAGGTAGAGGAGACTGAAGTAATGCTGGAATGCATTAGCTGTGAGCAATACTAGATCTAACCAAGCAATTTGTGCTAGTAGATAGATCAAACACTTGTTGATTACTCACATCTGTGACAAGTTTGTAGCCCTTAACCGGGTAGGCCTCAAAGCCTTTGTAAAATCCTCTAACAAGGTGGTTCACACATGTGAATCTAAAATCCTCTAACAAGGTAGTCTTTAATCGGACTTATCTCCTAACAGAGATTGAGATTCCTAACAGGATCTATTCTGGTGAAGAACATTGTAAGACCTTAACCGGTCTAGTTTCTATTCTGTAGATAGTGACTTGTGAGTTCCATCTCAGCATGGTTTTTCCCAGTTGGTTTTCCACGTCAAATATCTTGTGTTATGGTTGTATTGCTTTTGTGGGTGAATGTTTTATTCACATTTTGGTTTGTATGTGTGATAACCAGTTTGATTGTCAGACTGCTTTATCAGTTTATCTTTAGACTATGTAAGTGTTTTAGTGCAAAGATTTTTGGCATACTAATTCACCCCCCCTCTTAGTATTCATCAATTGGTATCAGAGCCAACCTTTATATAAGTTTAACTACTTGGAAAGAGATATGGGGGAATACACATTGAGGGAACTTACTCAACGGCTCACTAAGTCTGAGCAAGCCTATGATGATCTTATGGTCAAATACAAGGCATCTCAAGCAAAAAGAAGAGAACATGCAGAGAGGCTGATGGAACTATCTGAAAGTAGTTCTGAAGATGAAGCTAACATGGAAGCTATGATTGCTGAATTGAATAAGCTGAATGATTCAAACTCCAATTTGAGAAAGGAGTTGGAAGGAATGACTATTCGGTTTAGCCAAGAGCTTGAGAACTGGAGAAAAGCTGAAGATCTGGTAAAAGATAGAGATCATGAGATCTCCAAGTTGAAACATGAGATTAGTGCACTAACTGCTCGGCTTCATGAGAGCAGAATCGAGAAAGAAGACATGCAAGGAGAACTGAACATTGCCATCTTTTAAAATGCAAGTCTTATGGAGACAAACACTGTTATTTCCAAAGAACTCTTTGAATCAAAGGAGATACTAGCTAAGTTTGGCAATAGTGCAGTCAGCCTAGAGCAAAAGCTTGAGTCATCTAGACCGGCAAAGAATACCAATGGTCTTGGTTTTTCTGGACATGAGGAAGGAGAATCCTCAGGAACAAATGTTGAAGCATCAAAGAAGAAACCAGAACTCAAAGGAAAAGGTAAGCAAAAATTCAAACCTATTTGCTTTAACTGTCTTAAAGAAGGACACACTGACAATGTATGTAGGAGCAAAGCCTACAATAATTTTCCTTATTTTATCAACAATGTACCTGGATCCAATAAGTTCAATGGTCATTGTTATGCATGCAACAAGTTTGGGAATAGAGAATTTGAATGCAAGTCTGTAATGGATAACACTGGAAGATATCCTCAGAGGACCAAAGGAACTGGTCCTGAATCTTTTATGAACTAGAACCACAACCGGTTTAATGTCTTCAATCATCAGTCAAGAAGCGATGGTCATCAAGCAGCAACCGGATGGAGAGAAAGATGTATGATTTGTCATGGTCATGGTCACACTGCTGCAACATGCAGAAGGAAGAATGGAAACATGTACAATGGACCTTGGAAAGCACCTGGACTTGTTTGTTATCACTACAACAAACCAGGTCACATTGCAAGATTCTACAGAAGTAGAAAAAGTATATCTGATGATATACCCATCACTCGGGAAGGAGAAATAGAGGTTTAAAAAGTTCAAGAAGACATGAAGAAAATATGGAAGAAGAAACCAGTATTATTAGAGGAGGAACTAGTTTCTGCACCCAGCGTGGAAATACCGGAACCAACAAACTAAGCCTCAAAGGCTTAGGGGGAGCAAATGGAAAAATGCTTTCGAACCCCTGGTTAACATTGGTATGTTACACCTCTTGCTTGGCAAAAGACCGGAAACGGTAAAGAGGCAAATTAGGGTTTATGCCCTAATATAGGAGCATTAATGATGGTAGGTGAGAGACATGTATAAATGCAATTTTCAAATCATTTCTCACTATCTATTTTTTGAGTGAAGAAAAGTTTTCAAGTGCAGAGCAAAGAGAAGGTGATTTGAGCTTAGATTTCGAGGAATTGGAGAGATTTGAAAGAGATTCAAATAAAGTTTGCAAGCGGTAGTGGAGAACTCAAAGCGGTGATTTGGCATCCAATGGAGAGCGAAGTAAAGCAGAATCAGGAAGCTCTAAATTTGCATTTGAAAGGTATTTTTTGTGTTCTTGAAATACTCTTCAATGGCTTCCGCATCTCATACCAGTTCAAGCACATTCATTGAGTTAGAAAATTTCATTCAGAGGAAGTCCAAGTATAATGCTTTGTCACAAGTCCCAGCTGGAGTCATAATCGAAGAAGGAATCTCAGACTATATTGATTGCAAGATAGAAGACCTAGGGTCCTTAGCCATTCATACTCAGTTAGGTCTATTTTGCGGAAAGGACCAAAGGATCAAACCAGAGTTTAGTATCTTAGAGAAGAAGAAACTCCATAATGCAGTGTATTTTTTGGAAGATTTCTTAGAGGATCACATCAGAATCATCTTGAGTAGAGTCCATGGTGACAAGATGTACCTAGAGAGAATGCATGATATCACACCTGAAGCAATTCATGCAGTCACCGGTTTCTGCAACATAGGGGAAGTGCCAGCCCTGAGAACGGTAAGCAAAATGGAAATGACCAAGCTCACCGGTTCAACAAGTGATTCACGATGTATGATAGTTAATTCTATCAAGGATGAACTGGTAAAATATGCCTACATGGTGATAGGCTACAGGACATTCTTGACCAGCAGGATTAATTATGTATCTGCTGCAGCGGTAAATGTCGCTTACCGGATGATTATAGCGGATGAATCATTTGACTTATGCACCGGTATGCAAAGGCAACTCCTGTTAAATCTCAAGGCAATCAAAAAGGACAATTCACTGAGATTTAAATTTGGACAACTACTGGTAGGGTTGTTTTTCTATTTCCAAGGCTACTTTCTGGGTGTAGCAGGTGTCCAATGGTCCCCTGACCAACCGGTAACCAAGCAGATAAAGGAAAGTGTGCAAGCCATTGGAACTGGCTACCCTGAGATACTGAACAAATACTTTGATGAGTTCAGAAGAAAGATGAGTCAGAGGGTGTGAATCTCAGGTGACATAGTAAAGAAGTATGAAGATGACATCTGTTTCACTATTTAGGTGGACAAATGTCTAATGGAGGCTGTTGAGCCTAGAATGGAGGAAGTGGAGCCTATGGGCTATGAGGTCATGTTTGACATGCTAGAAGGGTATGCTTCAACCCTCATTCCATCGCCTCTTGATTGAAAGGTGAAATGAACCGGAACCTACTTGGAGAGGATCGCACCGGTTCAAGAACCATCGGTGAAAAAGGGAAAAGAACTGGCAACCAAGAAAGCTAAGCCTGTGACATCAGCACCAGCTACCACTGAGACTCCAAGAGTGACCAAGTGGTCACCGGCAAAGAAGAAACCGGAGGTAACACCGGCAAAAGTCTTTGAAAGAAAGAGGAAGACTAAGGCAAATGAACCAAACTCCGAAGAAACTAAGTCTGATGAATAGCCAAAGAAGGCTAGACAAACCAAGAAGGTGAAGAAGAATGAACCAGCAACATTCGCACTGGTAAATATAGATATCTCCTCTTACAAACCTTTGACACATTGTCAAAGAACAGTAAAGAATATTAGGAGAAAGTTACTTCATGATTTAATTGATTATTATGATGATTTCAATAGTGAAGAAAAAGATGAAGTACTGCAGGAAATCATTTTTTATTTATGCAAAAATGACCGGTCACCATCAGAGATTAAATCTCAGACACTGGATTCATTGTATAAAGCATTGGATAAAAAATGGTGCATTGCCATTGAAAAGGAACAAGAGATTAGGGAGAAGCTTTTTGCACATTACTTCCCCAAACTCTCAAATTCAGAATTATTTGATGTATTAGATCAAAATAAAGGTCTCTTCTTCATAAGGAGAAGAAGACTCTGGTTGTTGGAAGGGAGGGCTGATGATGTAGAAAAGGATACACATCAACACATGGCCCATGCTATCAACTCACACAAAGTTCAAATGGCCAACCTCCAAGAGGAAAAGGAACCAATTATTTGCAAACCAGATGAAGCTTTTGATGAGGAAGGAAACCTGGTGGAGGAACCAATCGACACCATAGATGTCGATGCCCTTGATATAGAAGATGTCACTCAGGACATATCTTCTGAGGGAACTGAACAGGGGCAACATGCCGATTAGGGTGGTGAACAAGCCGTGGACACACCGCAAGCGGCAAAAGACAAAGAAGAAGAGAAAAAGAAGAAGGATGAAGATGAGAAATAGAGAAAGGAGGAAGAGAAAAAGAAAGAGGAAGAGGAGAAAAGAAAAGATGAAGAAAAGAAGAAGCAAGAAGAAGAAAGGAAAAAGAAAGAAGAAGAGGACATGGAAGAAAAGAAGAAGAAGGAAGATGAAGAAAAGAGGAAGAAGGAAGAGGAAGAAAAGAAGGAAGAGGAAGAAAAGAAGAAAAATGAAGAGGAAGAGAAGAAGAAGAGGGAAGAAGAAGAACAGGAAGAGCAGAAGAGGAGAGCAGAGGAGAAGAAAAAGGTAGAAGAAGACAATGAAGAAGAGAAGAGAAGAGAAGCAGAAAAGAAGAAAGCTGAAGAAGCCAAGGAACATGAAGTAGCAAAAGGCTCTCAGTTGGAGACTCCGAAGGTAACTGGAAGTCAACCCTCACCGGTTGATCTTTCTAGTCCTATCAATCTCCAATCTGCAAGCGAGTTGGAGATTCTGTAGAGAATCAAGGTTTCTCAAGAGCGCCTTGAGATCATTCGGAGGAAAAAGGAACAAGACATCATTCAGGCAGCTATAGACACACTTACCGGTTTAATCCCTAGTACTAATCTTTCTAACACTGATTCATCACTAGCACAACTCAAACTTCTGTGTACTGTAGTGGATGATCAGGTGCAGAGCCTAGAAGAAGAAGCTGAGGCCAATGTAAAGAAAGAGCACCAAAAGGCTCTTAATGTTGCTCTGGTGAAGAAACTAAATGAGCTTAGGACTAAACTATCAAAGGATCAAAAGGACATAAGGAGTGCTTTGGATGAGGGAAACTTGCTACTCAACAAAATCTATCAACCTCATCTATTCTCTGATGATGTGCTATCCAAGAAGCAACAACTTCAAATAGACTTACAGTCCTACTTAAGCACATTCAAGACTCCTTACAACTCCTTTGTAGTATATGGGCAAACCATTCACCGGTTCGAGGTCCAGTCAGCCAAGATAGAGCAAGAGATCAGCACAAGATCTAGAGATTTGCAGGAACTTCAACTCGTATTACTTCCACGACTGCAAATTCTCCAGAAATGCTATCTGAACCGGGAAGCACTGACAGTCACCCAAGAACTGAGGACAATCGATGCCATGTAGGAGCAGGTATCACAAATGGAGATAGAGAAGGAAGTGGCAACCTCCCTACTTGAGTCCTGGTCTCTCTCCATGAAACAATTTTTATAGGACTACAAAGTAGTTTTTGACAAGTATTATTCATTATTGTCATAAAATCTTTTATATATATATGGAAACAGGTTTTTGTAGTGGTACTTTGTCATTGTTGACAAAGTGGGAGAAATATATGGTTTTAAAATTTTGATGGTCTTAAAATTTTGAAATTTTGATATATCAAGGGGAGAAGTATATTAGAGGGAGAAGTATCTATTTTGAAATTTTGATATATGTTGTGATATATGCTATATGCTCTGATGATTATGCTCCGAATGCAAATTGCTATACACTCTGTTGATTAAGGGATAGTGTATATGCTTAGGGGGAGCAATTTTGTTAATGGCAAGTTTTTGTTGTAAAACACTTAGATGTCAAAATTTTATTTTCCTAAGTGTTGCCATCAATGCCAAAGGGGCAGATTGTTGGCATTTTTGATGTTTATGTTGTGATTGTCATTGATGGACACACACTTGTATTGAGATCCCCTTTATATGTATGAGCTCATGCTCAACCGGTATGTTGTATTCTAGGCTTTAGACTAGTGGTGATTTTGTAGAATGTGTTTCCCGGTTTGAAGCGGCATGTCGACCACAAGTGGTTCACAGATCACAAGCGGTACGAGGAAGCAAAGCGGCACAAGACATTCTTACCAGTCTTCATTTTTGTCAAATTGGCAACCAGCATTTTGTATGAACCGGTAACACTCTGTGATGAGTTACCAACCGGCATTTTGTGATGAGTTACCAATCCACCGATTTTTTGATGGTGCCGACATATTGACGGTGATTCTTGTGTCATGTTACTAAGTATGTCTAGATTCACTAAACCTAGGAAATTGTAATGTAATCCTATTGGACCGACATGAAATCAGATTCCTTTAAATGGACATCATGTCTAGGTTTTTTAAGTTGTTGAAGAAGTTGCGAATAGGGTTTATGTTTAGCTAGGGTTTAAGGTGGAAGTGGAGAGTGATCTTATCAGAGAAGATTGAGTTGTAACTAGGAGAGATAGAGGAGACTGCAGTAATGCTGGAATGCATTAAATCTGAGCAATACTGGATCTAACCAAGCAATTTGTGCTAGTAGATAGATCAAACACTTGTTGATTACTCACATCTTTAACAAGTTTATAGCCCTTAACCGGGTAGGCCTCAAAACCTTTGTAAAATCCTCTAACAAGGTGGTTCACACATGTAATCTAAAATCCTCTAACAAGGTAGTCTTTAATCAGACTTATCTCCTAACAGAGATTGAGATTCCTAACAGGATCTGTTCTGGTGAAGAACATTGTAAGACCTTAACCGGTTTGGTTTCTATTCTGCAGATAGTGACTTGTGAGTTCCATCTCACCATGGTTTTTCCCAGTTGGGTTTCCATGTCAAATATCTTGTGTTATGGTTGTATTTCTTTTGTGGGTGAATGTTTTATTCACATTTTGGTTTGTATGTGTGATACCCAGTTTGATTGTTAGACTGCTTTACCGGTTTATCTTTAGACTGTGTAAGTGTTTTAGTGCAAGGATTTTTGGCATACTAATTCACCCCCCCTCTTAGTATTCATCACTTCTATGTCTGTCAAAGTAAAAATGTTCCCACCAAAGAGATGCATGACCTTTCAACCTGGTATAGGCATATTTCATCTTTCTTTCTTCTTCAGTATTCTCAAAATACTTCTCCATCTCTGAGATCCAATTCATTAATTCTTCTGAATCCAACTTGCCATCATACTCTGGTGGGGTAAAATGTGGTTTGGTATTCGCCCTACTCAAAACCCTTAAGAACCTTTCTTCATCTGGATCAATCGCCAGTGGATTTTCTACTTGTTATGTCAGTGCTTCTTCTTCCTCATCTTCGCTCACATCTTCAATATGCCGACCTCTTCTTTGAGTTGTTTCAACAGCTTCCAACCAGGATACAATTCCTCTTAAAATTTCCATCATAGTAGGGTTTGCATTCACACACGCTCTACCATTCCTATTTCCTCTTCGCACCATATTCACTCTAGTCTTCTGCAGCCGTAGGTCGGATCCATAGTCTGCCACCCTACAACAAAATCTTGCTCAAATATCACTTGGTGGAGTCACAGTTAGGAGAGACCTCAATGAGATCTATTTGAACTATGCTATGCGAGTAAACACAATGAAAGAAAGCCAAGATGATAGAGGGAATGCATAATTGATTGATTATATCATGAAAAAGGTTTACAATCTATCAGCAACATGTGGGCTACAAGATTCGACTTAATGGCTTAATACAAACATGCTCAATTATAGAATCATTCTATACTAGACCTCTTAACATCTAGATAGATCTTCCCAGTTCTCCTTAAAAAAATATCTTTACTAAAAGATAAATTACATCGATTTATATGGTCTAAAGGGATCTGAGTCAGCCCAAGAAAATCAAACATTGATGAACATGAGGAAACATGCAAAACCACCAAGTCAGCCTCTACCAATGAGAATCATTTGAAAAATCCATAGGATGGAGTGTAGATCAAAAGGAAGGTTGGCCACATGCCAAGGAACATTTGAACAACACAGAAGATTTTCTAATAGCAGGATAGGTCCAAGCGGTTCAGGAGTTATAAGCTAGAAAACTGTCTTGGAATCTAGAATCAATAACTTGCCAAAATAAGATCCAAACATTCTGTAGATTTGGGAAAAGGAAGATGACTATAGTCTTGATCAAAATCTAGCTCCACAAGATCTGGTGAGAAAAATGCAAGAAAATGCAAAAATAAATGTTGATACTCCAAAACAAAAAACAAACTGAAAAGAAATGTCTTTGGTTGATGCAAGATTGCCAAGAACCAAGGATTCTCCTACATCACAAAGCCCTTTGGATACAAATGGGGGACCTCATCCCCAATTAACAATGTTGAGGCTCAAACCAGCATGCACATTTGAT
The DNA here is from genome assembly GCF_030272615.1 of Cryptomeria japonica. NCBI lineage: Eukaryota > Viridiplantae > Streptophyta > Pinopsida > Cupressales > Cupressaceae > Cryptomeria > Cryptomeria japonica. The sequence continues at coordinate 375,101,147 of NC_081411.1, read as the reverse complement.
CAACAAAGGCACAAACCTACAATCAAAATGGCCCAATGAGGATTTGAACCTTGATGGCCACACCAACTCTTCCACTTAACTAACACACCATGGGATGAACCTATAGCATCATAAATTGTACACCCCTAATTAGGGTTGTTCAGTTCCATGCTTAGGTTAGCACCTGCCTTATTGTGTACCATTTCATTTTGCATTTATAAGGCTCCTTTAGGAAATTAATTATTCATTTAATTAAATTTAAAGTCCTCTCTCAATAATTCATATATTATAAGATTGGGTTCTTAACCCTAAGTGTACCCCATTTTATTTTATTTTAAATTAATCTTAATAATGTCCTAATTTCAATCTTCAAGGCATACTTTTTCATATCTAAACACCTTGGATTGACCTAGCATATTGGATATGATGTTATAATCATGATATCTCACATCCCTAGAAAATTGGAAAAAAGTTGGCCAAACCAGAATGCTAGCATTCTCATCCTGTACTTTTTTCCTCAGATTTTGGGAGCTTTATTTGGTGGTATTATAATGCTCAAATATTGAATTTTATGAATTTTTATTAATCCTAAGTCATTCTATTATCAAAATTAAATTTATGGTTTCATATATATATCATTTTCTTTCTGTCATTTGAGGATCTGAATCTAGCATTTTAAAAGGAGATCTTTGTTAAGTGAAAGAGAAGGTTTAAGTGAACTCTACAAACAGAAAATTCATCATCAATCAAGTCTTCATTAACACTTATATTAATCATCAAATCTTTAGGAGATATTGAAGAATAATAAGGAGATCACCGTTTATTGATTAGCTTGTACTTTGTCCTTAGGATTGATGGTTACATTTTATTTTCATATCTCTATTTGAGTTTTAGATCTACACAACTTTAATTTTCAAATTTGCATTATTGCTTTAGATCTACATTGCATTTGTGATTTAAAGTTGTAGACTCTAAAAATTGGTTTATCCTTATGTCGGAAAACCTAATTTTTAACATGTCTTCTATGTCACGTTTAATCTTCATTGTATGTTGACATTGTGTCATTCCTCTAGTTTTGATTCATTTCAAATCTAACCCTAATCAGTCTTGTTCATTTGCATTTAGTCCTAAATCATTATGATTGGTATTTATCATTTTCACATCATTTGAATTGGTCACATCTTGATAATTAATTAATCATTAATTATCAACCTCTTTATCAAATCATTTCAATTAGTCATCTATGACACTCAATCAGTCTTGCATGGTACTTTGTCAATCAATCTTATTAGTCTCTCATTAAAATCATTGTCAATCTTGAGTATTTTTTGAACTCTATCCTATTTGTTGTCAACCTCAGTCAATTGTCATTTATTTTTATCAATTATTAGCCAATTAATCATCACTACTAATTCAACAATCAGGTTGGTATCTCAAATTATTCAAATTATTTCCCCTAGGTTGATTAATTAAATAAGTAATCAATCCTCTTTCTTACTAGCATGTCCTCCCTTTTTAATAAATAAGTGAATATTTATTTATTCTTTTATTTTTTTCCTACAATTAATATTATTATATATTAATTAGTTAATTGTGTACCCACAACAACTATTCCTGCGGCTGAGAGTTATGAGTAGAATTAATAATTTTAAATTATTATTTCCAACTCATTCAGGTTTAAATGAAATATTTGGAGTGCAAATGGATGTTTCTATTTTCTTTTTTATTTAATGCCTTTTTCTCTTCACTTCTAATGGCAATTTCTCTTTTAACTCATCCTTGCACGAAATCTTGACCGTTGGATTGAGTTGATCTTGTTCGTTCAATGTGATTTCAAAGTCTATAAATTGAGCTCATATTGCTCATGACAACCACGCTTCGAGTATCCTTATGCTATCTAAATTATTTTATTATCTTTCTTGCATCACACTTTCTTTGTAGGTGAGATCCACGATAATTTGAAGGAGAAAGAAGAATAATAGAGAATCATGGAGGAGACATTCATTTGTGATGGTTTGTGTTAATTTTAATTGTCTTATCTTCATAGCTCTATTGATTGTTAATACTTTATTCTGATTTCCTAATTATAGAAGCATTTACACTACACTCATTTTAGGGTTTTTACTCAAAAAATCCTAGGGTCAAATTCTACTTTGCATTTAGCTCATCAGAATCTTACAAACACATGTGATTCTAGGGTACACACATATTTTCAGTACAATATCAACTATTTGTGGTGGAGGAAATCACCAAAACAAGGGGTTGACTAAGGTAAAACCCTCTATAGCCACAAAAACACCATTCTATAGCTTGTAGGTGCAATAACAGGTTTTTCGTTAGAGGGCAATTTCTTGGAGTTCTTAGTGAATAGACATAGACCCATTATCAGAAATTGGACCTAGTTTTCAAGGACCATGACACTCCATGCCCTTATCCCCTAGGAATAGGGCACTCCAAACCCTGGTCATTCAGGATCAAGGTGCTCCATGTTGGCAATTGACTCTGATTCACCTTAATTAGTTGTATTGTCATTGATGGCAACACACACCATTTTGGGTTGATCACTTAACCGGTACTCATTGGTATACATTATTTGGCAACCCACATTCAAGTCAACCAACACCGACAGGAAAGGGAAACTGACAAACTAGGAACCAACATATGAGGCCGAAATAGGAGATTGATCTAGTAGGTCTACACGGCAACGATCATGGCATTGGTCTTGAAGTTTAATGAATTTATTTTTTCTTAGGCCGACATGTAAATAAATTATAATATCATTGTAAGCCAACATAAGGCATTTATGTTTGTATTTGGGAAGGGTATTTAAATCAGTCCGGTTAGGTTATTTTGATAATGAAAAAAGAGTGTAATGGGATATAGTGATGTGATGTTGTGTGAGCAATCTTGATCGACAGAATGAGAATGTAGTATTCTATAGTCCATATTGGATATTGGTTTAAAGGTTTGGGAAGTGAAAAAAGATATCGGTAAGGAAGGACACATTATAAAATGGTACAGACTGTGCTTTAACCATAACTCATCTAGCATAGAAGATGCACTCTTAGAGTTTAGAATTTTGTTTATAACTCCATATGTGGTGTTTGTAGTAAGTGAGGCTCCTTTTATGATGAGAAGTGTGCTCTAGGCTATTGGTCTTCCTACATGTGTACAATCCTATTGTAATATTTATTCATTTGGCTAGTGGATAGATATTGTGGGTCCCCAATCCTACTATGGTTTTTCCTCTTTGAGGTTTTCCACGTATAAATCTTTGTGTTATGGTGTATGCTCTTGTGGTTGTTTCATTTCTATTTGTAGTTATGTTCTTTTATGGTTATTAGTTACTAAATTGCATTGTTAATAAGGCTAAAATTAGTTATACTGACAAAATACTGATTCACCCCCCCCTCTCAGTGTTCTTGGAGCCTTGGAGTAAGTCTAATAGCTTAAGGAAGATCCTGAATCTGGAATCCATGGAGATGAGTCTACAGAAACAACTTGAAGTAGCACTTGAGGACTATGATGCTGAAACAATGAAGAACTAAAAGTTGCAAGATGAATTGAACTCTGCAAAGGAGTTCATTCTTACCCTGTAGGAGATGTTGTCATTTGCTCAAGCTAAAAGGAAAGAGCTTTTGCAAAATTTGGATGATGAAGAGAAGGATTCCCTTAAAGAATAATGTAAGAAGCTAAGTCAGGAGAATGGTGTGATGAAGAATGAAATCTAAGCCATGACTATGAGGATATCCAAGGAGATTGAAGACCGAAAGAAGAGTGAAGAAAATCTTAGCAGATCTCTAAAAGACAAATCCGAGAAATGCATAAGGTTGGCACATGAGAATGATTTGTTTAGACCTGAGTTGGTGCAATCATAGAACAATGAACAAGAGTTAGAAAGAATGATGTCAATCATAAGAAGTGATCTAGATGCTGCAAATGAATACAAAGAAAAGTATAGGGTTAGTTCTGCAAGGCTTAATGAACTATTTAAGGATCAAAGAGACACTAGAGACACTAGAGGTCTTGGATTTGAGCATGGAGAAATCTCTGGTACTGCAAATCAAGAGAATCCACCAGACAACCAAAATTAGAAATCGCTAGTAAGGCAACCAAACACATAAATTTAATGGTAGATGTTTTGTTTGTAAGAAGTTTTCTCATAGAGAAAGTCAATGCAGAAATAGAGCAAATCGGAATAATAATGTTGTTCCCGGTCAGTGTTCAAAATGTAATAAGTATGGTCATAGGACAAAAGATTGTAGAATTAACATCAGATCTCATGCATGTGGAAAGTTTGGACATATGGCTCATCAATGTAGGTCAAACAATGGTCAAGGAATCAATAAGGCAATTCAGAAAAATAATGTCACTTGCTATGCATGCAACAAAATAGGACATATTGCCAAATATTGCACAAGCAAGAAAAATCCGGTAGGAAATGATGAGAAAGGAAAAAAAAAGGCTGAAGACATCTGGAAGGAGCATGAGAAGAAATGGGTTAGGAAATCTGAAGGTCAACCGACAAAGACAATCAACCCAGTTACTTAATCGACAGAGAAGAATGTTCCTGCATCGATAGGAAACTTATCTGGTAACTAAGGCATTTTCCTTAGGGGGAGGCAAATTAATTATTAATCTTGCATTACCCCTGGTAGAGGTCTAAAAGCCTATTTCAGATCTTGGAGAAGACAGTCTAGAGATTCACCAGCACTGAGATAATGGATTTTGAATTTGGTATGATATGATGGCATGCATTAATGACAATGAGAAATTAGGGTTTTTGCAGAATAAAAGAGAAATATTAGTTCATTGTTGATCTCACAACATTCAGAGTCAAATAGAGTGATTTCAAAGAGATTCAAAGTGATCAAAATCATTTCAAGTGAATTCATGTGCATTCTCAAGCGAATTTCCAAAAGCTTTTACAAGCGAAGGTTGTGAGGTATTTTATCAGTTTTCAAGCTATCTTTTGTTTGTAATGGATTCTGGATCATCTTTCACTCTGGCAGGTGTGGCTACCCCTATTTTTGTCAACATCAAGGACTATCCAGACCCTATTTTCACGCAATGCGCTCAGATTGTGAAGGTCAATGATTTTGTTGGCACATTTTCTAGGGTTCCTAGAGGAGTTTTAAATGTTGAAGATGTCTATGCATATATTCACTACACTTTGGAGGATTTGGGTTTTGTTGAGATCAAGAATATGTATATTGGAACTTTACTAAACTGAGATGGGTCAATGAAACCATAATTTCAAATTCTGAAGGATCAGGGTTTTACCGATATTTTGGAGATGTTGGAATTTGAAGATGAATTGATCTGGTATGCACTGAGCCAAGTCCACAGTGAATTCATATGGATAGACCAGCCCCACAAGATCACCAAGGAGGCTATTCATGAAATCACCAGTTTACCCCAAACCGGTCCAACCCATAGAAGGAAGAAGATATCTAACAATAAGGTGGAGAAGTTAACTGGTGCAACATCTGACAACTGGTCAATGAGAATTAGTGCACTTAGAGACAAAGCAGTTTAATTTGCAAGCGTGATCATTGGTTACAAGGTAACCCAATCAAATCGGTTGAACTCTATTTCCAGTTCATGCATTTACTATGCTCACAAAATGATTAAGGAGAATGAAAAGCTAGATCTATGTCAATGGATGTGTGATGAATTCATAAATAACCTAAGAAAGATTAAGGGTGAGAAGAAGGGTATTTTTCAGTATGGCAACCTTGTTGTCTGTTTAATGTTTTTCTTTCCGAATGAGTTACCCATAACCGGTAAGATCCAATGGGAATTTGATATACCAGTAGCAAAAAAAATCAAAGATGCTATAAGGAATATGGGACAAGATAGGGACTCCATTCTTTGGGGTTATTTCGAATTCTAGAAGGCAATGGAGAAGAGAGAAAGAGTTCAAAAGCATATAGTTGACAAATACTCAACTGAAATCTATTTTATGGTAAAGAAGGATGAAACACTGATGGAGGCAGTGCAACCAAGGAAGATCTGGATAACACAAATGGGCTATGAGGTAGATGCTCAGATCTTGGACTTGTATGCCAAGACTCTTATTGATTCTCAGGTTGATAAAGTAGAAAAATCTTTTGGGACGGCAAAGCAAAAAGAAACTGAAGTTGAAATTGGATTCAGTAAAAAGAAAAGGGAAGGAAATATCAAGAAGGTTGGGGAAGTTGTGCAAAAGATGTCCTCTAAGATAAAATAGATCATAGGACTAGCTGAAGGGTCATCTCTGACAGCAATGCAGGCTTCATCAACAGCTGCAACTGGAAAGGGTGTAGTAAAGAGGAAGAAACCAGAGACTTATATTTCCCCTGTTACATCCGGTTTTGATACTAATGTTGTGCCCTCATAGATTCCCAAAAATTTCATCAGGATACCAAGGAAGAAGGTAGAGGAAGTAAAGAATAAGAAAGTGAAGGTTACCCCTTCGACAGCACCAAAGAAAATTTTGAAGGAGAGCAAACCCATAGAGAAGAGGAAATAGTTTAAGGAGTCTACTTCTACTCTCAGAAAGAAGAAGAAATTAGATGTAGACATATGTCTTGAATCTGGTAAGAGTATTGAAGTCATTCCTCCTCTTTCAATTGTTGATTTGATTGATCAAATCACTAAAGATGGAATATTTAGTAATATACAACATTACTATGTACATATGGATGATAAGGAACAAATGGAGATAGAGGAATCGGTTTTGTTGTACTTAGACATATACAATAAAGCACTTTTAGAGATTGAAATACAAATACCGGGAGATTTGTATAAAAAGGTAGATTTTATAAGGTTATATGTGGTTGAAGAGGAAAGACACATAAAGGTAAAGGAATTCTTAACTGTTTGTGGTGCTATATCCGATGAAGAGATACAGTAGTGTTTAGAGTTTGGAAATAAATCAATTTTCTGAAGCAAACACCCACATGTGAATCTCATGGTAGGTAGAGTGAAGGAGATAGTTAAGGAGACACATGAGGCTTGGGTAAAATTATTTATAGATAAACCAGGATTCTTCACATCATCGGAAGTCCCTAAAAAGTATAACACTCTAGACATCTCGGTAGATGATAAGGGGAAAGGTAAATTGGGAATGGATACATCGGTTTTGGATCAAAAAATATCAGAGGATATTCCTTTGGTAGAACCACTTGTACCTAATAAAGAGACACTAGTAGATAACATTGAAACTATATAGGATAAGCTAGATACACTGGAACAAGTCATTTCAGGTATAGAAATTACTGATGTGGAAACAAAAAATAAGCAAGTTGAAGATATTGAACCGCCGACACCAAATGTACATACTGAAGAGGTTAAGGTTGAAAAGGTTACTGCACCAAGTGGTGAAGTCACTGGTGCAAGTCATGAGTTTGAATCTTCTCGACATATTTTGGATAGTCATTCATTGTTAGAACTTTGCATAGAAGAATATTGAGCAGCCAAGTAGTTTTGAATTGATGTATATTGCAGCTTAGAAGTTAAGGAAGGAAGGGACTGAAGATAAGAAGTTTATTGAGCAGGCCATTCCGGTTTTGTAACAAATTACACTAGAATATAAGGTAGATCAGATTGTAAGTCCATCTAACAAACTGAAAGGCTTGACTAAGCATATTTCCAAAGAGTTTAAAACTCTTCAATAGGTATCAAACCGACAATTGATTGAGCGGTATAATGCATCTCGGAAGGTGAATTATGATAACATGATTTCATCTAAAAAATGAGTATCAAAGATTGGTGTGCCTCTAAATGAGTGTAGCAATATATATAGGTCATGTACCAACACCGAAAAACTAACAACGAACCTTGAGGTGAAATTAAAGGCGAAAAAGGCCCAATTAGAACATTTGGCTAACAGTTTTGACAATACTCAGGCACTAACTAGTACCATTGATGGTTAGATTTTGATTACAGTGAGATTTCTACATTGGAGAAGGACATGGATAGACTAATCAGGTGTGCAAGGGAATTAAGAGGTTTGGTGAGTCCTCGGTTGAACACTCTATTACTTCACAAGAGGGAAAGCATAGAGTTAATGAATAAACCTACTTCAGCAGACCTATTAGAAGATGAGCTTCATGCATGTAGTCTTTAATGGTTTTGTATACATTTTGAGCACATTGAAGATAGGTTGGGATGCATACTTAGGATTTTTAAAGAATGCTTACACAGACATTTTCAAGTATATCTAGATCCAGTAATCACATTTTGGTTTGTACAATATTTCATTTCTAATTCTTTTTCTTGCCCTAGTCTTTGACATTGTTGTCAAAGGGGGAGAGGTTTATGTGAAAAATGATTGGGACATGAGAAGTAATGTATAGCTCAGGGGGAGAAGTCTTCCAATATATTTTGAGATCAGTTTTGGATTTTTTGGCAGGGAATCAGAATAACACTTCAGTGATCCATTTTTCACATGAGTGTTGCCATCAATACTAAAGGGGGATATTCTTGGCAATTGACACTCATCCGACTTAGTTGTGCTATCATTGATGGAAACACACACCACTTTGGGTTGATCACTTAACTGGTACTCACCAGTATACATTGTTTGGCAACTGATACTGATAGGAAAGGGAAACTGGCAAACTAGGAACTGGTATATCAGGTCAAGACAGGAGATTGATTTGGAAGGTCTACACAGAAACGATCAAGGAATCGGTCTTGAAGTTTAGTGAATTTATTTTTTCTTAGGCTGACATGTAAATAAATTGTAATATCATTGTAAGCCGACATAAGGCATTTATGTTTGTATTTGGGAAGGGTATTTAAATTAGTCTAGTTAGGTTATTTTGGTAATGAAAAAGGAGTGTAATGGGATATAGTGATGTGATGTTGTGTGAGCAATATTGATCGACAAAATGCGAATGTAATATTTTGTAGTCGGTCTTGGATATTGGTTTAAAGGTTTGGGAAGTGAAGCATGATATTGGTAAGGAAGGACACTATGTAAACCGATACATACTATGCATTAAATGGAACTCATCCAGCATAGCAGATGCACTCTCAAAGTTGATAATTTTGTTTGTAACTCCATATGTGATGTTTGTAGTTAGTGAGGCTCCTTTTGTGATGAGAAGTGTGCTATAGGTTGTTGGTCTTCCTGCATTTGCATGTCCCTATTGTAATATTTATTCATTTTGCCAGTGGACATATATTATGGGTCCCCAATCCCGCCATGGCTTTTACTCTTTGAGGTTTTCTGCATATAAATATCTATGTTATGGTGTATGCTCTTGTGGTTGTTTCATTTCTATTTATTGTTATATTCTTTTATAGTTATCGGTTACTGAACTGTATTGTTAATAAGGTTAAAATTGATTATATTGGTAGAATACTGATTCACCCCCCTCTCAGTGTTCTTGGATTCCTACACTCCATGCCCTAGTCCTCCTTATTTGGCTCTAGATTTCATAGGCTTACCTTAGAAAGACTCTAAAACAGGTCTCCCTATTAGCAACTTAGTTAAGTCTTTGAGACCATGATGCTCAACACCCTATTCTTGTTAATTCAAGGTCAATTTCTGATTACATGTACACATCAAAATTTCATTCTTAGATTTGTACTTTCTGTCTCAGTTCAATTATTGGGTCAGTCTATCATCACTCCTATTATAGTCACATTTGAGCATCCTATTAGCATAGCTTTGCATTCTTCTAGATTTAGTATATTCCCTTTCATATTAGTGAAGGAATAGAATCCCTAAAAGTATCCCTTGAATCTCTTTCATGGGATTTATTCAAAGAGGATTACTCCTTTAGGTGCTTTTGTATTCAAATTTTTAGATGAAATTTGGATTAGGTCTTATGCTACTCAATTCTATTTTTTCCCTACACATCCTAGTGAGCCTTGCATTCTTACACTTGCATTAATTCTGATTTTTATCTTTAGATCTATTGTATGCACTTAAAAATTCAATTTTTAGTTATTTCTTAAACATATATTTTATGGAGTTTCATTAATTGTATTGGTTAGTTCATATTCTTTCACTTAGGTAGTCACATAATTGTTTCATTACTTGGACATTTCATGCTATCAATCTTAGAATGACACGTCGGCCTTCATCAAACTTTGCTTTGCATCATCATAGTTTCTTATACCTTTTTCTTACACTTCACTCCCTTCATAAAAATCCTACTAAGTACATTTTGAGGTGAGAGGATTATTTCAATAACACCTTTATTAATGCTCTCCCTCCTAAAGATGAAGCATTAATAAATAGTATCATTCCTTCTGCCAAAATTTGTCCTACCCATGAGGAGATCATAATGCAAGAGGATATTTTTAACACTTCTCTCAATGATCTCCCTATTAGAGATGAACCATTGGATGAATATGTTGATTATTCTCTTAAGTTTTCCCTCCTCCATGAAAGTACCTTGGTGAAAGAGGTTGATATTATGGTAAAAGAAGATAAAATGATAGACAATTCCATTAATAACACCTCGCCCCCCTGAATTGGCTTTATTGATGAGGGAACCCTAGTTCAAGAAGAGTGTTAATATTTCTTTCAAATATCTATATCAAGGATGAAGCTTTGAAGAGTAATTTCGATCCTTCTCCTAGAGTGTACCTCCCCCATGTGGATCCTTCAATGATAGAGGATGAAATGGTGGCTACATTTCCTAGTCACACTATACCTTCTTTCAATAGCCTTCCCTCTAGGGATCAAGAATTATTTATTGGTGCTAGTCCCTCTCCCAAAATTAATCTTTTTCATAATAATATTTTGGTACAAGAAGAGACTATCAACACTTATTTCAATAATTCCCCTCATACGAATGATGTTGATCCTTCTCCTAAAATACACACCCTTTGTAAGGATACTTTGGAATAAGAGAACAATCTTCAGTTACAAGTGTTTAATATCATTAATAATCCCCTCTATGTGGATTTCCCTTTCATTCAATCAAAAGAAAAAACTATTCATGAAGAAATGTTTAAGCTTGATAATCCTTTTTATGAACCACATAATGATTTTTAGAACTAAGTTAGACCTTCCTCGTAGGTTCTGAAACCCTCTTTGATCAATATGATACATGTGAATTGTTATGAAACACCTAGTAAAACCCTCTTCATGGTTCAAGGTTCTAGTCCTTCTACAAAATCTCAACCTCTCAACAAGCCTCTTTCTGTGGTTCAAGGTGGGTATAGTAACGATTCCTTTTTCACTCCTAAAAAACCAGTTATTACAATGCAAGGGGATTATCCCATTGAGAGTCCTTATGAATATGGAAAATAAAGCACTCGAGAGAGTTACAATTCCATTTCCCACACATATAATGCAAGGAACAATAGGCAACCTAATCCTCATTCGGTTATCCCTTCTTGTCTTCCTCCTTTTGAACCAATACTTCCATTAAGACCTCATTTATCACAAAATCTTGGTAAAGAGTATGATATGAACAACTTAAAGCCACTCTTGCTAAGATATCTCTCTAGAATTTGATTCAAACTTCATGCACACATCATGGAATATTACAAGATGCTTTAAAGAACTTAGATGTCCCACCTACAATGATGCCTAATAATATGGCTTCTTTTATTTATCCTATGAAATAACCTAAAGCTCAGATTATGATTTCACAAGATGAGCTACCTTCAAAATAATTTCAAAATCAATATGATCCTCTTATGATTTTTGTTCTTTAGTAATGCTATAAGAAGAACCTTAGTTAACAATGGATCTGGCCTTAATAGTTCTAGAATTGATTTATTGCATGAGATTAATTTGTCGATCCTTCTCTTATTCAAACTAATTCTCTTTCTATTCATGGCTCTAAAAATATTGCTAGACAATGTTTAGGTACTATACCCATGCCTATTAAGGTAGGAACTATTATTTTAAATACGCCTATCCAAATCATGCTGGATAGTCTTACTTATAATAGTCTATTAGGACAACCTTGCCTTCATAGTATGCAAGCTATCCCTTCTACTCTTAATCATAGCATCAAGTTAATTTATAACAATAAGATGTATACTTTCTATACTAATACTTATTTACAATCTTGTTTGAAAAATTAATCTAATTCTAAATCTACTTCACATTCTTCTAGTTATTTTACTACTCAAATTTAAACACCATCTCCACGTAAACATACTTCCTCATCTTAAGAGGTACTCTTAGAAGATGACCGGGGGTCCTTAGATTTTACATCTACCTTTATAGGAGAATATAAATTCCCCCAAATAGAGCCTAAGACTAAAAAGGAAGATGATATGGTGGAAACTAAGAAGTAAGCTATTTTATCTAAACAACTTAGTAACAATTTTGTGGCTTCTTCTAATTAAAACAATTCTTCAAAATCTTCTTCTAATTAATCTAATTATGAGATTGAGACCTATGAGGCTCCACCATCCATATCTGATATGGCATCCCTTTATGGTCTAGGTTTTCACATTTTAGCTAAAAGTGGATATAATGGCAATGGTTATGATGCAAATGATCAAGGTATTTTGGCTTCTTTATAAAATAACATATGTGAAGCCTCATTTGGACTTAATTATAATCCTTCAAATCCCACCAAAGCATCCCAAAGACCATCTCTCAATGTGAATGTGATATTTAGTAGTGATGATGACTTCATCTTAATTAGATCATCCTCTACATTTATCAACACTCATCCCACTCATAATATGATTATGATGATTTACAAGCCTCTTTATGAACCTCCCTAAGAGATTTAGAATCCCATTTATGAGGCTTTACCTTTTATTCATACCCTTCCTTATATTAATGAGGCCCTAATAAATTATACTTGTTTCTCTCTTGAGGTTTCTCTTATGTATGAGTAAGTTTGTGTGCAAGAGGAACACAAGTTAGTGACCTATTCTTCTCCTATAGGCTACTTTCTTGATTAAAACATTTCAATACTTATTATCTTATACATGTTTTTACTCTCATTGATTGTAGAGAATTTAACACATCGTATTCAAATTCTTCATCCAATCTATCCTATATTTAAATAACATTAGTGGCTATTATGTTTCTCTTTACCATTTGACATTGGTATCTTACCTAATGGGGGCTCATTGTCATTCATGATAGTACAATTTCATGTGCAATCATACTTTGGAAGCAACATAATAGCCTATTTGTATAATTTTTTGTCTCTATGTAGGGGAAATAATGATTTCAAACACCTCTACTTAAGATTAAAACTTTACCTTTTGGGAAGTAGTGTCTTCTATAAGGATCTCTTATTGATTGTGGAGGTGTATATTCTTGATGGGGATCTCCTTCCTCTTATTATAACATGTATAACTAATGAGGATCTTAAGTATATATCCTTAATTGTGACCTCTTCCTTAGTGTTGGAAGTCTTTCATCATTCATCAAATCCTTTTCTTTATTAAGTGGTATATATTTTATAATGAACCCTTCTATATTGTGGACATGCTTATCCCTGTTGAGGATCCCATCCCTCTTGTAGGAAAATAAATCATTGATGAGGATCTCTTTTCTTCTTTTAGAAGAGTGTTTCTTTTATGAATGATATATCTTTGGTGTCCTTGTCTCCATACTTGGGGGCCAAGAATGATATTTAAATCTTCTATCTTTTTCCTAAGATTCACCTTTCATTTATTAAGTTGCATCTTTCATTTGATGTCATTTCTCACATAGAATATGTGTGTTCCTTGTTTAGGACCTGTTCTCTATATGAACTAATACACATTTCATCGAAAATATCTCCTTAGTGAAAGTGTGCAATCCTTCGCTAAGAATCCACATTTTCCTAAATATTGCAGAAGGTGTGTATTCTTCTTTTCCTTGTCCTCTTTGTATAGATGTTATCTTTATCAAAAATCCCCTTTATTCTCAAAGGTAGATGTCTTTGAATAATCTTGTATTCCTCCTCTTATCCATAAAAAATGTCCCTTTACACTTGTCACTATTTAAAAGGTCATTCTTTTTCCAAACCCTAATTTTGCATTTTGTATTTAATCTTTTGCATAGGCTAGAGAGATCCATTTCCCACATTGTCTATTTTGTTGGAATCATGATTCGGATCTCTTTCTTACCAAATGAACAATGCATAGTTTTGATCTTGTATCAAACCTTATTGTGATCATTTGTCATCAATCATCTTTCACAATTCAATGTGGTAAACATGATACCTAGTTTTAACTCACTAATTAGCAAGCCAAAATAGGGGGGCATATAGCTACCCTCGAATTTCATCATTCTTAGTAAGCATTTTAGGTGATTTTGTGATTTCAAATAATAATGTGGTTTTGTAGATTGCAGTTCCTAACATTGTACTACAAATATCATGGGGTCTTCATTCGACACCTTATGGACATGTCATTTTCCCATGAATGTTTACTTTTCTATAATTTAGCTTTCATATGTAGATAGTATCATATGACTGCTAAACTGGGGGCTAAATGTAGCATCGTAAATTGTACACCCCCCATTAGGGTGTTCCAATTCCACGCTTAGGTTAGCACCCACCTTAGTGTGTCCATAGAAGTTTTCATTTATAAGTCTCTTTTAGGGATTTAATTATATCTAAAGTCCTCTCTCAACAATTTTCACATATTATAAAATTGGGCCTTTAACCCTAGGTGCCCCGCTTTTTATTTTATTTTAAATTAATACTAATAATGTCCTACTTTCAATGTTCAAGCAAATTTTTTGCCTATATAAACACCTTGGAGTTATCTACTATGTTTTATTTGACTTTATAATCATGATATCTCGCATCCCTAGAAAAATAGAAAAAAGTCGGATGGACCGGAAAGCTAGCATTTTAGTCTCATACTTGTTTCCTCAAATTTTAGGAGCTTAATTTGGTGTTATTATAGTGTTAAAATCTCACTTTGTGTTAGTTTTTATTAATCCTAAATCAGCCTATTATCAAAATTAAAGTTAGGGTTTCATATATAGCCTTTTCTTTCCCTCATTTAAGGAGTCAAATCTAGCATCTTAAATGGAGATCCTTGTGAAGTGAAAGAGAAACTTTATGTGAAGTATACAATCAGAAAATTAATCATCAATCAAGTCTTCATCAACACTTTTATCATTTATGGAAGCTTTAGGAGATATTGAAGTATAATAAGGAGATCATTGACTATCGATTGCCTTATACCTTGTCCTTAGGATTTGGTATGGTTTCATGCTTTTCTCATAGCTCTATTTAAGTTTTAGATGTAGACAACATTAATTTTTCAGATCTTCATTATTTCTTTAGATATACATAGAATTTACACCACTCATTTAGGTTTTTTTACTCAGAACATAGGGTAGAGCTCTAGTTTGCATTTAGCTCATAGGAATCTTACAAACACATGAGATTCTAGGCTACTTATGGAGGTGGAAATAACAAAAATAAGGGGTTTGACTAAGGATAACCCTTATATAGCCACAAACAAACCATTTTCTAGCTTGTAGGTGCAGTCACAAGTTTTTATCAGAGTAAGCAATTTCTAGGAGATCTCGGTGAATAGGCATAGAACCATTATCAAAAATTGGACTTGGTTTCTAGAGACCATGGCACCCCACACCTTGGGTTCTCCATGCCCTAGTTCTCTTTTTTTGGCTCAAAATTTGATAAGCTTACCTCAGACAGACTTAAAAACAAGTCCCCCAATTTGTAGCTCAATTCAATCTCTGAGTCCAAGGTACCCAACACCTTGGTCTTATCAATTCATGCTCAATTTATGATTATAGGTTCACTTTAGAATTTCATTCTTAGATCTATACTTTTTGTCTTAGTTTATCTATTGAATCAATTTTTTATTATTGCTATTATAGTCATATTTGTTCATCCTATTAGCATAGCTTTGCATTCTCCTACATCAAGCATATTCACTTTCATATGATTGAAGGGAGAGAAACCCTCAAAGTATCCCTTGACTTTCAAAAGAGTTATTCAAAGAGGATTAATCCTTCAGGTGATTTCATATTCCAATGATTAGATGGAAGTGGGATTTGGTCCTACACTACCCGATTTATTTTTCATACATTGCATAACCCAACAATGCTTTTATTTAATGCTCCCTTTATCTTCTCATTTTTTTTCACTATTTAAAAATAATCACTTTCACTACAATTTACCTATGTCAACAAGTAGTATTTCATTTTTCATACAAAAGATAATTTCCATAATGTTTGATTCATTTTAAAGATCAAGTTGAAATAATCAAAAAATATTTTTAAATTTTATTTGATATTTTTTTTAGACTGCAGGAATTGGGTATAGAATACCCCTATAAGATTCAGTTCATCTGGTAAAATTTTTAACATAACCGATGATGCTATCATGACACATCCTCTGGTACCATGTGGGATAGGGGGAGACTAGACCTTGTGACCTTGCTTTGATACTAGCATACTTAGATCTATACCAATTTGATAAAATAATTGATAGACAATCCAATATTAACTTATGACATATTGTCATATAATTTTCTAATGATATTATTAACCCCTTGATTTTTATTGTATACTTGTAAGGGTAACTCAATGACACACACAAGATAATTAAATGCAACTTGTTTATCTTTTCAATGCAATGGTAGATTACATCCAAATATTTTTCATATATGCTAAAATAATATGCATTTTATTGGTCCATTTCATACCTTATATCTACTTATTCATATATGTAGTTAGTAAATTATTTTGTTAGACATTTTTCATTTAATCTTGGTATCAAGTTTAAATTCATAAAATTAATACAATGTAACATATGACCAAATAAAAGAATTAATGAATATGGTTTGTACCTTCAAAAATTTATTGTAAATATGATAATCAACTACTAGATAATGTATGACAAGGATGATTCATTGATAATTTTCTTCTAGTATTTAGAGATAACATCAAATTTAATTATCCTACTACATTTTTGGATTTGTCTTCAAATATGGAATTACTTCAAACACAAATTATAAAATATTAACATCCTACTTTATTGTTCATATACTACTCTAGATATTATTCATGTCCTAAATATCAATGAAAAAGACTCTAAAAATGGTATTGGTAGTCCATTCAAAAATAAATATTCTAAGCCTAATGTAAATCATGTTACTAGTGGACAAGTATCTTTGAATAATGTTACTATAAATGCATAAATACAAGGCAAGTTTACAAGGATTCACGATCCCCAATACTTTTATTTTAAAATTTTGTAGTAGGAAATATTATTACTCTATCATCTACTATATTATGGAATATTTTAGTGCTTTCCTAGTAGTAATAATCAATATTTTTTAATAACACAATAAATAGTGATGATACCCATAATATTTGTCTTTTCAACATATGATAACTATAATCATGTGGAAATTGTTTTGGAAGATGAAAATGAAATTGAATAGATGTTTAATGCATTATCATTATTGATAGGAAAATTACTAAATGAAGCTCTTTATCCTTTATAGTTTGTTCAAATTTAGTACTTGACAATGGATATCATGGGTCCTTGGGTATTAGAGGAGACATATCAGATTATCACTTTAAATAAATTATGATTGATCCTAGGTTTTGTTTAAATAGTTACATAGAAGAGTGTACAAATATTAATTTTCAGCAATATCAACATATATAATTTAAGATAGCTTAAAAATATTCTAATGGCATATATAAGTTGTATGATCATCTTGAAGCTTAATATTGAACATAATGAGGTTCCATTAGTTTTTCAGACTAATTTTAATTTTTTATATATCTTGCATTAATGTGTAAAGTTCACTCATGATGGTAAATGTTTTATGTTACCAAAAGTTTCATACTAGCCTATTGTTGGGATAACAAAGGTAAGCTAATACGATATGAATGCTTCAAATTTGTAATGTACAATTAAAATTTGTTCTTGTTCATGAATTAATTATTCTATTATGTGTATTTAGTTGTACAATACAACGGATAGAATTAAAAATTAAATTAACAACACAAAAAATTAAAAAAACACTTGAGAACATCACATTACACAATATTTAAGTGGAGAAATATTTATGAAAATAATCTACCAAGAGGAGAGGCCAAGTATGTATTGTCTTCAAAACACAAAGACAATTCAATACTCTTACTTCACTCCTCCTTTGTCACGAATCTGTTAGCACCTATATACTATGAACTGTTTGAGACCTATTAGATTGAGAGAATATTGAAAATGTATGTTTCCATTGACATGTTTGTTGAGAGAATGTTGTCATTGATGTCAATAGTGATGTTTGACAATATGTATTGTCACATAGTTTGGATAGATGGAGAATGTGGTACTGATAATGGTATTATAAACAACAGTATGGGTATTTTAAATGGCATTATGTTGGAAGATGTTTGGCAGTATGTTGAAAGATATTTTGACAAGTTTGTTAGTGATGTAGAAATCAACCCAAAGGTTTAATTAGTTGACAATATATCAGTTTGGAGCTCGTGGTATATAAAATTTCTCATGATATAACTTATGCTCATGTTGGAGACATTTTTGTTGGACATGGAATACTTGGAGATGTCTTGGTGTTTATCTTGATATAGTTTTATGACTACAAATTTGAACAAAAATGCCTAAGTGTTGAGTCAGTAAGTTTTCCTTGACTGCAAGTCATTATTTTGCTCCACATTCTATTGCATTGAGTTAGTTAGTGGCATGGATCTGGAGTTAGGTTTGGTGATGTATTATTTTCATGATATCAAGGATTTCAACTAATTTTATTATCTACAAAAAAAGGTTATGTTTGTTTGATATTTTGGTTTTAGCTTGATAGAGGAACAATTTTAGGTAATACAAAAGAATGCTCCACATTCTCCTGAATTGACAATTTTTTTGGCACAATGGATCACTAAGAGGGGGGTGAATCACTGATTTGAACAATTTTTACTTAATCAGAGCTATACCAGTCCAATATGAGATACACAAGATGCAGATCGATTACCAAAGAAATGCATATAGTGTGTGTAGGAGAAATAACTAAAGGATTAATACATCACACACATGAAGATGCAACACATAACACTAGATGTATGAGGAAAACCTAATGTGGGGAAAACCTCGGTAAGAATAGTTGTTGGAGATCTTCTACTCCAATCCAGCCTCACAAGGAAAAGATCTGATCACAAATTTTAAGGCACCAAACCAAGGAGCACCAACCCCTGATTTATGAGAATCATCTCAAAGGACCACCAACCCCTACACAATTTATAGGCTACAATCTAAAGGAGCTACAACCCCTACACTCAACAATATGAAAAACTCAAATAAACAATCTGGATCCTTGTTGCAAATGAAGTTTTGAAACCTTTCAAATCTTTGCACTATCAGTTTCTATCTTACCGGTTTATATCAACTCAACAGACACTACAACGTAGCCTTCCTACTAGTTCTAACTCCCCTTAATCTTCTCTCCCTGTATTCTATTGAATTCAAATCGCACTTGGTCACTCTCTATCAGGTACTACTTCTTTCAATTTGTTAGCTCAGCATTCTATGCTCACTCTGTCAGTTTGTTCCTTGCACCGATTTACCCTACTTCTCCTTAATGGTACAATATTCACTCACAAACACTTCAAGTATTTTTCTCTTTGGCTCTCAGACAACAATTTCACTCTCTTCTTTACCCATTAGCAGCAACAACTCTATCTATCTTAGGTCACCATATTTAAACTGAACTTTCTTGTCAAAAACTAATTCAAACTGAGGGTGGCTAGGGTTTCCTTCTTCCGACCAAATCTTCATCCAATCTAATAAGATCCACCTTAGGTTACGCACCTGCATTAGAGGAATAAGACATCACACATTTTCCATTTGTCTGAAATATGTTTACCAAAAATAGAAAACCTAATCATGATTTCTGGCCTTGAAATCTGTCAACTCATTATGACCCAGTTGTTTCCTTCTTGAGGTCCTCTTGCAATCCGATTTCCTTGATTCAATTCAGGCACCAACTACTCCCTGATCTTTCTTTTTCATTCATTCTTCCTTGAGCCGCATCAATTTTTTATTGACCCATGATTTGTGGTTGTTTCATTTAATATTGACTAATTGCTCCAACAACCATGTCAGTGGAAACTTCACCGACCTCTACATGCTTGCCACCTCAGCTCCATGTGGCATCACATTAGCATACACTCAACTCATCGACACAAGGTTGGTTTATAATTAATCATATATCAAACTCATACCATCACAAGCCTTTACTGGTGAGACCTTCTCATGTCGCTAATTGGTAGTGTAAACTACACCGTTAGTGTAAACTACACCGGTAGCACACTTTCACCTCTGGTGGTTTGTGATTTCTTTGTCACTCTGCCTCTTTATCACAAACATTATCAGAAGCTGACAACCAACCTTTATAGTGATTAAAACTTGTCATGCCAACACACAACTTCTTATCACCTCTTACCGATGATGTTACTAACAGTCTCAATACCTACTTGTCTTGCACCATACTGGTTGACAAGCCTTCATGTTAATCTTCCTTATGCCAGATAATTCTCCTTCATACCAGGTTGATATACCTCTACCAATAGCCTACAATACCATTTTACATCAATGACAACTCAATGCCAACAATCTCCCCATTTGGCATTGATTTAAACATTATCTATTCTCATTTCTCTCCCCCTTTGACAATAATGGCAAACAGAACCTTAGTCTGACACCAATAGTCTCTTCCTTGGCTACACCTAGTTAGGACACAATCTCCCCTTGTGTCCATGCTTCATTATTCAAGAGTCATAAGAGAGTGACAAAGATTGACTCCCCCTGAATCATACATCCTCCTACACATTTAAGTGCTGCCTAGTGGTGGGAAAACTCCCATCTTTTGTCTTAAGTACTCAAATGGACCTAAAGGAAGTGGCTTGGTAAATATGTCAACAATCTACTCACCAGTTGGAACATATTCAACTATGACCTCCTTGTTGGCTACCTTCTCCCTCAAGAAGTGATACTTTATTGCAATTTGGTTTGTTCTTGAGTGCATGACTGGATTCTTGGAGATGTTGATTGCACTTGATTTATCACACCAAATTGGAATAGGATCTAGTATGGCCACTTGTATGTCCTTCAATGTCTACTTCATCCATAGCACTTGTGAGAAAATGTAGCAATAGCTATATATTCGACCATAACAGTGGATAATGACACCGAGTCTTGCTTCTTGTCGTGCCATGATATTAACCGGTCTCCTAAGAAGAAAGTACCTCCACTTGTACTTTTTCGATCATCAATACTTCCTACCCAATTTGCATCAGTATAATCCTATAAAGAGAAGTCTCCTTTCTTTGGATACCACAGGCCATAGGTGATAGTTCCTTGTAGATACCTGAAGATTCTTCTGACTGGATTTAGGTGAGACTGTTTAGGAGCAGTTTGGCATCTTGCTACCATACAAACATCTTGTACAATATCTAGTCTAGATGTTGTTAAATATAACAGACTACCAATCATAGACCTATATAGTGTTTGCTCAACTTTCAGTGACTCATCTAGTTTGCTCCACTTACAACTAGTAACCATGGGAGTACTTGTTGGCATTTGGCATTATAACAGATAATGGGAGATTGTTGGCATTTCAATAAGGATATTGAGAAGGTTGTTGATGATTATGGATATAACTAATTAAGGATGTTTACTGTCTTGATATTATTATTTTGTCATTGATGTTAAGAAATTGATTTTCTAATTCAGTATGATGTTGCCATATCTTGAGAAGTATGATTTGAAGAGTATAAAGATGTCGGTAAAAGAAATAGAAAGAATATGATTAATAAGGGGATGAATAAGGTATTCAATGGGCAACTATTACCGAGTCAGACAGTGATGAGATCATGATGTTTAGATTGTTTTAACATCATACATATGTTGTAAATTGTAAGGATAATACTATACTATGTTATCAAGCAAAGAACCTAGTCGATAAACCCTAAGGAACCTATTCGGTAAAACCTAAGGTTATTGCTATCGGTTAATGAAGGTAGAATATCTACTGAGTGAAGTTTAGTATTTACTGAGTTGTTACCAAGTTGTAACCAAGCTGTAACAAAATACATTAAATGGTTACATGCATTATTTAATGAAGGAAGCTGATGAGTTGGAACTGATTAAATGATTGGTATGCCATGCATGAAGTTTGTTAATTAATCTATGGCAAAAGAAAATCAGCATGAAGATCTATAGCTCAGATTGAACTGCAATACCCTAGCACAAGCTCCAAGAAATGTATGCAAGTTCCAAGGCAGGGTAAAATGTTTTTCAGATCGAAAGATACATTGAACCTGGTCAAAGTTTGAAGATCTGATGGCTATGATTCATCATGGGAAATGTGATCAAGGAGATTAAGCAGTTGGTGAATTGTTTATAAATAGGGAACTTTTGATAAACAATGTATGTGGGCAAATGTATGCATAGGGATGCTACATAGTGATTACCGAGCATAGAAGCTTGAAGACCTGTTTGAATAACATAGTATAGAAGCCCAACAGATGGACAAGATTAGTTCTCTGTCTAGATTGTATTGAGCAAATAAGAATCTACTTTATCATTTTAGATGTGAAGTTGCAGTTATATTTTTATTACTGTTATTTTGTGAAAGTGACAGAAAATCTCTTAACTGAGTGGACTCAACAGTCTTATTTGTAAAACCCTCTAGCAAGGTGACATTCAGATTGAGTGTTTGAAATCCTTTAACAAGGTCACTTCTAACAAGGTGAAGATCCTAACAGATCTAAGGGAAATCCCTTAACTAGGTCACATCTAGCCATGTGTTTGTAATCTTTAATAGGATTTGCTTTTAACCGAGCATACTCTAGAAGAGTATATTTCTTAGCGGGTCCGAAATCCCACAGTGGTTTTTCCCTATTTGGGTTTCCACGTTAAATCTGGTTTTATGAGGTTTATGATGTTTATATGCTTTTGAGTTTGCATGTTTAGTAGTTCTGGTTATATTACTGAAGTATATTTTACCGAGGTTGAATCTGATGTTTTAATGTAAGATTAAGTTTGTATGATTCACCCCCCCCTCTCATCTTGTTGGTTATTAGATATGTACTTACATTAAGTATCAGAACTATCAATTGGTATTAGAGCTTTGGACTTCAGAAGAAAAGTTTAAAGGTACTTGAGGCAAAGATCCAAAGATGTATAAGAGGGATACACCAAAGCTGAACAAGTCAAGTTTCTCTACATGGTAGAAAAGGATGAAGCTGCACCTATCAAGAGTTGGAGAATATGTTGTATACTATTTGGAGAATGATTTCAACACACCGAGCACCTATCCATTGACAATGGAAGAGATAAAGGCAAAGCAAGAACATATCCAAGCAATGATTGAAATAACATCTACATTGACCGACTCAAAGTTTAATGATCTAGAAGGCTGCAATGATGCAAAGGCTATGTGGGATAAGCTCATATCAGTATATGGAGGAGATGAACATGTTCAAAGAGAAAAAGTAGATAGTCTAAGAGAACAACTTGAATCTATGAGGATGAATGAAGGTGAGATCATAACTCAGTACAATACAAGACTAGAGGAGATTGTCAATCAAATCAAAGGAGCAGGTGGAACTATTGAAGAAAAGGATATAACAAGTAAGTTGTTAAAAACCCTTCTACTAGATTATGCAATCCAAGTGTCTACAATCAATGAATTGAGATCTGTACCTAATATGCTAGTTTCTTTAGATGCTACTATTGGTAAGCTACATGCATTTTAGTTAAGTAACTTTGATAACAGTGGATCTTCGGTAAATAAAGTTGAATCTGCATTTAGTTCTTTTCATCTTGATGAATCTAATGATTATAATGAAAGAAAGTATAAGTACTCTGAAGGAGATCACAGTGGAGCAAGTGAAAGATTTCGTAAGAACATGGAAAAAATACACAAACTGTATGAGGAAATCAGGAAGCAGGAAGAGTTTGAAGCACTATTAGCCAGAAGGTTATCGAGAGGCAAAGGTAAGTATAAAGGAAAACTACCTTTGAAATGTTTCAATTGTGATAAAATAGGACATATGGCTTCTAACTATCTTGACAAAGAATCTACTAAAAAGAGAGATTACCGAGATGACAGGCAGAAAGACAATCATTACAGAGGACACTGAGACTTCAGAAGAAGAGATAGAAAGTGTTAGGTCCCGGAGACAACTTAGAGGGGGGGGGTGAATCAGTTGTCTAATAAATTTAAACCAAAAACCAATTAACCAACTTAATGCTTAATACCAGTAAACTAGTTAATTATGTCGGTAGACAGTGTTAACAGTAAATTGCTATACCGGTAAAGATTAATGCATGAAACATAAACATAGAGTCATCCACAACACATAACACCAATATTTTTTACGTGGAAACCTTGTAAGGGGAAAAACCACGGTGGGAAACCTTACCCACAATCAGATGATACTACTACAAATAGTAAGTGTACATAAATGGGGTCTGCACATGTAGAAAGGCCAACAGCCTAGAGCTCATTGCTCAATCACAAAATGGGAGTCACACTGACTACAGTTGGATGGTTAAATCCAATAAGAATGTACTGCACAAAATATCATCTTCATATACTGGATTCAGTACCAGTGTAATGCTGATATGCTTCTACAAAAGCCTAAGTTCACCTTCAAATGATTTCTTCATGTATACCTCTTCTTAATCTCGCATATACCTTCTCACAATTCTTTTTCACATTCCACACATGATCTTACAAATAAGATCTTACATTTATACCATAACCTAAGACCAATTTTAGTAGGTCGGCTCTACAAGATATTACACTAAAAACATTTTACATACAATATAATATCCAATGCAATAACCGATTAAACATGTCAGCTTAATGCATTTACAACAATAATAAATCATCTCCATAGTGTGCCATGTTGATCTAGAAAAGATAAACCTACCGGTGTAACCCTAGATAACCCTGGACCTGTTTCCTAGTAAAAGAAAATATGTAAATATGAATATACCAATGATCAATTCTTCAAAACAAAGTGTCCATACGATGTCTTCGACATTATCAAGTGTCTCCCATATCATTCTAGGTACTGGTGAACATTATATCCTGCCGGTGAACCATATACCAGTAACTGTGCAATAGTTACTCGCTTGCTGGTGAATGTTGTTGGATCTCCAAAGTGCTAGTGTTTCAATAGGTGTTGACATCAATGACAAAGCCATACCAAAATACCAACAAAAAGACATGCTTAATAGCTGATGATTAATCCAATGATGATAAATCAGATGAAACTGATACAGAGGAAGTAGTTTATGTCGCTATCAAAGATGGATCAGATGAAGAAAGGTATGAAGAAAAAGCTCTAATATCTCATGTAATTACTAATGATTCTTGGATCATAGATAGTGGATGCTCACATCATATGACAAGAGATAAACACAAGTTTGTTATGTTAGAAGATTATGATGGAGGCTATGTAAGATTTGGTAATGATGCACCATGTCCGGTGAAAGGTAAAGGATCTACAACACTTCTTGATAATGCAAGATGCAATGATGTTTATTGGGTTGAAGGTTTGAAATACAATTTGTTGAGTGTAGCACAACTAAACAATACATGTTACTGAATAGAATTTCATAACAGAGTTGTCAAAGTTCATGACAAACATGGAAAGTTAGCTGCTACCGGGACACAAACAAAAGGTAACACATTTCACCTTGACTCAACTCGGAATAAGTGTTTGTATGCAAAGATAGATAATACCTGGTTATGGCATAAAAGGTTTTGTCATGTAAATTATGATAATCTGATCAAAATAAGTAAGAAGCACCGAGTAAGAGGTCTACCGAGTCTTGAAAAGCTTGAGAATGCTATGTGCCAAGGATGCCAGATGGGTAAGATGACAAGATCAAGCTTTACAAGTAAGTCTTACACTTCTAAGGGAATTTTAGATCTTGTGCACACTGATCTTTGTGGTCTTATGAAAGTTCAAAGTTATTATGGTGATAAATATTTCATATTATTTGTGGATGACTATTCAAGGATGATGTCAGTTATGTTTTTAAAAGAAAAATCAAAAGCTTTTCAAATATTTAAATGGTACAGGGCAAGAGTTGAAAATGAAACAAGAAGACAATTGAAATGTCTTAGATCAGATAGAAGAGGAGAGTTCACATCTAATGAGTTCAACTTATTCTACAATGATCATGGTATTAAAAGACAAGTCTTTGCACCGAGAACTCCACAGTAGAATGGAATAGCTGAGAGAAGAAATAGATCTATTGTGGATTGTGCCAGAACCCTAATGATTGAAAAGAAACTACCACAAACATTTTGGAGAGAAGTAATAAGCATAGCAGTTTACACCCTGAACCAAGTACAATTGAAGAAAGGTACTTTGAAGACACCATATGAAATCTGGTATGACAAGAAACCTAATGTAAGTTATTTTAAAATCTTTGGAAGTAGATGCTATGTACACAAAGATGATAGAAATGGCAAGTTTGATCAGAAAAGTGAAGAAGGAACATTTCTAGGTTATTCTTCTAGAAGCAAAGCATTTAAATGTCTGATCAAATCATCTAACAAAATAGTAGAAAATGCAAATGTGAAAATTGACGAATTTGCAGAAAGAAATAATGAATGAAATTCCAAAGAACCAGAAGATTATGATGAATTTGTCTATGTTCAACTGACATGTTTTACCGAGAAAACTGTTGAAGAAAATATCCAGTTACCAAGTGATGAAGAAGATCATACAGAGCCTACCGAGCCTGTATTAGCTAAATATGTCAGAAGGCATCATGCACCAAGTCAGATTATAGGAGATAAGGATGATCCAGTGATGACAAGGAACAAACTAAGATAGAACACATGTCTGATATCTGAATTTGAACCAAGAATAGTGAAAGAGGCATTTAACTGTGAAGATTGGATAAATGCTATGACAGAAAAGATTGATCAAATCAAGAAGAATGACACATGGACACTAATCCCAAGATTGAAGGACAAAATTGTAATCAGTACAAAGTGGATTTTCATAAAAAAGTTAACTGAAAAAGGAGAGGTCATTCGAAATAAAGCAAGACTAGTTTGCAAAGGTTATGCTCAAGAAGAAGGAATTGATTATGGTGAAACTTTTGCACCTGTGGCTAGACTTGAAGGAGTAAGAACATTGTTGGCATATGCTACTTTCAAAAACTTCAAGGTATATCAAATGGATGTCAAATCTACATTTTTTAATGGAATATTAGAAGAAGTTTTTATTGAACAACCTGAAGGATTTGTTGAAGACAATAATAAAGATCAGGTATGTAAATTGAACAAAGCATTATATGGTCTGAAACAAGCACCTAGAGAATGGTATGAAAGATTGCACTCTTATTTGATTAAGATTGGTTTTATAAGGACAAGTGAGAACAACAATATGTACATGAAGAATGATGAAAATGGAATACTGATCTCAGCCATATTTGTTGATGATATATTTTGTGGAAATGACTCTCTTTGTAAGAACTTTGGAAATGAAATGAGCAAAGAATTTGAGATGTCATTAATCAGTGAGATAAAGTATTTTATAGGTTTACAAATACTACAAATGAAAAATGAGATTTTCATTACTCAATCCAAGTACATAAAGGAAATCTTGAAGAAATTTGGAATGGAGGATTCAAAACCATTAAGTACTCCTATGACTACCAACTGTAAACTATCAAAGAATGATGAATCTGCATCTGTTGATGAGACACTTTACCGATCTATGATTGGAAAGCTACAATATGTTGTTCACAACAGACTAGAAATAGCACATGCAGTAGGTATAGTTGCAAGATTTTCTACAAATCCTAAGGAAACACACATGACAACAATCAAAAGAATTTTTAGATACTTGAAAGGCATAGAGGATTATGGCTTAGTATATCAGAAAGGAAATGATTTTGATTTAAAAGTTTATACTGATGTTGATTGGGTAGGTAACATTGATGACATGAAAAGAACAAGTGGAGGAGCTTTCTTTTTAGGAGAAAGACTAGTGAGTTGGCTTAGCAAGAAACAAGGATGTGTTTCACAATCAACAACAGAAGCTGAATACATTGCTGGAGCATTGAATTGTACCAACATAGCATGGATCAAACAACTATTGGAAGGTATAAATGAGAAAGTTATCGAGCTAGTAACTATATTCTATGACAATACTAGTGCCATTAACATTTCAAATAATCCTATTATGCACTCTAAGACAAAGCACATCTCTATCAAATATCATTATCTTAGAGAATAAGCTCAAGAGAAGAAAGTGGTGTTGGAATATGTTAGCACAAAGGAACAAATAGCATATATATTCACCAAGCCACTACCAAGGGACACTTTTGAATATCTTAGAAGTAAGTTAGGGGTCCTACCCCTATCTTCTACTCACTGACCAAGTTCGATGAAAGCATCAATTCAATGACTCTATCAAATATCTTTTTAGAGTTGATGCTGATTTACACACTTTAGGATGTTTTCTAAAGGTGTGCAGGAAATCACTTCCTACAGGAAGAAATTATGTTTTAGTTCTTTGCTTTTTGGCATTATTGTCAAAGGGGGAGAAGACTGATTAAAAAGCTTGAAACTGAAGATTGAAAAAAGGGGAGAAGACTGAAGAAAATAGGAGAAGTCTGTTGACAATAAGAGAGCATTTCAGCATTCCAGAATCACAACAATCCGAATCTTTTTAAGGTCAAATCAATTGGTTTTGCCATCAATGCCAAAGGGGGAGATTGTTGGCATTTGGAATTATAACAGACAATGGGAGATTGTTGGCATTTCAATAAGGATATTGAGAAGGTTGTTGATGATTATGGATATAACTGATTAAGGATGTTTACTGTCTTGATATTATTATTTTGTCATTGATGTCAAGAAATAGATTTTCTAATTTAGTATGATGTTGCCATATCTTGAGAAGTATGATTTGAAGAGTATAAAGATGTCAGTAAAAGACACAAAAAGAATATGATGAATAAGGGGATGAATAAGGTATTCAATGGGCAACTATTATCGAGTCAAACAATGATAAGATCATGATTGTTAGATATTTTTAACATCATACATATGTTGTAAATTGTAAGGATAATACTATACTATGTTACCGAGCAAAGAACCTAGTCGGTATACCCTAAGGAACCTAGTCGGTAAACCCTAAGGTTGTTGCTATCAGTTAATGAAGGTAGAATATCTACCAAGTGAAGTTTAGTATTTACCGAGTTGTTACTGAGTTGTAACTGAGCTACAGCAGAATACATTAAATGGTTACATGCATTGTTTAATGAAGGAAGCTGATGAGCTGGAACTGATTAAATGATTGGTATGTTGTGCATGAAGTTTGTTAATGAATCTATGGAAAAAGAAAATCAGCATGAAGATCTACAACTTAGATTGAACCGCAATACCCTAGCACAAGTTCCAAGAAATGTATGCAAGTTCCAAGGCAGGATAAAACATTTTTCAGATCGAAGGATACATTGAACCTAGTCAAAGCTTGAAGATTTGATGGCTATGATTGATCATTAGAAATGTGATCAAGGAGATTAAGTGGTTGGTGAATTGTTTATAAATAGGGAACTATTGATAAACAATGTATACGGGAAAATGTATACACAGGGATGCTACATAGTGATTACTGAGCACAGAAGCTTAAAGACCTATTTGAATAACAGAGTATAGAAGCCTAGCAGATGGACAAGATTAGTTCTATGTCTAGATTGTATTGAGTGAATAAGAATCTGCTTTAGTATTTTAGATGTGAAGTTTCAGATAGATTTTTATTACTGTTATTTTGTGAAAGTGACAGAAAATCTCTTAACTGAGTGGACTTAATAGTCTTATTTGTAAAACCCTCTAGCAAGGTGACATTCTAATTGAGTATTTGAAATCCTTTAACAAGGTCACTTCTAACAAGGTGAAGATCCTAACAGATCTGAGGGAAATCCCTTAACTAGGTCACATCTAGCAATGTGTTTGTAATCTTTAATAGGATTTTCTTTTAACTAAGCATACTCTAGAAGAGTATATTTCTTAGTGGGTTCAGAATCCCACAATGGTTTTTCCCTATTTGGGTTTCCACGTTAAATCTGGTGTTATGAGGTTTATGATGTTTATATGCTTTTGAGTTTGCATGTTATCAGTTTTGGTTATATTACTGAAGTATATGTTACTGAGGTTGAATTTGA
Organism: Cryptomeria japonica; assembly: GCF_030272615.1. Classification (NCBI taxonomy): domain Eukaryota; kingdom Viridiplantae; phylum Streptophyta; class Pinopsida; order Cupressales; family Cupressaceae; genus Cryptomeria; species Cryptomeria japonica. Next base: position 375,071,025 of record NC_081411.1, on the reverse strand, counting down.
TTATTTTATGGAAGATTAAGTTTGCATGATTCATCCCCCCCCTCTCATCTTGTTGGTTATTGGATCTGTACTTACATTAAGTATCAAAACTATCAATACTTACCAGTATGCTGTCCTCCATTTCAAATTTCTTTAGCATGTCTTTCGCATACTTGGTTTGGGAGATGAAAATTCCTTTCTCTTGCTGTGAGATCTGTAAACCAAGAAAATAGGACAACTCACCCAACATAGACATCTCAAATTTTGTCCTCACCTGATCTGCAAATTTTTTGCACATGATGTCCTTGTCTCCACCAAAGATATTATCATCCACATATACAACCACTATAATCATGTGATCTCCATTTACCTTAACATATAAGTTACTGTCTGCATTCCCTTTGTGGAATCCTTGCTCCAAGTATTTATCGAACTAGAAATACCATGCTCTGCATGCCTACTTCAAGCCATACAAGGATTTCTTAAACCGACATAGAAAACTCTCATCATCATGTACAAGATAACCCTCTAGGTGTTCTATATATACCTCTTCTTCAAGGTTACCATTCAAAAAGGTAAATTTGAAGTCCATTTCATAGACTCTGTAACCTTTATAGGCAGAGAAAGCTAAAAACATTCTTCTTGCCTCTAACCTAGTAACTGGTGCAAAGTTTTCTTAGAAGTCAATACCTTCCACTTGAGCATACCCTTTGCAAACTAACCTTTCTTTATGTTGGATCATCTTTCCTTATTCATTCATCTTATTTTGGTAGACTTGCTTTGTACCTATGACATTCTTGTCTGCCGGTCTAGGGACAAGTTCCCATGTTTGATTCTTTTCAATTTATGTCAACTCTTCATCCATGGCATCTACCCATTTCCTACTTTTGCTAGCTTCATCAAAAGTTTTGGGTTCAAGTTCTATCATGAGGCATAAATTTACCTACTCATCATTTCGGGCTAGTCTTCTTCTGGTTTGCACACCTTCATTTTTATCTCCTATGATTTGTTCTTCCAAATGGTTCTTTTGCATATACTGATTGGAGTTCTTGCTTGGTGCTTCCTCTACTGGTCCATTTTCATATTGATCTTCATGCTCATTGTCTAAAACATCAATATAGGGTGTTGGTGCAGATTCTTTCTTATGTAGGTCTTCATCTATTCTCAAATTTATACTATCAACCATTTTTCTCAAATTGTTGTTGTAGCATTTGTAGGCTTTACTCTTAGTTGAGTAACCCCAGAAGATTCCTTCATCACTTCTGGAATCAAAAATTCCTAATCCATCAGCATCTCTCTTGATGAAGCACTTACTTCCAAACACTCTAAAATGCTTTAGTGATGGTTTTCGGTTGTACCACAACTCATAGGGAGTCATTCTACTATTTACTCTTAGTTGTACCCAGTTTAATGTATAGACAGCAGTATGAATTGCTTCCTTCCATTATGTATCTAGTATGCTAGCCTCAGTTAACATTGTTCTAGCCATTTATTTTACTGTCCTATTATTCCTTTGTACCACATCATTCTATTGTGGTGTTCTTGCTGCTAAATACTGTCTCTGGATTCTATGTTTCTCATAGTAGTCAATAAAATCACTTGAAGAATATTCTCCACCTCGGTCTGGTCTTAAACGCTTTAACCGGTGTCCACTGTCATTTTCAACCATCCTTCTAAAAATATTGAATCTTTCAAATGCCTATGATTTTTCATGTAAAAATGTCACCCAAGTCATCCTTGAGTAGTCATCAATGAATAGCATGAAGTATCTATCACCGGTTAGAGCCCTTGTCCTTGATGGTCCACACAAATCTGTATGTACTAACTCCAAAGGTCTTGAGGTATTATACTTTTTTGTTTTGCATGTCACTCTAATTTTCTTGCCTCTAATGCATTCATCACAAAAGGTACTTGTTGGTTTAGTTATTTGTGGAATGTTTCTTACATATTGGTTCTTGATTATCTTCACCAGATTGTCAAAGTTTGCATAGTCTAACCTCTGGTTCCACAACTACCTTTCATGAACCTATCCCATCATACATTGGGACTCATAGAATTGTCTCAGATTGTAGACATTACCATATGCTATCTTTCCTTTTGCCACAACCTGACCAATACTCTACTTTCTTATCTAACAACCAGTAGAGTCAAATGTGAACTTGTACCCTTTGTCACACATCTAACTACACTCAACAGATTATGCTTCAGTCCTTCCATGTAGTACACATCATGAGCCTTAAGCTTTCCATCAATATTCAATGTACCACAACTTTTAATCTTGATGGAGGAGTTGTCACCAAAATGGACAGAAACACCATTCCAATCATCAAGCTTGATAAACTTTTTCTTGTCTCCGGTCATGTGATTTGAGCAGCCACTATCAACTACCCATAAATTCTTCCTTTCAACATGTAGAGCAATCTACACAATCAAGCCTGACACTATCTTGTTCTTCTCCTTCTCTATCCAGACCTGTTTCTCTTATGTCTTCTCCTCTTCTATCATCTTGTGTTTTGGTTTAGTCTCTATCTTTTGATCTGGTATAGTTTTCTTTTGCTCACGAGTTCTCAGCTTACAATGCCTTGCTATGTGACCAAAATTTTGACACATAACATTTTACATTAGTATTGAAAGATGTATCCAAAGCATTCTTGTAGGACATCTGTACACTTCTACACTCATAACTCTTATGACCAAACTCATTGCAATTGTAGAAAGTGAAATATGTACCTCGTAATGAAGCAAATGAGTTTCTACTCTCAAAACTAGGATTTACATTCATTTTCCTATAGTCTACCATTCTATGACCAAACTTATTATAATGGTGACAATAACCATGAAAGTTTGGAACATACTAGTTAGATTGTCTTGGTCCTATAAATGACCGCCTCACCGGGGTTCTTCCTTTCATGCTGATAACTTTGGTGAATCCTTTATGATTAGCTCTTCCATTTATCCCTTGATCTACATGTCAGTGCATTGAGTATTGTCTCTAGTTCATTGATTGTGTATACTAGTTTGTGTGATGATTCTTGACAGCATCTACATATATCTTCTTACCGATATCTTTGCTTACCATGAATTTCTTCTTCTCTTCGCTTTCATTTGAAGAAGTAAATAGTATCTCCTTATTGGATGTGTCTTTTCTATTTGAACTTTGACCCTCTTCAAATCCTAAGCCACCAGTATCCTTAGATTTCTTTTGTTTTCTCAACATCTTGTCTAAGGCTTCAGTGTTTCCTTCATATTTGCTTCTCACTTTTATTTATTCCTTTCTTTTCTCTAATTCCTTTCGGAGCTTGACAATTTCTTCTTCTAGGTTCTGATGCTCCTTCTCCTTTTTACTCAAACTGGTGCTAGTAACTTCACAGATCCTCTTGGCTTCTTCAAATTGAAGTTTTAGATCTGCAATTGTTTTCTTGGACTCTTCAAGATATTTCTCTAGCATCTCTTGTTCTTTAGCTACAACCTTTTTCACCTTCTTCAGATCTCTTCTTATTTTCTTCATCTCTTCCAAGGCATTGATGGGCTCTGCTTCAAGATCTACTTCTCCTTCTTTAGGTACTAGAACCTATTGGGCCATGAAAAGGGTTTCACTAACATCATCTTCACTGCAACAATCATCTAAGATACTCTCCTCATTTGTGGTATCATTTTCATGTGTGTAGAGACTATTCTGCTTTCGGTTGCCTCTTCTACCATACCGATAGACATTCTTCTTCCTATCTTTACTATATGATCATCTACCAATCGATTGTTTATCTTCATTCCTATCACCATAGGGACATTTGGCAGAAAATGTCCAATCTTTCCACAGTTGAAACATTTCAGCGACAACTTGCCTTTGTAGTTTCCTGAACCCGTCTTGAGTTTTCTGACAAAATTTTCCATGTTATCATCAAAGTCTTGACTAGTTTCATCATGAGTAGACTCTTCTTTTCCTTTTCTTGATGTTTTGAATGCAACATCTTTCTTCGTAGCCTCAATACCAACAGTCCTCATTTCATAAGTAATGAGGGAACCATACAACTCATCCATTGTAAATACTTTCATATCTTTTTCTTCTTCTATTGTAGAAACCTTTATATCATACTTAGGTGTAAGGGATCTAAGTACTTTCTTCACTACCACCTCATCTTTTATTTCTTCTCCATGCCCTCTAATGGTGTTTGTTGTTTCATCAATCCTTTGGAGATAGTCAACAATATTTTCTTCACTCTCATCTTCAAACCCTTAAGTTGTGCTCTCAATGTCTGTAACTTAGCTTCCTTGACTTTAGCATCACCTTCAAATATTTTCTGCAATTTATCCCAAGTTGCTTTGGTAGCTGAGCAGTGCATGACCTTAACAAACTCATTATCACATAGTCCACTCAGAATAGCATTATTTACCTTATCATTTTTCTCATATTCCTTCATAGCATCTAGATTAGTAGGAGGATTATTAGGGATAGTATACACATTCACAACCTAGAGAGGACAAATAGGTTTCTATTCTTCTACTCCAAAAGGCATAGTTGACACCATCAAACATAGGGGCTTTTGAGGAGGCTGATTCATTTCTTGCCATTGTGAACACTTGACAGGATCTACCCAAGCTAGAGAATGCTTTGACAAAAAAGGGTACCTAGGCTTTGATACCAATTGTTGGACAAAATGGATCACTGAGAGGGGGGCGAATCAGTGATTTGAATAGTTTTTACTTAATCAGAGGTATACCAGTTCAATATTTAATATACAAGATGTAGACATGTTACCAAAGCAATGCAAATAGTGTGTGTAGGAGAAATAAGTAAAGGATTAATATATCACACACATTAAGATGCAACACATAACACCAGATGTACAAGGAAAACCCAATGTGGGAAAAACCCTGGTGAGAATAGCTGCTAGAGATCTTCTGCTCCAATCCAACCTCACAATTAAAAGATTTGGTTATAAATTTTAGGGCACCAACCCAAGGAGCACCAACCCCTGATTTATGAGCATCAACTCAAAGGAGCACCAACCCCTACACAATTTATAGGCTACAACCTAAAGGAGCTACAACCCCTACACTCAATAATATGAAAAACTTAGATAAACAATTTATATCCTTGTTGCAAATGAATGTTTGCAACCTTTCAAAGCTTTGCACTGCTAGTTTCTATCATACCGGTTTATATCAACTCAACACGCACTACAACTTAGCTATCCTGTTAGTTCTAACTCTACTTAATCTTCTCTCCCTCTATTTTATTGAATTCAAATCGCACATGGTCACTCTCTATTGGGTACTGCTTCTTTTAGTTTCTCACCTCTGCATTCTATGCTCACTCTGTCGGTTGTTCCATACACCAGTTTACCCTACTTTTCCTTATCGGTACAATATTGACTAACAAACACTTCAAGTGTTTTTCTCTTTAGATATCAGACAACAATTTCACTCTCTTCTTTACCCTTTAGTAGCAACAACTCTATCTATCTTAGGTCACCATATTTAAACTGAATCTTTCCTACCAAAAACTAATTCAAACTGAGGGTGGCTAGGTTTTCCTTCTTCTGACCAAATATGCATTGAATCTAATCTGATCCATCTTGGATCACACACCTATATTGAAGGAATAAGACATCACACATTTTCCATCTGTCCAAAATATGTTTACCAAAAATAGAAAACCCAGCCATGATTTTCAGCCTTGAAATCTATCGACTCATTTATGACCCAGTTGTTTCCTTCTCGAGGTCCTCTTGCAATCTGATTTCCTTGCTTTGATCTAGGCACCAACAACTCCCTGATCTTTCTCTGGCATTCATTCTTCCTCGAGCTGCATCAATTTTTTATCGACCCATGATTTGTGGTTGTTTCATTTAATGTCGACTAACTGCTCGAACAACCATGTCAATGGAAACTTCACCGACCGCTGCATGCTCGACACCTTAGCTCCATGTGGCATCACATCGACATACACTTAGCTCACCAACACAAGGTCATTTTAAACTTGATCATTCATAAAACTCATATTGGAACAAGCCCTTACTGGTGAGACCTTCTCATGTTGCTAACTAATAGTGTACACTACACTAGTAGCACAACTTCACCTTCGATGGTTTTTTATTTCTTTGTTACTCTGCTTCTTTATCACAAACATTATCATAGGCAAACAGTCAGCCTTTATACCAGTTACAACTTTTCTTTCCAACACACAACTTCATATCACCTCTTACCGATGATGTTACTAACAGTCTCAATACCTACTTGTCTTCCACCATATCAGTTGACAAGTCTTCATGTTAATCTTCCTTATGTCGGATCAATCTTCTTCATACCGGGTTGATATACCTCTACTCTTAGCCTGCAATACCGGTTGACATCAATGAAAACTCAATGCCAACACAAATATGATAGTGTAATTTTGGGGACATGGTAAGAAGAGTGCCTTGGACCTATGATAGGAATTTTAGATTTGTTGGTGAATTGGTAAAGGATTTACAATATTTTGTTATTCGAGTCTACAAAGTGTTTGATAGATCAATGATCTACTATTTGTAAATCCATTTTGATGATTTGTTACTTTAGGATATGAAAGGAGAATAGTTGTTTATAGGCCACATGCCTTATTTGGTAGTCCATATTAAATTTTTAGATGTTATCTTACATTGGGATCAAATTTTGAGATGTAGTTTTGATTTATGATGCCGACTTGATATATTCGGTAATTGTAGTTTATTTTAATATATTCCTTTTAGGTTGGAGGATGTCTTCAAGTTGTGTTATCATATTGTTGAGGGAGAATTTCATTTAGTGTGACCCACAACCTATCTTGTTAACAATGCATTTTGTTTAGTGACAACTTATGTATTGTCACATTTTCACTTATTCGGTACTATTAGGAAAACCTAATAGAAGTTTTTGGATGTTGTGAAAGATATATATAAGGAACAAATCATTTGGGAAGTGTGATTTTTTTGATAGTTATTTTTGATGGATGTCATGTGTGAATATATTATATTAGAGATGTGAGAGTTGATGTGAAGTTTATGAAGTGTGCAAAGTCAGTGTGACAGATTAATATTTGAGTTTTAAAGAGGATTGCACTATCTAAATTTAGAATTCTTCTTATAGAGCAGTTCACCTTGTGCAATTTATTGTAATGTTGTGATATGTTTATATTGTATCTTTCCCTAAAGAAGTGATCTTTAGTTTGCAATTCCTTGTATATTTTTCTAAGGTAGTGCACCTTAGCCTACAAATCTAGGTGGCAATGAGCTTCCATGGTAGTGTGCCTAAAAAATAACATTGTAGCTTTTGTTTCATATAGTGTGGGTTCATCCTCACCTTGGTTTTTTCATCATTGGGTTTTCCACATAAAAATCTTGGTGTCCTTATATGGTGAATTCTCTATTATTTTCTTTAGATTTATAGATCTGAATAAAAAGTATTAAGATTTAATAAATGGATGAGTTTTAGTTGATGTTGATTTAGCCCCCCCTCAGCATCCTATTTGTGTTCAACAATTGGTATCGGAGAAAGGTTCTTGAAGTCATAGTTTAACACCTAAGGTAGATCCTACATTTAAATGCATGGGGTCTAGAGCATGCCTAAATAAGAATTTTAGTTTATAAATAGGTTTAGATACCATGGAATTCGAAGGACGAGATGGAGAAATAGATATTGAAGAAGAACTAGAAATAGTTATTGATGATTTGGATGATACTAGAGCTCAATGTAGACAATATTAGGATAATCTTAAAAATGTAGAAAGGATAATTGCAAGGTTCAAGCATCAAGTTGTAGAAAATAGTGAAAGAAATAACAAACTAAAGATGGTCGAACATAAAATTGAAAAACTAAAGGATGAAAATGTTGGTCGCAAAAAGTGGGAAGATAAGCTTAAAAAGGAAGAACATGACATTGTTCATCTGAAGATATTCAAGTTGAAGAAGGAAATAAGGCTGCTAAGTACCTTGAAATAAAACTATATAAAAAATCTATTGAATGCACAAAGCTTGAGGAAGAAGTTGTTGCCTTAAGAAAGGAATTGAAGGATTCAAAATAATAGATTGAAAAGGGGTAAAAATCAAAGACAGTAGTGTGATGCTTGATGAAATTATTAGCATGCAAAACACAACTGAGGACAAGAGTGGTCTCAACTTTAAAAAAGGAGAGTTCTCTAAGAATAATAGTGGGTAAAAGAAAGTGCAAGATTAATCCAAGAAGACAAAATATAACTAGAAAATATTCACTCAAATCTAGAGAAAGAAGAGGAATTTCAGGAGGTCATCACCTAACCCCATGTATTCTCAATCATTTAATGGTAATTTATTTTCTTACAATAAATTTGGATATCGAGATACTGAAAGTAGAAGCAAGATGAATCAGAATACATATAGGATTTCAAGATCTCAACCATTTAGTGGTAAGTGTTTTTCTTGCAATAAATATGGTTATATAGCTAATGAATATAGAAGTAGAATGTTGGGGAATGGCTTTACTAATTAAAATAGTATTCAATAATTCAAAGGTTATTTTTATACAAGATACATATAGGATGTTACAATTGCAATAAACATGGACATGCTGCTATATTTTGTATAGGAAAGAATGTTGGAACTTTTGTTCCACAAAAGAAGAATGATGTAGAGAAAGAAAATAAGGATATATAGAAACAATGAGTAATAAAATTTGAAGGAAGTATTGGAAAGAGACAAAAAAAAGGAGACAAGTGATGGGTTTGTACCACAAGATGGTGTAGATGGTTCTTTCAATAGATAAATGAGAGAGAATTCTCTATGGGGAGCTTTATTTGCAGAACTATCAAACCCCTCTTATAACACAAATGTTGAAACATTCAATAAGTTGGTCAGAAAATCTATGGGCATGATGGTCTGATAATGTAGAGTTTATTGATGCAATTTATGGAGTATATGATTTGCTTCTAGAGGGTTGAAAAAATGTTTTTAGGTTTATGTGATAGTATAATAAAATGCTACCAATAATGAAGGGAATTTAATGCTAAAATATTAGGGCATATGAGAGTTGTGTATGTGCATTACTTGGTCATTTTTGACCTTATTCGATGCATTGAAGTGTTTGAGGAGCTTAGGAGTGAAGAAGATTTTGTAGAATAGTCATTTGTGAAAACCATAACCATCAATGTTTAAGTATTTCTCTGTATTTTTTGCAAAACCTAAACCTTGAAAGTGGATAATGGATACTCCTAGGGTTGTTTATGTTGTAGACAAAACTCAACCAATTTTTGAGAAGAGGCCATACAAATTAAGTACAAATGATACATTTGGTGCATTTTCATGGGTACCTATTAATGTAATTGACACAAAGGATGTGTGTATCTACATTAATACTCACATGGAGGAGTACAGTTACATGAGGATAATGGAATTCAAAAAAGAAAATATGTTGGATGATCAGTGTGAGTTGAAACCTAAGTATGTCAATTTACAAGAGAAGAAATTAGATGTATGGAATGATTTTCTCTTGTTCATTGAGGAGGTGATGGTACAAATAGTGCTAAGAAAACTTCATGAAGAATTTATGTGGCTTTAAATAAACCCTACATGATCACAAAGAGGCAATTAGAGATGTTATGAGTAGATATGCTCTACGTGAAATCTTTCAACCCTAAAGTCTATGAAAAATGATGAAGTCATGAGGTTTTTGATTAATGAAAAAGTAGGTTTTGAAGGGGCCCCGAAACCCTTTACAAGCAAGACTTAAACAACAAAGCCATGAGAAATAGAGAGGAACAAAACTAAAAAGAAAAAACAAGCGGAAAACCGAAGAAAACCTACAAAAGCCCTGAAAAGCTAGCAGGCCATCTAGGAATCAGATTTTATCCAAGGCTTTAGCCAGGGTGCTACTAATTTCTTGTAGCTCTTTGATGTTGTCTTTGAAGTTGGGAGGGTCCTTGGTCGCAGCAGCCACAAATTTCTTGATACTGGGCCTGGTTCTCTTCATAGTCCCGCCTGCCGAGGTAGCATCACCACTTCCAGTCTGGATGGTCTCCTCCTCCAAGTCAAGATCCACAACCGGTTTAGGAGTATGGTCAAAGACCTTGGCAATGTCTTCCAGGTTTTTGGTGACAGCAGAGAGGATACTTGGGATAATTCCCATCAGATTTTTCATCGCTTCTTTTCCCTCTTCCAGCGATTTTACCTTGTTCTCCATTTCCTACTTCCAATTAATATGGTCTTTGTTTTCATCCTCCCTCTTTTTATCCAAATTTATCCCTTTCTTCTCCAGGTTTTTCAGGGTTTCGTAAGTCTGTTTATCGAAATTCATTCTGGCCTCCGAGAGCTTCTTGAGATTATCCAAGATAAGCCCCTCACCAACACTTTCCTTGTCCTTGATATCCCTTTCCTCAGTCAGGTTCTTCTCAGAGCCTTTGTTTGTTTCCTTCTCAGAATTAACTTCAGTTTCCTCATTATCCTTGGAAGCCATCTCCTCCATCAGATGGCTATTGTCCTTATCAAGGTGATCACTTAGAATAGGGCTATCTTGACCAGGCTTGAAATCTCCACTTTCTTCCTCATTGCCCAGCTCCTTTTCTTTCCAGATGTCTTCACCATTAGAGTTGTCCATCTCCATACCACTGCTTTCCTTGACAATGTCCTTAGTTTCCAATCTGGGGGCACTTTTCCTTTTCTTGCTGGAAGACGCCTTCTCCTTGCTAGTATCTCCCTCTTCCATCCTCCTTTTACCTAGGGAAGTGGAAATCTACTTATTTTCTTGCAGAGCGAGGGTTTTGCAATGCTCATAGATGAGTAGCAGGAGCCTGGAGTGGAGAATCATGCTGGAAGGGTTAGTCCTGTGCTTGTTCAGGGACTTGAAGAGGGATCGAAAAAGGTAGTAGGGCAGAGACACATTTTTGTCATGTCTGAAATGGTTTAAGAGCATGAAGTGGTAGGTGTGGGCCCTGGAGAAACAACCTTCAACTGTAATATACTGCATGATTGTGTTTAGGACCTGGCCCCACAACTTCTTGATGTTTGCAGCATCGTAGTAGCCTCTAGTAGCCTTGCCAATTTTGGCCCGCTCTTTCTCTTTCCGTGGGAATAGGGTAACCGCATTGTTGGAGACCTTGAGGTCTCGAAAGAAGTTAAGCTCGGTGTGGGGCATTCTAGTCACAGTTGAAATAAGCCCAGCGTCCAACTTAAATTTAACTCTGTAAAGTTTAAAAGAGCCATTAGACCAGTTTTCAGAAATCTTGGAAATGGCTAAGTTAACCCTACCTTTGTCATAGTCCTCAAGCTTTTCCATGAAGTTGGTGAGAGAGCCCTTCTCCAACTTTTCCCAGACTTTAGGCATTTCTTTCTAGGTCGATGTGTTGTTAGGTTCTTCGCATCTCAGATCTCCTCCCATTTTTGAATGCAGGCTATCGGCTCTATTTCTCTGCAAATTGAGACCTTCTTTCCCGATGCAACTCAATTTTTTGCTCTAAGTAACCCACAAAGTGTGCGATGATTTATTGGAGATAGTAGGAGATCTACTGTAGTGCCAACTAATGATGGCCTTTCTAGCAAGGTTTAAATGATGCTTTTTACTTGTCATGATTTAATTGTCCTTCTCTCCCCATATAACGGCCCTTTCTGAGTATCTCTTTAATATTTAAATTGAGATCATCCTCGTGCCAAATCATTTGAGTGTCAGAATTAACTCCAGTATTCGCTAAATAGTTAGCAACACTGTCTTGCTCTCTAAAGGCATGTTGTATAATAATTTCTTTGAAACTGGCGATAATCTCTCTAGCTTTCATGATGATATTCTCAATAGACCAAGAAGGCTCTGATTCCCCCTTTAAGCACTTAATAATATTAAGCGAATCCCCCTCAAGCTATATTTTATCATAATTGAGATTTTTGGCTATAATTAAAGTATGCAAGGTAGCAGAGGCTTCAGTAAAATGGCTAGTTTGATTCCCCAGAGGACCAGCCACCACCTTAAGGTAACTTCCAGCAAAATTCCAGATAATGCCCCCATATCCAGCTTTACCTGGATTTCTTTTAGAAGCCCCATCAAAGTTAGCCTTAATCCATCCCTGCGGGGGGAAACACTAGACAAGACCTTCTCTGCCTTTCTCCTTGCTAGTAGTGGTAGTAGAAAGATTCCATCTATCTTTGAAATCATCTTTAGCAGCAAGTCCCTAATCAATGCCACAGAGGCATTTAAAAATACTCCTAAAGATTTTGTCTGCAACCACTTTAGGAATAGCCCTTTTATCTCTGAAAATCTTGTTGTTGCACTCTTTCCATATATTCCAGATAACAATCGGTAGAGTAAGTCTCCAAGTATCCACAATTTTAGGATTAGAGTTAGGACAATGCCATTGAAGCCAAGTGTCACCAAGAGAGTTCGGGAAGACCCAGCTTAGGTTCCACCTGGATAGGATGATTTTCCAAATGTCCTAGCTAAAAGAGCATTGACTAAGAATATGGCAAGCTATCTCTTCTTCCCTACAACAAAGAGAACACATGTTAGGAAAAATAATGCCTCTTTTATGAATATTATCCAGGGTTAATATCTTATTTTGGATGAAAATCCAAAAGAAGATGTTGACTTTGGGAACTAAGTTCTTATTCCAAACTTTAGCCTAGATGGAAGTAGCTTCCACCAGGACATTATGAATAGCCAGAGCAGAGGAAATAGAGTATTTCCCATCCAAATTTTTCCCCCTTATCAAAATGTCATCTTTGTTGTCTCTAGGGATTTTAGCAAAAAGAGCAATCTGAAGGAACTTGAGATCCGGGCACTGCTGGCTAAAGTCAATCTAGTCCCCATTTATCCAGTAATCTCATACCATTTCACTGTACCTACATTTGAAACTATCTTTCCAATCTTTGAGGATAGGGATTTCCTCTAGAGGTTTATCCAAGATCCATCTATCTTCCCAAAATCTTATTTCCTCCCATCCCCAAGGTTCTAGGTTCTGCCAGCAACAACCTAGCCTTTAGCAGATTGCACTGCATTCCAAATGGCAAATCCATCAACAGAGAAAGAGTTGTCAAAGAATTATTCCTCAGAAGGTTGCATATAGAAATATTTATTTTTCCAAATAGAGTTCCATTCTCTTTCCTCCCCTTTGAATCTCCAAATTTGCTTGGCCAATAAAGCTTTATTCATAGAACTAATTTTCCTTAAGCCCAGCCCACCTAAGGCCTTAGGGGAACAAATGTTATTCTAGGCTATACGGGGGATTCTATTTTTAACTTCCACACCCGACCAAAGGAACTTTTGGATTCTTTCAATAGATTTTGCAAACTTTGAGGGTATTTTGAACAAGTTAAGAGCATACATAGGAAGATTTTGGAGAGTGGCTTTGAGCAGAGTGACTTTACCAGCTTGACTAAGAACAACCCCTTTCCAGCCAGCGAGTTTCAAGTTGAGTCTGTCAATTAACTTATTCCAGAAGGAATCCTCAAGCTTGAGACAAAGAGGAAGCCCCAAATAGGTAGAAGGAAACTTAGATATGTTACAACCAAGAATCCTACCAATCCTAATTTGCCTTTGGGCCGGGGTGTTGATGAAAAACAGAGAGCTTTTATCCGAGTTGATTTTTTGAACAGAGGCAGATTCATAGGTATTCATTGTGAAGTCGCAAGGTTAACCATAACATAGTTTAACAATAGGGCTCAAGTACAATTGATGAAATTAGTTATCATGGAGTTAAGTTTTCTATAATGGATATTTCTTATAAAATTTATTTAACTAAAAAAGAGGTTTATGCATCTGCCATTTCTATACAAACAACTTACCAAATGGTAAAATGGGAAAAGAAATTTGAATTGTGAGAGTTATTGAGACTAAAACTGTTGGAGAAACTAAAGAAGACAAATGAATTAAAAACCACATTCTAGTATGGTTCTATTATCATTTGTTTAATGTTTTTGTTAAGTTTTGATACTAAATGTAAAGAACTGATGCCAACAGCTAACAAGATGAGAGGGGGGGTTGAATCATATAAACTTAATCTCCACTAAAATCAACAGATTCAACCTCGGTAACATATGCTTCAACAATATAACCAAAAACTGCTAAACATGCTAACTCATAAAGACATAATCATCATAACACATATAACACCAGATTTAACGTGGAAACCCAAATAGGGAAAAACCACTATGGAATTTCAGACCCACTAAGAAATATACTCTTCTAGAGTATGCTCGGTTAAAAAGGAAATCTTGTTAAAGATTACAAATACATTGCTAGATGTGACCCGGTTAAGGGATTTCCCTCAGATCTATTAGGATCTTCAATTTGTTAGAAGTGACCTTGTCAAGATTTTAAACACTCATTTAGAATGTCACCTTGCTAGAGGGTTTACAAATAAGACTGTTAAGTCCACTCGGTTAAGAGATTTGTCACTTACAAAATAACAGTAATAAAATATATCTGGAACTTCACATCTAAAATGATAAAGTAGATTCTTATTTGCTCAAAACAATCTAGTCATAGGACTTATCATGTCCCTCTACTGGGCACCTTACTCTGTTATTCAAATAGGTCTTCAAGCTTCTGTGCTCGATAATAACTATGTAGCATCCCTATGCTTACACTTGCCCGCATATATTGTTTATCAACAATTTCTTATTTATAAACATTTTGCTAACCGCTGAATCTCCTTGATCACATTTCCCATGATCAATCTTAGCCATCAGATCTTCAATCTTGACTAGGTTCAATGCATCTTTCAATCTGAAAACATTTTACCTTGCCTAGGGACTTATATTCCTTTCTTGGAACTTGCATAAGGTTATTGCGGTTCAATCTGTGTTGTAGATCTTCCTGTCGATCTTCTATTGCCATAGATCCTTAAAAAACTTCATGCTTAGCATACCAATCATTTATACATCTCCAGCTCATCATTGTCCTTCATTAAATAATGCTTTTATCCATCCAATGCAATCTATCATAACTCGGTTGCAACTCAGTAAATACTAAACTTTACTCAGTAGACATTCCACCTTCATTAACCGATATCGATAACCTTAGGGTTTACCGACTAGGTTCTTTGCTTGGTAACATAGTATAGTATTAACCTTACAATCAACAACATTTGTAGGATGTCAAAACAATCTAAACATCATGATCTCATCATTGTCTAACTCGGTAATAGTTTCCCATTGAATAACTTATTTCTCCCCTTATTCATCACATTCTTTCTGTGTCACTTACTGACCACTTAATACTCATCAAATCAATCTCCTTAAGATATGGCAACATCATACTGAATCAAAAAATCAATTTCTTGACATCAATGACAAAATAAAGTTATAAAGATAGTTATCATCTTTTTTCAGTTATATCAAATAATCTTCAACAACCTTCTCAATATCCCTAATGAATATCAACAATCTTTCTATTGAAAATGCCAACAATCTACCACTTTGGCATTGATGGAAAAACCAACTTTTAAATGGTAATACCAACAAGATATTCAAATTGATTCGGATTCAGATGGTTGTTAGACTTCTCCTATTATCCTTGAGCTATTAAAATCTCCTGAAGTCTTCTCCCTTTTGTATTCTTCTCCCTTTGTCATTAGTCTTTTGTCTACATTTAGGATTTTACCATTTAGTCTTCTCCCCCTTTGACAACAATGCCAAAAAGTTAAAGAACTAAATCATGATTCTTTCCTCTGTGAAGTGATTTGCCTTGCTGTGTATCATCTCAGTCTTGGTCAAAGTAACTTGTCTCTATTCACTATTCCCTACACACCTTTAGAAAACCTTCTAAAGTATGTAAATCAACATCAATTCACACATAATATTATGTAGATTCATCGAATTGATGGTCTCACCGAACTCTGTCAGTGAGTAGAAGATAGGGGTAGGACCCCTAACTTTCTTCTGAGATACTCAAAAGTGTCCCTTGGCAGTGGCTTTGTGAAGATGTCTGCTAATTGCTCCTTTGAACTGATATATTCTAGCACAACTTTCTTCTCTTGAACTTCTTCTCTGAGATAATGATACTTTATAGATATATGCTTTGTCTCAGAGTGCATTACCAGATTCTTTGAAATGTTAATGGAACTAGTATTATCATAGAATATAGTTACTGGCTCAGTAAATTTTTCATTTATACCTTCCAACAGTTGTTTGATCCATGCTATATTGGTACAATTCAATGTTGCAGCAACATATTCAGGTTCTATTGTTGACTGTGAAATACATACTTGCTTCTTAGTAAGCCAACTCACTAGTCTTTCTCCTAAAAAGAAAGCTCCACCACTTGTGTTTTTCCTGTCATCCATGTTGCCTACCCAATCAGCATCAGTATAAACTTTTAAATCAAAATCATTTCTCTTTTCATATACTAAGCCATAATCTTTAGTGCCTCTTAGGTATCTGAAAATTCTTTTGATTGTTGTCATATGGGTTTCCTTGGGATCTACAGAGAATCTTGCAACAATACCTACTGCATGTGCTATATCCGGTCTACTATGCACAACATATTGCAACTTCCCAATCATAGATCGGTAAAGTGTCTCATCAACAAATGCAGATTCATCATTCTTTGATCGTTTACAGTTAG
Source organism: Cryptomeria japonica (assembly GCF_030272615.1). Classification (NCBI taxonomy): domain Eukaryota; kingdom Viridiplantae; phylum Streptophyta; class Pinopsida; order Cupressales; family Cupressaceae; genus Cryptomeria; species Cryptomeria japonica. Next base: position 375,054,513 of record NC_081411.1, on the reverse strand, counting down.
TAGTCATAGGAGTGCTTACTGGTTTAGAATCCTCCATTCCAAATTTCTTCAAGATTTTCTTCATGTACTTGGATTGAGTAATGAAAAACTCATCTTTCATTTGCAGTATCTGTAAACCTATAAAATACTTTATCTCACCGATTAATGACATCTCAAATTCTTTGCTCATTTCATTTCCAAAGTTCTTGCATAAGGAGCCATTACCACAAAAGATAATATCATCTACAAATATGGTTGAGATCAGTATTACATTGTCTTCATCATTTTTCATGTACATGTTGTTGTTTTCACTTGTCCTTATAAAACCAATCTTGATTAAATAAGAGTGTAGTCTCTCATACCATGCTCTAGGTGCTTGTTTTGGACCATATAAAGCTTTGTTCAATTTGCATACCTGATCTTTACTCTTGTCTTCAACAAATCCTTCAGGTTGTTCAATGTAAACTTCTTCTTCTAGTATACCATTCAAAAATGCAAATTTAACGTCCATTTGATATACCTTGAAATTTTTGAAAGCAGCATATGCCAACAATGTTCTTACTCCCTCAAGTATAGCCACAGGTGCAAAAGTCTCACCATAATCTGTTCCTTCTTCTTGAGCATAACCTTCGCAAACTAGTCTTGCTTTGTTCTAAATGACCTCACCTTTTTCATTTAGCTTTGTGTCATTCTTCTTGATTTGATCAATCTCTTCTGTCATAGCATTTACCCAATCTTCACTGTTAAATGCCTTTTTTACTATTATCGGTTCAAATTCATATATCAGACATGTGTTCTGACTCAATTTGTTCCTTGTCATCACTGGATCATCCTTATCTCCTATAATCTAACTTGATGCATGATGTCTTCTGACATATTTGGCTAATATAGGCTCGGTAGGCTCTGTATGATCTTCTTCATCACTCGATAACTGGACATTTTCTTCAATTTCTTCAACAGCTTTCTCAGTAGGACTTCTTCGTTGAACATAAACAAATTCTTCATAATCTTCTGGTTCCTTGGAATTTCCTTCATCATTTCTTTCTGCAAATTTATCAATTTTCACATTTGCACTTTCTACTATTTTGTTAGATGATTTGATCAGACATTTAAATGCTTTACTTCTAGAAGAATAACCAAGAAATGTTCCTTCTTCACTTTTCTGATCAAACTTTCCATTTCTATCATCTTTTGGAACATATCAACTACTTCCAAAGATTTTAAAATAACTTACATTAGGTTTCTTGTCATACCAGATCTCATATGGTGTCTTCATAGTTCCTTTCTTCAGTTGAACTTGATTCAGGGTGTAAACTGTAGTGTTGATTGCTTCTCTCCAAAATGTTTGAGGTACCCTCTTTTCTATCATCAAGGTTCTGGCACAATCTACAATTGATCTGTTTCTTCTCTTGGCTATCCCATTTTGCTGAGGTGTTCTCAGTGCAGATACTTGTCTTTTTATACCATGATCATTGCAAAATAAGTTAAATTCATCAGAAGTGAACTCTCCTCCTCTATCAGATCTAAGACATTTCAGTTGTCTTCCTGTTTCATTTTCAAGTCTTGCCTTGTACCATTTAAACATTTGAAAAGCTTCTGATTTTTCTTTTAAAAACATAACTGACATCATCCTTGAGTAATCATCCACAAATAATATGAAATATTTATCACCATAATAACTTTGAATTTTCATGGGACCACAAAGATCAGTATGTACTAGATCTAAAATTCCTTTAGAAATGTAGGACTTACTTATAAAGCTTGATCTTATCATCTTACCCATCTGGCATCCTCGGCATATAGCATTCTCAGGTTTTTCAAGACTCAGTAGACCTCTTACTCAGTGCTTCTTACTTATTTTGATCAGATTATCAAAATTTACATGACAAAACCTTTTATGCCATAACCAGGTATCATCTATCTTTGCATAAAGACACTTGTTCTGAGTTGAGTCAAGATGAAATGTATTACCTTTTGTTTCTATCCCGGTAGTGGCTATCTTTCCATGCTTGTCATGAACTTTGACAATTCTTTTCTGAAATTCTATTCGGTATCTTGTATTGTTTAGTTGTGCTACACTCAACAAATTGTATTTCAAACCTTCAACCTAGTATACATCATCACATTTCGCATTGTCAAGAAGTGTTATAGATCCTTTACCTTTCACCAGACATGGTGCATCATTACCAAATCTTTCATAGCCTCCATCATAGTCTTCTAATTTAACAAACTTGTGTTTATCACCTATCATGTGATGTGATCATCCATTATCTATGATCCAAGAATCATTATTATTTATGTGAGATATTAGGGATTTTTCTTCATACCTTTCTTCATCTGATCCATCTTTAATAGCCACATAAAAAACTTCCTCAGTATCAGTTTCATCAAATTTATCATCGTTGGATTCCTCATTAGCTATTAGGCATGTCTTTCTGTCTCTCCTTTTGTAGTCTTGGTGTCCTTTGTATTGGTTGTCTTTCTGCCTGTCATCTCGGTATTCTCTTTTTTCACTAGATTCTTTGTCAAGGTAGTTAGAAGCCATATGTCCTATTTTATCACAATTGAAACATTTTAAAGGTAGCTTTCCTTTATACTTACCTTTTCCTCTTGGTAACCTTCTAGCTAATAATGCTTCAAACTCTTCTTTCTTCTTGATTTCCTCATACAGTTTGTCCACTTCTTCCATCTTCTTATGAAATCTTTCACTTGCTCCACTGTGATTCCCTTAAGAGTACTTACTCATTCTATCATTGTAATCATCAGATTCACCAATATGAAAAGAACTGACTGTATATTCTACTTTATTTACCGAAGACCCACTGTTATCAAAATTACTTAACTCAAATGCATGTAGCTTACCAATAGTAGTATCCAAAGAAACTGGCATATTAGGTACATACCTCAATTCGTTGATTACAGAGACTCAAATAGCGTAAGCAGGTAGAAGGGTTCTCAACAACTTACTTGTTACATCCTTTGCTTCAATAGTTCCTCCTGCTCCTTTAATTTGATTGTCAATATCCTTTAACCTCATACTATATTGGGTTATGTTCTCACCTTCATTCATTCTCATGGATTCAAGTTGTCCTCTTTGACTATCTACTTTTGCTCTTTGAACATGTTCATCACCACCATACACAGATATGAGCTTAGTCCACATTCCTTTTGCATCATTACAGCCTTCTAGGTCATTAAACTCTGAGTCGATCAATGCTGATGTTATTTAAATCATAGCTTGAATGTGTTATTGCTTTGCCTTTATCTCTTCCAAGGTCATCGGGTTGGTGCTTGGTGGTATGTAATCATTCTCCAAATAATATGTTGCATATTCTCGAATTCCTGATAAATGCAGCTTCATCATTTTCTGCCATGTGGAGAAACTTGACTTGTTCAGCTTTGGTGCATCCCTTTTATACATATTTGGATCTTCTAGAGTCCAAAGCTCTGATACCAATTGTTAAGTTCTGATACTAAATGTAAAGAATTGATGCCAATAGCTAACAAGATAAGAGTGGGGGGTTGAATCATATAAACCTAATCTCCCATAAAATCAACAGATTCAACCTTGGTAACCTATGCTTCAACAATATAACCAAAAACTGCTAAACATGCTAACTCATAAACACATAATCATCATAACACATACAACACTAGATTTAATGTGGAAACCCAAATAGGGAAAAACCACTATTGGATTTCGGACCCACTAAATATACTCCTCTAGAGTATGCTCGGTTAAAAGCAAATCCTATTAAAGATTACAAACACATTGCTAGATGTGACCCTATTAAGGGATTTCACTCAGATCTATTAGGATCTTCAATTTGTTAGAAGTGACCTTGTCAAAGGATTTTAAACACTCATTTAGAATGTCACCTTGCTAGAGGGTTTACAAATAAGACTGTCAAGTCAACTTGGTTAAGATATTTTTTGTCACTTGAAAAATAATAGTAATAGAATATATCTGCAACTTCACATCTAAAATGCTAAAGTAGATTCTTATTTGCTCAAAACAATATAGTCATAGGACTTATCTTGTCCCTCTGTCGGGCTCCTTACTCTATTATTCAAACAAGTCTTCAAGCTTCTCTGCTCAGTAATCACTATGTAGCATCCCTATGCTTACACTTGCCTACATATATTGTTTATCAACAATTTCTTATGTATAAACATTTTGCTAACTGTTGAATCTCCTAGATCACATTTCCCATGATCAATCTTAGCCATCAGATCTTCAATCTTGACTAGGTTCAATGCATCTTTCAATCTGAAAATGTTTTACCTTTCCTAGGGACTTGCATTGCTTTCTTGGAACTTGCACAAGGTTATTGCGGTTTAATCTATGCTGTAGATCTTCCTGTCGATCTTCTATTGCTGTAGATCCTTAACAAACTTCATGCTCGGCATACCAATCATTTATACATCTCTAGCTCATCATTGTCCTTCATTAAATAATGCTTTTATCCATCCAATGCGATCTATCATAACTCAGTTGCAACTCGGTAAATACTAAACTTTACTCGGTAGACATTGCGCCTTCATTAACTGATATCGATAACCTTAGGGTTTACCAACTAGGTTCTTTGCTTGGTAACATAGTATAGTATTAACATTACAATCAACAACATTTGTAGGATGTCAAAACAATCTAAACATCATGATCTCATCATTGTCTAACTTGGTAATAGTTGCCCATTGAATAACTTATTTCTCCCCTTATTCATCACATTCTTTTTGTGTCAATTATCGACCACTTAATACTCATCAAATCAATCTCCTTAAGATATGGCAACATCATACTGAATCAAAAAATCAATTTCTTAACATCAATGACAAAATAATGTTATAAAGACAGTTATCAGCCTTATTTAGTTATATCAAATAATCTTCAACAACCTTCTCAATATCCTTAATGAATATCAACAATCTTTCTATTGAAAATGCCAATAGTTTTACTTCTTGAGAGAGCTTCCTCATTGATAAAGTATGAATTTGCAAAGAAATGTTTATGTTGGAGCTCAAATCAAAAGTTATATGCTTAACAATCCAACTATGAAAGCAAGTGATGTATCCTACTAGGGTTTTATCAAAACCTTTCAAGATGGGATGAACAATAGACATAGGATATTTATTGATTTAGTAGAAAGTTATAAACTTGTTATCACATTGATGGTATACAAGGATAATCTCTAAATGGAGGTTGTAGAGAGAATTAGTTAGATTCCTAAATTGGCATATGAGTTCTATATGTTAGGTCCAGGAGATAACAGAGGGGGGGGGGGGGGGGTGAATCAGTTGTCTAACAAATTCAAACCAAAAACAATTTTACCAACTTAATGCTTAATACCGGTAAACCAGTCTTTAATTCGGGTAGATGATTTTATCAGTTAGTTGTAATACCGATAAAGATTAATGCATGAAACAAAAGGACAAAGTCATCCACAACACATAACACCAATATTTATACTTGGAAAGCCTGTAAGGGGAAAAACCATGATGTGAAACCTTACCCACAATCAGATGATACTACTACAGATACTATGTGTATACAAAAAGGGTCTGCACATGCAGAAGGCCAAGTGCCTAGAGCTCACTGCTCAAACACAAATAGGAGTCACACTAACTACAATTGGATGGTTAAATCCAATAAGGATGTAGTACTCAAATTAGCATCTTTCTATGCTAGATTCAGTACCAGTGTAGTTCTGATTGTCTTCACAAAAACCTTCCTTCAACCTTCAAATGATGTTTATGTGTATAGCTCTGCTTAATCTTGCATATACCTTCACCCAATTCTTTTTTGCATTCCACTTATGATCTTACAAATAAGATCTTACATTTATATCATAACCTTAGATCAATTTTAGTAGGTTGGCTCTAAAGGATATTACAATAAAATCAATTTACGAATAAAACAATGTCCGATGCAATAACCATTTCAACATGTCGGCTTGATGCATTTACAACAATAATGAGACATCTCCATAGCGTGCCATGCTGATCTAGAATAGATAAACCTACCGGTGTATATCCTGGACCTATTTGTCGGTAACAACAAATATGCAAATGACCAAAACTTCAAGACAAGGTGTCCAGATGATGTCTTTGACATAACCAAGTGTTTTCCATGCTATTCCAAGTGCCGGTGAACATTATATCCTGTCATTGTACCAGATACCGGTGACTGTGCATAAGTCACTTGCTTGCGGGTGAATTTTGTTGATTCTCCAAAGTGACAGAGTTAATAAGTGTTTAGTAGGTGTTGACATCAGTGACAAAACCACACCAAAATACCAACAATCTCCCCCTTTGGCATTGATGGCAACACACGATGGAAAAACCATCAAAGTGCCAAAAGAGAAATGCCAAATACCAAAAACCAATAATCTCCCCAAAGTAACAATATCTCCCCCTAGGAGTGTCATGAGTTTTCCTTGTGTTTTTCCATACCAATATCTCCCCCTTTGACATCAAATGCCAAAGCAATATAAAGACCATTTTTTAGATACAAAATACCAACCAATTCACTATACCAACTACTCCCCCTGGGAAGTAGCTTACTCATCAAAGCTGGAGTAAAAGATTTCTATGTTATTTCTGCCTATTGATGATTATCATCAACTATCTAAGTTTCTACTGGTGGGGGTATGACCCCTGAGATATTCAAAAGTCTCCTGAGGTAGAGGTTTAGTGAAAATGTTTGCAATCTTCTCTTTAGTATTCACATAAACCAGTTTAATTTCTTTTGCTTCAACATTTTCCCTTAGAAAATTCAGTTTGATAGAAACATGTTTGGTTTTAGAATGTAGTACTGGATTCTTAGATATATCAATTGCTGTAGTGTTATCACAATAGATAGTAATAGGTTCCCTGCATTTTACCTTTATATCTTTCAACATTTTCTTAAGCCATAGTACCTGTGTACAGTTGGTTGCTGCTGCAACATATTCTGATTCAACTGTTGATAAAGATGTACAACTTTGTTTCTTACTCAACCAAGAAATTAATCTGCTTCGAAGAAAAAATGCTCTGCCGGTGGTGCTTTTTCTATCATCCACATCTCTTGCCCAATTTGCATCTGTGTATGCACATAATTAAAAAATTTCATCTCTAGGATACCATAATCCAAGATTTGTAGTGCCTTGTAAGTACCGAAAAATCCTTTTTACTACTAATTCATGATTTTCTCTAGGATTACTCTGAAATCTTAAAACAATACATACTACATTCATGATATCAGGTCTTGTTTGTGTCAAATATAGTAACCCTCCTATCATAGATTTGTACCTAGTTGGATTAACAGGTGTAGATTTATCCCTTAGTGATAATTTGTCATTTGTAGTCATAGGTGTGCTTACCGGTTTAGAGTTCTCCATCCCAAATTTATTTAATAACTCCTTCAAGTACTTGGATTGACTCAAGAATATACCTTTATCAGTCTGTGAAATCTGCAATCCTAAAAAGAATTTTATTTCTCCAATCATAGACATTTCAAATTCTTGTTGCATTTCAATAGAAAATTCTTTACATAATCCATCTTCTCCTCCAAAGATTATATCATCAACAAAAACTTCTATAACCAAGATGTCATCATTTGTCACTTTATAATATAAGTTGTTGTCAGCATTACCTTTAGAAAAACCAATCTTCAAAAGATACTTATCCAATCTTGCATACCAAGCTCTTGGAGCTTGTTTCAACCCATACAAAGCTTTCCTTAACCTGCAAACCATATCTTTGTTATCTGTTAAAGAGAATCCATCAGGTTGTTCAATGTAAACTTCTTCTTCAAGATCTCCATTAAAAAATGCACATTTAATATCCATTTGATATACTTTGTAGTTCTTGTGTGCTACAAAAGCCAAAAATAATCTAACTGCCTCAATTCTAGCTACCGGTGCAAAGGTTTCATTATAATCAATTCCTTCTTTCTAAGGATATCCCTTACACACTAGTCTTGCTTTATTCTTGATTACCTTACCATCTTCATAAAGTTTATTTCTGAATACCCACTTTGTTCCAATCACATTTTTCTCTTTAGGTCAGGGAACTAATGTCCATGTGTTATTTTTCTCAATTTGTTCTAGTTCCTCTTCCATTAGCTTTAATCCAATGTTTATCTTCACATGCCTCATTAATTGATGATGGTTCAATTTGAGAAATAAGACATACCTCTTCATTTGCTAGTCTTCCTCTTGTCATAACTCCTCTATTCTTGTTCCCAATTATCCGATCTTCAAAGTGATTCAGTCTTACATACCAGGGTGTCTTCGTTTGCTGCTATTCCTTAGTTAATGTGGAATTTTTAGATGATACCGGTGTAACTGGACCTTCATTCTATACTAGTGGGTTCAATGTAGGTTCATTTGTTAGAATCTTTGTTGCTGATTCAAAGTCTATATACCTTGAAGTTCCTCTGAATTGTTCATCAATCTTCACATTTGTACTTTCAACAATTTTCTGCAATCTTTTGTTAAAACATCTATATGCCTTGCTCTTAGATGAATAACCAAGAAATGTTCCTTCATCACTTCTAGGATAAAATTTTCTAATATACTCATCCCTTCTAAAATAGCATTTACTTCCAAATAATCTGAAATATTTAAGAGTAGGAGTAAGACCAAACCATAGTTCATGAGGGGTCTTACTTGTTTTATCTTTGATGTGAACTTTGTTGAATGTATAGATCGTTGTACTTAATGCCTCTTTCCAATACACATGTGGTAGATTTTCTTCTGATAACATACTTCTTGTAGCATCCAAGATAGTTCTATTTTTCCTTTCAACGACTCCATTCTACTATGGTGTCCGGAGTGCTGATAGTTGTCTTTTGATTCCATTCACTTCACAGAATGCATTAAATTCCTTAGATGTAAATTCTCTTCCTTGATATGATCTCAGATGTTTTATTTTCTTACCGGTTTCATTCTCTACCATTGCTTTGAATAGTTTGAACTTTCCAAGTGCTTCTGATTTTTCTCTGAGAAAAGTAACCCAACACATTCTAGAGTAGTCATCAATGATTAGCATGAAATATCTATCACCTTGCAAACTTTTAGTTCTAGTTGGACCACATAAATCAGTATGAATTAAGTCAAGGGAATTATTTGATTTTTCTGGAATACTTTTAAAAGTAGCTCTAACTTGTTTTCCAAATTGACATTCCTTTCATACTATATTGTGAGGTTTGACAATTTTAGGTAAATCTCTAACTACCTTAGTAGTACTAATTTTTACCATGCAATCAAAATTTACATGACAGAGTCTCTTATGCCATACCCAACTTTCATCAATATGTGCAATCAAGCATGTCTTTTCACTGTTATTCAAATCAAAGATATTACCTCTATTTTGATTACCGAATGCAATTTCCAAACCAGTTCTATTCATGATTTTGCATTTTCCATTTTTGAATTGTAACTGAAATCCTTTCTCAACTAATTGACCAACACTCAAAAGATTATGCTTTAAACCTTCAAAATAGTAAACATTGTTAGTATTATGCTTACCATTAAGAGATATTGTACCTTTACCTTTGATCAAACAAGATTTATCATCTCCAAATCACACTAGACCTCCATTATATTCCTGAAAGTTCAAGAATTTACTTTTATCACCAGTCATATGATGTGAGTATCCTGAATCAATGATCCATTCATCTTTAACTTCAACTTTAGCTGCCAGGACCTGCTCTAGCAATTGAATAGTAGGTGTCGGTTGATCTTCTATTATAGCAACAAAAACCCATCCATTGTCTGGCGGATCTTTATCAGAATCATCAGTCACTCCTTCATCAACAAGATAACAAGATTTATCTTTATTCTTCTTAAATTGGTATCTTTGATATTCAGGATTAGGCTTGTATGTTCTCCTAGCTTCTTCTCTTAGTCTAGCATGTCTATCAGGGCATCTAGAAGCCATATTACCAATATTATTATAGTTAAAGCATTTAAAGGGTGCTTTCCCTTCATACTTACTTCCAACTGGACCTTTAGGCATTTTTCTTGCAAATTGTGCTTCAAGTTCTTCATTTTCTCTCTTGCTTTCCTCAAGTTCTCTTGCATAAAATGCTTTCCAATCAGACTTGTCAAATGATGGTGTAGATGATGTTGATGCCTTAAAAGGTAAATCCATCTTTATAGTAGCAACATGACCAAATTCTTCAATTTCAAAAGCTAAAAGTTTTCCAATCAATGTATCCCTAGTTACTGATGTATTAGGCATTGTTCTTAACTCATTTATAGCGGTAACCTTCATTTTATATGCCAGTGGCAATCCTCTTAAAAAATTTGAAACAATTTCATCTTCACTTAAGGTTCCTCCACAACATTTAATACCCAAAACAATTTGATTTACTCTTTCCATAAAAGCAGAAATCCTTTCATCTTCTTCCATTTTCAAATTTTCATACCTGACTTGGAAGCTTTCAAGTTTTACAATTTTGACTGTGGAATATCCTTCTTTCAGTGTTTCCAAATGATCCCAAATAGCTTTAGCAGTTGATCTATCTGATAATCCCATGATTTGTTGATCTGTTAATGCGCTCAAAAGTGCTTCTCTTGCTTTGCAATCATTTTATTCATCTTTTCCCAAGGTAGGTGGATTAGGCTGACCGGGAGTAGGAGAAGTATAGCCATTCTTTGTAACTTCCCAAATGTCCTTTCCAATGCAATTTAAATGTGTCTCCATTCTGATCTTCCATATGCCATAGTTGGTTCCATCAAGTTTAAAACTGTCCTTCCTGAAATAGTTAGTAGACATTGGATCTCCTCAAGCTGCTAAACTTCTACAAAAAGAGAACTAAGCTTTGATAACAATTGTTAGGTCTCGAAGACAACTGAGGGGGAGGGGGGGGGGTGAATTAGTTGTATAACAAATTCAAACCAAAACCAATTTTACCAACTTAATGCTTAATACCGGTAAACCAGTCTTTAATGTCGGTAGATAGTTTTATCAGTTAATTGTAATACCAATAAAGATTAATGCATGAAACAAAAGGACAAAGTCATCCACAACACATAGCACCAATATTTGTACGTGGAAACCTTGTAAGGGGAAAAACCATGGTGGGAAACCTTACCCACAATCAGATGATACTACTGCAGATAGTATGTGTATACAAATGGGGTCTGCACATGCAGAAAGGCCAAGTGCCTAGAGCTCACTGCTCAAACACAAATAGGAGTCACACTGACTACAATTGGATGGTTAAATCCAATAAGGATGTACTGCTCAAATTAGCATCTTTCTATGCTAGATTCAATACCGGTGTAGTTTTGATTCTCTTCACAAAAACCTTCCTTCAACCTTCAAATGATGTTTGTGTGTATAGCTCTGCTTAATCTCACATATACCTTCACACAATTCTTTTTCAAATTCCACTTATGATCTTACAAATAAGATCTTACATTTATATCATAACCTAAGACCAATTTTATTAGGTTGTCTCTAAAGGATATTACAATAAAATCAATTTACAAATAAAACAATGTCTGATACAATAACCATTTCAACATGTTGGCTTGATGCATTTACAACAATAATGAGACATCTCCATAGAGAGCCATGTTGATCTAGAAAAGATAAACCTGGCACTGTATATCCTGGACCTATTTGCCGATAATGACAAATATGCAAATACGAAATATGCAAATGACCAAAACTTCAAGACAAGGTGTCCAGACGATGTCTTTGACATAACCAGGTGTTTTCCATGCTATTCCAACTGCCGGTGTACCGGATACTAGTGACTGTGCATAAGTCACTTGATTGCCTGTGAATGTTGTTGATTCTCCAAAGTGGCAGAGTTGATAAATGTTTAGTAGGTGTTGACATTAATGACAAAACCATACCAAAATACCAACACTCTAGACGTAAATGGGTGGCTTATGTAGACTTGTTACTATAGAAACCCATTGATCTCAATAAAAAGAGATTTGGCACTTATGATGACGTCACAAACAAATTGATTGAGAAGACAATGGATGAAAAACTTGAAAAGAAGAGGAAATGGATGAACATTTTAAGGAGATGAAATATGATTTAGAAGAGAGACTTGGTGTGCCATCTACTAGTGTTGAAGCACAATCATAATTAGGTCAAAGAAGGTCTAGTAAAGTTACTATTGCTACTACTACATTACCTACACCGCTGCAAGTTCTATGCAGAGTAGAAAAATGGCTAATGCTGATAATTTAGAGATATCAGAGACTTTTATAGAGAAGAAGAAACCAAGAAGAAAATAAAAGGAAGCATAGAAAAAGATAACCATTGTAAATGTTGAGAATAACGATGATGAATATGAGGAATAATAGATGAAGGTAGGATTTTGAATCGAGGAAAGGAGAAAAGAGAAATATCAAGAGAAAAGAATAAGGGATTTCTACGAGGATAGACAAGGGAAAGGAAAAATTGAAAGTAGAACCAAAGAGGTCAAAGGAGGCTCCTTTGCAGTTAGAAGAGGAAGATCCCTACTATCTAAATACATTATTTAATATTATAAAGTGTCATGGAGTACTAGAATGAAATGTGAAACCATATCCAGATGTGCCTTTGTACAATCAAGACATTATTTAATAGGCTATTATAATGTACATGACGAGGCATAAATATACATTGAGTAACTTTAAAGGTCAATTTCTAAAGTACCTTACAAATATTTTGATAAAAAATAAGTGAATCTATTGTAGAGGTATAATTTGGAACTAAGGTTTCACCAAGTACCTGATAAGACCACTAATTAACCAAATCAACCAATACATTGAAAGAGGGGTGAATCCAATAGATCTAGCCTCAATCCAACTATGGAAAGGGCCAATATTTTTATTAGATTCACTAGTTAGGGTTTCATTCCCTCTTTCCAAGTTGAATTGTGAAAATGCTAAAATTGGGGTAAAACAAGGAATTTCTAATGTAAATTGGCATAAACAGTGCACGCTATAGATGTTGTATGAAGCCACCGACCTAGATCTAGGAAAAATAAGATGTAGCAGATTTGTTCCCTGAAGTTGGACCTAATTTTTTAGGATATATCAATTTTCCATGGTCCTCCAAATTTTTCACCTTTGAAAGATGAACTTGTTCATCTTAGTGAACCTTCTCGAAACTCCCCTATGCAACTTTGTGCCCATTTCCTACACACAAAAGAAAGTGTAAGTTGTTGAGAATAAGGGTTTGCCTAGGTCAAACCCCAGTTTAAGAATTAACCTAGAATGAAATAATACAAATACTAAAATAAATTGTAACAAGAAATACCTCAGATCCCCAATTGTTGATGATTATGCTTTTCTCTTTGTGTGATGTTGGAAAAAGGTGAATGATGGAGATATCGAGAGGAAAGCTTTGCTTCCCTTCGTGGAGAGATAAAAGTTTCACTTCGGATTTCTCTTCAAACACATTTTCCACAATACATTGGAAGAGGGAGGAAAATAAATTAGATTCAACCTCTAGAGAAAGAGATTGAATTCTAAGTGATGGTAAGTGAATCCCCTCTTCTGAGATTGAGATTTGAATTGATTGAATTATGTACTTATGATCAAGTGTAAAAGCAAAAAATATCTGATTATAACTCAAGATAGAAGCATAGGATGAAGTTGTGCACCTGGATCTAGTAATAATTTGTCGAAATGAAGTCGCTCTGTGAATTTGGGGAAAAGTTGCCGGGACTGTGGTGGGAATGTACACGGTCCTTCAAAAAATCCGCAAAATGAAAAAGGTTTTTTTGCCTTTGTAAATGAAGACTAAATTTGAAAGTACAATTGCACACCTACAACCTACACATAGAAAAGAGAGGGAAAGGTGTTGGGATTGAGGATTTTCCTTCAAGTCAAACCCCAGTTTTGGAATTAACGAAATGATGACAGAAAGTACTTGCAAGTAAATGTAAATGAAAGACTATAATGTAAGTCACCTCAAGGGAGGTTGTGATAGAAATATTGATATAATTGCTTGTATGAAGTTGAATGTTGGAATGAATCTCATCTTCCATGGTTGAAACCTTGACTTGAAAGCAACACTTAGCCTTGAAGGGAGACTTGAGAATGCTAAATGCTGGAAGGAATGCTTGAATTCTCTTGAATGCTTGAATGCATAATCTTATGTATGTGTGTTATGATTCTTGAACTCCTACCAAATGGGAGGGGAAATGCGACTTAAATACTTGTCAATTAGTGATAATTGACTGATTTTCCATCACAAGACGACACTCGGGGAGTCTTCCTGCTCAATGTGCAACCTCCAAAGCACATTTGAAAAGGGTCCTACCCCAAAATGGGGTAGGGGAAAGGGGCCCCATGCCCCTGTCATTCCCTTTTTTGCAGGACAGGATGTAGTCTAGGCAGTGTAGAGGGCAAGCAAGATGTGGCTCTCAGGCGTCGAGAAAGTCTTTGGTCTCCGATTAGGCTTATGGATTTGAATCACATGTGTGAGAACCCTAATGTGGTAAAAAATTGCAAGGGTCACAATTTCATGACACTACACTTTGAATGTAATCACAAATCTTGTATGAAATGTCATGACAAATACAAAACCCTATTTACACACACATGATTGCATAAGATTGATGTAATTTTTTTGCACAATGGTTGAAGGATGAATATGCAAACTTGAAGATCTTTGAAATTTTTTGATAATGAATGCTTCACAAATTCCTCTTGATCTCTTAGATTTTTTAGATGAAAATGAGTTGACAAGGATGCCCTATATAGGGATTTCATAATTGAAATCACCTTTTGACTGATTTAGATTTGATATGTTTTTGCATTGAGGTAGATTTGGATACAATAGGACCATCTTATTATCATCCCAAAATTCAAGGAAAATAAGTGCAAGACCATGGTGAATCAAAGCGACCTGGTCCTATCAACATTTTTTTGAATTTATAGGGATGTGAAATAATGAGGTTCTAATACAAATTTTAGCTCAGTGTCTCAAACAATAATTTGTAGATATGTGAAATATGCTTTGAGAGTTGAAATTAGGGTAGGATTTATGATAAATCGAGATAAAATGATAAAGGGCACACTTATAATTAAGGTCTCAAATAAGAGTGTGATGATGTAATAAAGTGGAATAAGACCCATAATATTGAATTAAATATTAATTAATTACAATAAAGGTCCTATAATGCATAGAGGAAATAAAAAATACTAAAATAGGTGCAAACAAAAACTTCACACAAGAAATAAAATGAAATCATAACAAAAAGTTGATCAACAAAGGAAAAGTGGATCTGTAGAAAGGATAGGAGAAATATCAATACCCCCCAAGTGTAGGGACAATAAAAATATTTACACAACCTCTAAGGAGAGATTATACATAAGAATATACACTATGTACTCACATGAAGGAATATTAAATTCAGGATAAGACATTAAGATATGCAAAATGCAACTATAAGGAAGAGGTAATCTTCAAAGAAGGAAAGATTTAGAATTAAGATGAAGATTCACATATATCTCCTAAGGAGAGATTATTTGTAAGTGATGTACTATTTCATGCAATAAAGGACATTGTGTTATGAAGAATGCAATCCAAAAATAAAATAGTGAAACCTTAGATAAAAGAAATAGGATAATATTATTTCCACCCAAGCATAGAGGCAAGAATGAATTATGTCGTTGCTCCAAGATGATTGTAAATCAAAAAACATCAACTCTTATGACAAAGAGCCCCCCAATTAAGATAACTACTAGTGTCATAGGGGGAGGTGCAACATAATAGGAACTTGAATGGTATTTCAAATATTAATGAAATATATGTCATCCATCATCACGTGTTAATTTTATATTATTTTTATGGTCTTTGGAGTTGTAACCTAGAAATCTAGATTTTAAAACAGTTTGGAAGGGAACCTTAAAATTCGGATCTGAACTAGGAGGGCCAAGGTGTTGGATGCCTTGGTCCTTGCATAGGGGCATTAGTCTTATGTCTTTGTTTAGGTTTGAGAAGAGAAACGGAGTTAACATAAAGAGGATTGAAAAAAAAACTATCTGGTTGTAATGCCATATGAAAATGAGAAGATGTAAATTCACTAAACAATGGAAGAGGGGATGTTGATAAAGAAAGAGGTTTAAAATATTGCTTTTCACTAGAAAAGTGTGATTTTTCATGACTTTAGAGATTTTATTGTACACATCCTAAAAGTTTTCCATTTTATCCATGTGTAGGATTAGGAGAGAGTTTTCTCTTAGGTGGAATTGGATTGAAGTTTAAATAGGCCCAATCAATATCTAGACATGTGTTAGGATAAAATTTTTGAGTATAAAATTTAGTCATCTTAGATTTTCTACGAAAAGAAGGTGTAAAATATAATGACCCCCAATCAATCTTCAAGAGTTGTTCTCTAAGAACTTCTTTAGTAGGAGATGGTGTATTTGTCGAAATTGGAGATAGGATTGTAGTAACTGGCAATGCATATTATGCTTCAATTTGAATATTATTGTCAAATTCCAAAGTAAACATTTTATTATTATATATGTAAGGAACTTCATGATAATTAGGTTGATAATTCACCCCATCCTTAACAACAATTTTATATTTATGGTGAGGTTGAGAGACATCTTGATGGAGGAGGAAAACAACCTTAGGTTCTTAAAAAACATGAATAACATTGATTGGATCCTAGTTAGGTTATTCATATTTAGGATAGAGAGCATTGAAAACATGATGGGAAATGGTATCACCCTCTTTTTATAAGGTATCTTCATGACAAACCTTAGGAAAGGAAAAATCATGTCTCATTGATGCTTTATCTATAGGGGAAAATTATTGAAATGAATAGAAGGTGAAGTGCTATTAAAGGAATTCTCACTCATATCACCTTATTTTACCTTAATATAATCCTCTTTCACTAAGGTACCCTTCTGGAGGAGGAACATATTAAGAGAATAGTAATACCATTCTCCAATGGTTCATCCGAAAAAGGGAGATCATTGAGAGAAGTGTCAAAAATATTTTCTTTCATCAATATGTCCTATTTAGGGAGATAAACTTTGTGAGATGATTCATTGAAAGTCTCATAAAGGGGATTTCCACATATCTTGAATCCTTGCAACTTAAGAGAATCCTCTTGCAAAAAGAAATTTGACATCTTTCTAATTTAAGAAAAAGGAAACTTGCAATGAAAGAAGCGGATGTAATGAAATAAAACATAAAGGGACTAATGTAAACACACATAACAATGCATGAAATAACTATGTGTGTGTGTGTGTTTACTATTTTCAAACATGCAAATTAGAAGATGAAATTGAAGAATGAACTAGATCTAAAAACACAATTGACCAATTATGCAACCCACAGGTCAATTTTAGGAAATTAAATTAGGTTTTTATGAATTTAACCTCTTAATTTATGTTTTTAATTGAAAATATGATCTATAAGTTCAGATTTGAAATCCAAAATGCATACAAATTAGATCTAAGAACAGAAATCAGAAGTCAGCATGAAAGAAGTCAGGTTTACCAAAATGTAGAGGCATAATTTGTAACTAGGATTTCACCAAGTAGGATATACCATCAATTAACCAAATTAGCCAATACATTAAAACAAGGGTGAATCCAAAAGATCTAGCTTCAATATAACTAAGTAAAGGGCCAAGATTTTTCATTAGATTCACTAGTTAGGGTATGATTCCCTCTATTGGAGTGTAAAAATACATCAATTAAAATAATAATTTTTTTCATTCAAAAGTTCTCATAAACTCCATGTTATTGTGTCCATATTATTTTCTCACTACTGTTCAATATAATTTTCCCACTACTGTTCATACCATTGGCTAACAAAATAGATTAAACTTCACATCTATTCATTACCAAAAAGCCTAGTTTAAAAATATTGACATTTTCTTTGTGTCCTTCTCCAATATATTGTCCCAATTATGTTGCCAAGGGGTTAATTAGAACAACTTCAAATATCACATAAATTAGAATTGCAGAAACAAACATTTGAAAATGAGCGGGAATGGTCACATGCGTTCTTGGTCAATATCGAATAAACCTTTTTATGTCTCTTCGACGTTATAACAAAGCAAAAAATGCCACCCAGAATAAGCACCATCGAAGAGATATGCTTAGTCCAAGAGAGAAATTTTAAGTCTCGCCGACTAGAAAGCTCTATTATCGAAGAGAAAACTATGAGTCTCTCTAATATAATTGCCTACTGAATGTCTCTTTGATAAGACATTGGAGTTTGAGAAGACATTTTGTGAGCCTCTCTGATTTTGTACATACCAAAAGGTATATGAAAGATATGTCATCAACAAGAGGTGTATAACTCTCTTCCACAAGGAATATTATAAAGTAAAATCACTCAATATTTGATATCGAAGAGACCTCACATAAAGTCTTTTTGATTGCATAAAAGAGGACCAGAGAATGTTCCTGAATAAAAATAAAAGATGAACTCGACTTCTTATGATCGATTAAAAAGGAAAGTTATCTCTACGAAGTGGAATGTCACCTCAACATGTGAAAATAATCTATCGAGGAGACGTAACAAATCGAAGAGAGATTTTTATCAAAGAGACTTGCAAAATTGATAAGACTTTTTATAAGTCTTGTCAATCAAACCAAAGAGTAAGAGTTATTGAAATGCAATCAAAGAGACTTTATATATGTCTCTCTGACCTCACAAATGAGATTTAATCAGATAGTAATAAATCAAACAGAGATTGATTGGTCGCATCAACTAGTCTCAAGGATGGTAATGAAAACTCATTGAGGAGACATCTGAGGTCCAGGTGACAATTTTATTGTTTTCTTGATAGGTTATAAGAATACAAGAGGCGGAACCAAATGAATACAGTGCGATCAAAGAGAAGTCATCCTCATTTGGATGACAAGGGTTGTCACATTAGAGGTAGAATTCAAAAATTTGAATGCATTAATGGTTGCTCTGCTAACAGTGATGATTACATGAATGAAAATTTATTCATAAAGTTCAAGTGAAAAATTGTAGATACAAATTGAAGAGCACAAAAGGGTATGCAATTTGTAGAGAACAAATTTGAATTGATCAAGCTGAAGCAAAAGAGTGACCATTCTAGAGTATAATTACAAGTGTCTAGATCTTGTCTTGCATAATTATTATAATTGAATAAGTCGCAACCTTGGGGTTTTCTATTCCAATTTAAAATGGAAATAATAGACTCGTGGAATAAACCCTTGAGAAACCCAAAGCCAAAAGATAGAAAAGGGAAGGAAGGATGGAAAATTTAGACTTGATAGATCAAATGCCTGGTGCTGGTTCTAAATCAAAAAGGAATCAGAAATTAAACCCTGATACACAGAAATTACAGAACAAACAATGACGTTTGGGGGATATATGGATGCTTGAGAGGGGTTATGACCTGTTTGTAAAGTGGAAAATTGGGAACTTAGTGAATTCACCACGGGGAAAGGAGGATCCATTAAGCTCATTTTTTCTCAAGGGGAATTTACATTCAAAAGATGGGGATGAATCCACTAGATCCAATCCTAAATAATGCAAGGGCTGAATACTAAGTAGATCGGTTGTGATTGGAATGTAGTTGACCCTCTTTTGTAAGTTGACTAGTTGAATTAAGACTAAGTGATAGAAATGAAGATAAAGTATGAGAAAACAACAAGCTATAGACTAGGGAATTAGTCGTGCACTTGGATCTGAGAAGTTTGAGATGATTCAGAGCTGCTCTATAAAATCTGCTAAAACTTGTAGGGATCCTGTGTCTAGACTAGGTTGCCTTCATATCGGTCCTCTTAACTTTTCGTGCGTCGAAAAGGGTTTTTTCATCTTTGCAAATAAATCTTAACTCTAGAAGTATAAATGTGCACCTGCTTCCTGCACACAGAAAGAAAGGGAAATGTGTTGGGAATAGGGGTTTGCCTTTAGGTCAAACCTCAGTTTTGGAATTAACCAAGTGGTTGAAATAATGTAATTGAAATGAATGAAAGTAGAAATACTCCTCTTTGAGGGGATATAGAATTGCTTGAAAACGAAATGCTAATACCTCCTTGTAAAGTTTTCCTTCTCCATATGGAATTATGATTTTATGAATTAGAATTATGATCTCCTCCATAATGCTTGAAATCCTAACTCTATTGCTACTCTAAAGCTTGAAGGAAGATTGAAAATGCTCAATTGCTCTTGAATGGTTGTGTGTGCATGATATATGGATGGATATGATGTCAAATAAGAGGGGAAATCCCTCTTATATACTTTCTCATAGGATTAATTGATTAATTTTATGACATGAGATGATATAGGGGAATTTTCCTGCTTCAAATGTGAGATAGGAGAGGGAGAGGAGTCCAAGATAGGTCCCCATTAAGGGGGACCAAGGCATCACACCCTGGTCTTGGTGAGGACTAGGGCACCACGCCTTGGTCCTGCCCTAATTTGGGGTAGGATCAAGGTGCAAGTAGGGTGCATTACTGAGTTGCATGAAGATTTTGATATGTATGGGCATAATCAGGTCTCTGATCAGGACGAGGGGCACAAACACTAAGGCGAAGACCCAAATGTAGTAGAAAGTTGCAGAGGGTGTAATTTTAGGATGTTACATTTAGCCCCCACTTTAGTAGGAGTATGAGCTTATGCAAATAGTCATAGTAAAGTACAAGGAATTTAGATTGAAAGACTTTTACTACATCAAAGAGGCAAGATTCACCAAGCCCCTAGTGGACTTCAGGATCTTATGACTTCAATGGAAGGGAAAAAGGGAAGATCATGAGAGAGAAAGAGAGAGAACCATTAGTACAGTTAATAAGCCTCTCTTACTATAATTCATTGAAATAAAAAGAAAGCACCAAAAATTACAAAGCAAAGTCAAAGTTCGCTAAGTAACTTTAAGTTTCAAGAGAGAGAATCATGAGTCAAGTGTATCCCCCCACGTTAAACTAATTGTGTATGCCTTATCGAGAGAAATGGCCTTAAGGTAGGATACACCCAAAAAATACAAGCACATTATCACAATAATTTAGCCCCCAAGAGAGGACAAATCAAAGGATAATTATCACAAAATACAAAGCATGAGGTAGTTTCACCTAACTTTTGAGTCAGTATGCTTTTTATGATAACTCATGTATATCATGTATATATATGCATAGAATCATCCTCATCCCCCAAAGAAAGGAAACCACCATGGAAGAACGGAACAAATGTGTCCTTTGAGTCAACATGGGAGAGACCAAAAGAGATCTCCATGCTTCACATCATCCTCAAGTAGAAAACACTAGGCACAAAAAATAGAAGAATAGGGGAAACAAATAGAAGAATGTCAGAAATAAGAAAGAGAGGGGAGAGGGAGAGAATCTATGGTGCTAATGAATCTAATCAAGCATGTCATTCTCCCCTAATCTTGTAGATCATTATTTCGGGAAGCTGGACAACACGCAAGAGGAGCTACATCGAGCACAGTAAATGGAGCTATCACAAGTTTCAAACAAGGACCATGCTCTAATGATTCAAGTCACTTTGTTTGTTACTAGGAGCTAGGATTAATACTTTTAAACTTTTTGTAGATATTTATTTGTCAAGATTAATAAGAATAGGAACTCTAATAGGCATAGAACTTGAACCAACATTTTTTTTAAGAATTTTGCATCTTGGAGAATTAGGTTGAACATCTTGTTTAGGAGAAAATGGAATCATGTCTATTAGACAGCTCAGATAACCGAAAGACAACTGAGAGGGGGGGGGGGGTGAATCAGTTGTCATAGATTATTGGAAGCATTATCAATTTAAACTTTAATACCGAAACCCAAAACAATAATACTGGAATAGCAGTTAATCCAATTTAGCATAAACAATAATCACAAAATAAAAGCCATCTACACAACACCAAGATTTGTATGTGGAAAACTCAGTAAAGGGAAAACCCACGGTGGGAATCCTACCCACAGTCAGATAATACTTCTGTAGTAAGTATGTGAATTACAATGAAGGGGCCTACACTTCCAGGAAGGGTAACAACCTAGATCACACTTCTCATCACAAAAGGAATCTCACTGACTACATATAAATCTAGACTACAATCCAAAGAAGTGTTCAACTATAAAAGATAGCATCTCCTATGCTTGACTACAGTTCCAGTTAACCTCAATACCGGAGGACTAAATCCTCTTATACAAACCCAATTAGATCTCCAATGATCAACCAACTCCTCTGCCTAAATGATATAACATTACTCGCACATTACATTTCTTGACCATGACCTCTTACATTAACCATGAAGATCTACAATGATATCTTACAACTATTTATACAAACCCTCGAACATAAACAATCAGGTCAGCCACCAAACAATAAACCAATTACATAATTACAAACCATATCGGCCTTAGACCAAACAAATAATATCCAATACATAAGATATCTCGAAAATACAACAATAGGTCCTATCCACATGTTACATTAAAGTTGGTCCATAACCTAGATCAACTGGGACCAAGTATAGGTCCACATGTTTTAGCAATGATCTCAAAATGCCAAGTCTCGAACATGATTACCAACAACATCGTAAAAGTTCATCAGAAGCTACACCAACACCAATTATGCAATGCATCAAAGATCTCCACCAAAATTTCTATTGATGAAACCCTCGTCGGAACCAGAAACCAATCTTCTAAGAAAGGAGAATAGCATCCAATCATCAGACCAAAACCAACTGACCAAATATGAGTATAAGCATTATGGACAAGCCAATTCCATCACTAGATTATGCAGGAGCTTACCGGATCATGTTGGATCCAAGTTAACTAGAAACCACTCATCCTACTGGGACTAGAAGGATGTCGGTAAAGCATCCAAACAAATAGTGTTGACATCAATGACAAAACATCAATGCAACACATAATCAATTCCACCAAATGGCCAACAATGTCAATATTTGATGTTTTAGGAGAAGAAATGGTTTGGGAAACAACTTCATGAGCTCTAGCATGATATCTCTGTCGGAGATCTCTTGCACAATGGTTTCATCTAGTTTTAGCTGAAGGTTGGGGAGGTTTAGGTTCATCAGATATAGGCTTCATCTCTTCTTTTATGGAAGATGAATGGGTTGAGGTATTTTAGTTTGGATGATAGGAGAGGCCGGTCATTTCTCTCTATAGGATAAAGGAGGAGGAACCACAACATATAAAGGAGGAATGAGAGGTGTAGAAAGGAGACCGGGTCCATCATGAGGAGAAGGGATAGGTCTATCCTTAGTAGGAATCGATTGATGTTTAGGAGGAAGAGTTTTTCTACCTTCGGGAGGAGGAGTGGACTCATCCTTAGAAGAAGGAATATCTCTTTTCTTAGGATAAAGGATACTCTTCTCGTTAGAAGAAGGAATAGGTGCCTCTCTGGGAAGAAGTTTATTTCTTTCCTTAGGAGGAAGAATAATCTTATCCTCAAGAAGGGGTATATGATCATCAAGAGGAATGCTAAGTGTTGGATTTCTAGGTTTACTCAAGGATAAAATCATTTAATTTTCCAGTTTTGAATATGATCTAAAGAGAGCATCACTTCTAGGTTTAAGAGGCTGGAATCATTCAGACCAAAGTTAATCAAGAAAAACATTTCCATGCCTCATTGTAGGTTGAAATATGATATTATTAATAGTTATGATTTTATCATTATGAAGAAATTTCAAGAACTTATGAATAGTAGAAGTGATCACTTTCATAGAAGAGAGCCAAGGATATCCCAACTTCACACAAAATTGATCCGATGTGGGAATGATAGAAAATTGAACATCTAAGCATTTAGTCCCAGCATCAACAGGAATTGTTATAGAACCAATAGCAAGACAAGAGAAGCCATCAAAAAATTTAACTATCTATTGGTCAACAGATTTGTCACTTCAATTTTATACTCTTTCGCCCATGTTAATGACAATCTGACCAACAATTGACTCACTTGCAATGGTATTTTCAAGTGCTTTACTTATTTTACAAGGCACAACTACCTTTGAATGATATGCAATGAATGCAAACACACGGTATGCTTTTCACTAGAAAGAAGAAAAGGCAAATAAAAAGCCTACCCATAACCATGAAAGTAGATGTGAAGGATTGATTTGAGAATGAAGTGAATGTAAAAAAACAACACAAAGTTTACTTATCCCACACTCACAAATGATATCTAGGGAAAGAAAGAATAACATACCCTTTTCAATGGATGATTTAATCTAAATTCAAAGCTTTAGAACTAAATACATACACAGTCCAATATAATAGAATGACATTGAAAGTAATTACAAAGAAGCATAGTTCATGGTAATTTAAAGAAAACATTAATAAATTTAAAAACTCAAAAACATCTTCTTTACTCCTTCAATGTTAATATGTGAGTTCACTGACTCAATACTCCTATACAATAAAATTATGCAAAAAAGAAAAACTATGTTGCCTTCTCCCCTTTTCTTCTCCCCCCCTATACAATAAAACTGTTAATTACATATTTAAAGACTCTCCAATCATCTTTTTCAGTTTCTATAACCTCTTCTTTTTCAAATAATGAAATAACCCTTTGAAATTACCATGAAATTGTTTCTTTCAAAATGATTTAAAACATTTTAAAATGTTTTAAATTATCACATATAAACTATAGAGAAATTGAGAAATTCTAAATTTCTCCTACTACTTTAGAGTAAATTCATTGTCCGTTAACCGAGCATCCTGAGGCCATAAACGTTTATGACCAGTTATGATAATTAAAATAAAACATGGGTTTTTAACCATTTTTGAACAACTCACAAACTTGAGGTACTTCCTTTGTGAATTGACCCTACCAACCATATTGCTCGATAGAGAAAAATATTAAAATAACATATCATATCAGCTTGTATGGCCATAAAAATAAAACTAGAGGCATTTGAGACCAAAATATTTCATATTAAAGAAATTTGCAACTTTTTGGGGGTGCATTTTTAGACATGTGAATTAGTGATGTCTGAAAGTTGGGAATTTTCATAAGTTTGGAACCAATATCAGGAAGTTGGGCATTTTTATAAGTTTAAAACCATTGTCAAGAAGTCATTCATTTTCATAAGTTTAGAACCATTGTCGTGAAGTCGACCATTTTCATAAGTTTAAAACCATTATCAGGAAGTCAACCATTTTTATATGTTTAGAACCATTGTCGAGAAGTCATCCATTCTTATAAGTTTAAAACTATTGTTGGGAAGTTGGCCATTTTCATAAGTTTGGAAGTTAATTTTTTTGAAAAAGAATAACTATGAATTAGGACTTTAAAGTTTAAATTTGGCCAAGTTAAAAAATGGACCAATAACCAGCTCTAATTGGGGACGATGATTGTGAAGGATGAAGTAAGGGACCTAGAATCTCAAGCAAGACGAGTGCATTATCCATTAGGCAATAGAGTCAAGAAATGAAAAAGGAAAGGGACTTGTTTGTAGAAGGGTGGCAGGGAACTGGGCACAAGCCAAAACCGGGAAACAAAACACACACCAAAATTGTCAGCCAATTATATACAAGGTAGGAAAATCCTATCTCAAGAAGTGCTCCAGCTTTCTTAAGTGAAACCATCCACAGGCTGAGAGTAATATGACCCCTTCTAAAATAAAGGGTTTTGGCCATTTGATGAAAATTGAATCAAATATCACACAACGACTGCTGAAATATTACACCTCCAACTAAAAGACTGCAAATACTTTTGAAACACATGATAATGCTCAAATAACCATTCTTCACCAAAAACCTCTGAGACAAAGTTTACTTCTTCAAAATCATTATATGTGACATAGACAAAAATATTTGGCTCAACCCTGGTCTTAACTTCAATGACTTGTTTTCAACATGAAATGAAATATTCAGATTTCAAACATTCTTTCTGTAGATTGAAAACTGAGACAACCTTTGGGCATTTACTACTAACTATGTTTTCTAAATTTCACATTCTACCAACATAGGATCAAATTTAAAAGCTACAACTTCTTTATCATTCGTATAAATAAAATCAACACTATTATCATAAGTTGATTGAGAATTCAATTTGTCTATGTCTTCATTAGGCTTGACCATTAGACTATCAAATTGTTCAACTTTATCTTCACATGCATACACCTCACTAGTTGGGCCAGTATTACAAACTATGTGAATTGGGATAACATTCTCTTTATCAGAAAATTTAAATGTTGTATACTTAGGCTGCATATATGCTACTATGCAAAGACAATAATTTCATTTCCTACTTACTAATTAGATTTCTAGACTTTATATCATCAATCTTAGAATCATCATCATCAAAAATAAAAAAACTTCCATATCTGGACTATCATATGAAAATCCTTTACTATCTTTTTCAAAGACGGTTTCTACCCTTTGCTTTACTCCATCAATATCAAAGGTAAAATCTTTGGATTCAGGAGGAAAAGAAAATATAGTGTCATTTGTACCTTTTTTCTATGTTACCAGAGTCATCTGCATCTGCTTTGAATTTTGTAATATCATCATTTTCATCCATGACTCCATACAAAAAGTCATCACCAAAGCCTTGCATGCACCAGCTAGGAATAAAAACAATATTTTAATCTAATGATAGTACCTCTTTTTTAGTTGAAATAAGAGTTTGTTCACTTGTTTGCTTGCACATCAAGGAAGATTCTAGTCTTTTATTTTCAGCCTAGTCCAAAACTTTTGTCTGCTGCTGAGTGGAATTCCATGGAACTTCCGGCTCTTCTTTAAGTAATCTTAATTGATAAATCTTTTGTAGATGATCTTTGAGAGAGTAAAATTGGTGGCGTAAATCTTTGAGCAACAATACGAACTTGTGATCTTTGGATGGAGGCAGCCTTTTCCTTTCATCTTTAGTAATACTTGCTTTAAAATTGTTCCACAATAAATGAAATATCTCATCATATTCAGCCAATATTTCTTCAATTGTTGGCTACAGTCTTCTTCTAGATTTGGGATAATCTTTTTTATTTATCTGGCACTGAAAATTTTTCTGAGATCTTACAACAGAGTCACCAACCTCCTCTTACTATAGGAAGGGTACATCAATCTTTACATCCCTAGCGGAGTCACGAAAAAATTGTTGGTTAACAGATTTGTCACTTCAATTTTATACTCTTTTGCCCATGTTAATGACAATTTGACCAATAGTTGAGTCACTTACAATGGTATTTGCAAGTGTTGTCTACTTATTTTACAAGGCGTGGCTACCTTTGAATGATATGCAATGAATGAAAACACAAGGTATGCTTTTCACCATAAAGCAGAAAAGGAAAACTAACACCTACCCATAACCATGAAAGTAGATGCGAAGGATTGATTTTAGAATGAAATGAATGTAGAAAAATAACACAAAGTTTACTTATCCCACACTCACAAATGATATCCAAGGAAAGAAAGAGCAGCAGACCCTTTTCAATGGATGATTTAATCTAAATCCAAATCTTTAGAATTAAATACATACACAGTCCGATATAATAGAATGAAACTGAAAGTAATTACAAAGAAGCAAAATTCATGGTAATTTAAAAAAAACATTAATAAATTCAAAGACTCAAAAACGTCCTCTTTATTCCTTTAATTTCAAAATGTGAGTTCATAGACTAAACACTCCTGTACAATAAAATTGTGTAGAAAAGAAAACAATGATGTCTTCTCCCCTTTTCTTCCCCCGCCCCCCCTTTACAATAAAACTGTTAATTACATATTAAAAAGAGTCTCCAATCAACCTTTTCAGTTTCTGTAACCACCTCTTTTTTAAAGAATGAAATAACCCTTTCAAATTCCCATGAAATTGTTTCTTTCAAAATGATTTAAAACATCTTAAAATGTTTTAAATTATCATAAATAAACTATTGAGAAATTGAGAAATTATTAACTTCTCCTGTGGCTGCTTTAGAGTAAATTCACTATGGGTAAATTGAGCATCCCGAGGCCATAAAAATTTAGGAGTAGTTATGCTAATTAAAATAAAACATGGGTTTTTAACCATTTTTGAACAACTCACAAACTTGAGGTACTTCCTTTGTAAATAGACCTTGCCAACCATATCGCTCGATAGAGAAAATATTAAAATAACATATCATATCAGCTTGTATGGCCATAAAATTAAAATTGGGGGCATTTGAGACCAAAATATTAGGTGAGTTGCTTTCAGATTTAAGAAATTTGCAACTTTTTTTGGATGCATTTTTAGACTTGTGAATTAGTGATGTTGGGAAGTGGGGAATTTTCATAAGTTTGGAACCATTATTGGGAATTTGGCCATTTTTATAAGTTTGGAACCATTGTCACAAAGTCAAACTTTTACATAAGTTTAGAACCATTGTCGGGAAGTCGACCATTTTCATAAGTTTGGAGCCATTATTGGGAAGTCGGCCATTTTTATAAGTTTAGAACCATTATCGATAAGTCGGCCATTTTCATAAGTTCAGAGCCATTGTTAGGAAGTCAACCATTTTCATAAGTTTGGAAGTTAAACATTTGAAAAAGGCTAACTATGAACTAGGACTTTAAAGTTTAAATTTGGCCAAGTTAAAAAATAGACCAACACTACCACATTAGTGTCATCATATATCACCTGATGCAATTGCAAAGTATAAATAAATTCTTCAATTATCACATTAACCATGCAAGTGGGATCAATAAGCACTCCTCTATCAAGTATGCATTTGAATTTCACACTCATATATAATTGGCCATCGGGTGCTTTAATGGTCTCACTAGGATCAAATGTTATGCACAAATCCTTAGGAGGTTCTTGTTGATCTACAAGGTTCACCACAATATTAGATTGAATGGTCACATCATTGGGAGAGACAGTAAGATGATCAGTCTCAATCGCATTAGTGGAATGGGATGGTAAAGGATTAGTGAAAATCAGAAATTTTTGGTTAGGAGGAGCTACAGATTTATTTTGTTTATCATTCACACCTGCCACACATATGGTATTATTATCAATCAATTCTTGAATCTTACTTCTCAAAGAGAAACACTTTTCGATATCATGACCAGGCTAATGATGGCACTGAAAAAAATATTTAGCATCAAAGGTGAAGTTGTCTTAGATGGATCAATTGGCTTAATCTAGGGAATTTTTAACACATTCCTTTGTATTAACTGAGACATAATTCTATGCAAAGATTCATTTAAAGGAGTAAATTGTTTTTCTCTTTTGAAGTATTTATACAAGGAGGCACACCTATATCACCTACTAGTTGATTGTTGTTGTAGTTGTTATTGAATTTGATGAATCCTTTGTTTGGTTAGAACTTCACAAATGGTTGTTGAGCACTATCACCCTTATCATTCAGAGCCATGGAAGGAGATGATTGTTCCAATTGACTCACACTCAGTTGATAATTGTGAAGTACTGCACACAACTACAACAAGGAAGTAAACTCAATTAAGAGAAGTTTATTTCTAATATCTTTTTGTAAATTAGAAATAAATATCTTTTCAATATCTTGATCAGGCACAGGAAAGGAAATCTGAGAATACAAATGCTTATATCTACCAATAAAACCAGTCACTTTTTCTTTAACTCCAATGTTATTATGAAATTGTTGAATAAAAGTATTATCTAGTTGTTGAAAAGAAGTAATAGAATAAGGAGGCAAAGAACAATACCATTGCAAATCTCTATCCCTTAATGTTATAGTATACAATTTCACTAACAATCTTTGATCATGAGAAAAATCACTACACAAAGCTTTGAATGTTTTAACATGAGTTAAGGGATCACCTTTTCCATTATAAAGTTCCAATGGGGGAACTTATACATGTTTAGGAGGAATGACTCTAATAATTTCATTGGATAATGGGATCACTACATCAAATGTGAGCACATTATACTTGGCTTGAGTCATAGAAGCTATTTGTTGTTGTAAGGAAGACATTGTTTGGGCATGACTATTGATTGTAGCTTCGATAGAAGGATTGAAACTAGACATGTTGGATTGAGATGGAGGAGTAACATTATTTAATAAAGGAAGAGACTGAGAATAAGGCGGTGGGACATTATGATAAGTAGGTAATGGAGAAGGTTGGGTAACACATGGAAGACTCATGGGAGGAATGAAGGAATTATGATTGAAGGAGTTACCCCCTTGACTAGCATTTATAGGTGGTGAGTATGATTGTGTAACAAGGGGAACACTCATGGTAGGAGAAATGAAAGAAGAGGTATTTCCCCCATGACTAACATTTGTTGGTATGACATTTTTTGTAAAGGTAGCCATGATATTTTATGTGAAGGTAGCCACACTAGCCATAGGAGTTGTTAAAAGAATGGAATGATTAACCTAGCTAGGAGGTTGTGTATAACCTAGGTTTTGAACATAGCTCTTCATAGGAATGATATTAGAATAAAAAAGATGAGCAATACCACACAATATTTCAACAGCATGTTTATCACTTTGAATCATTCTTTTTAATCCTTCAATCAATGGGAGAGTTTCACTTTCTGGGTATTCTTGACTCATCCATTGTTGACGATTATCAAATTGATTGTCCATCTTTTACAATTGTTCAATGGATACCCTAGTTAGTGATTCCTTCTCATTATGAGAATTATCGGGAGGAAAAATGAGAATATTTGTAGGATGGGAAGAACCACCAATATCCTCATTGAAAAAGCCAACCAAATTAGGCTCCATCTCCTCGGTAATTAAACCTTGGGAAGCCTTTATTCTACAACTTCTTCTAATGGGGATACTATAGGTAGGACTAATAGTAGTAAAATTCATGCACTAAGGGAAGGAAATTGGAAATTTGAATTTTAGAATGCAAAATGATTGAAAGAATAATGCAATCTCCTAGGAATTTGAAATTTAAAATTAAGGTTTTGCTAAAATAACCTCTTATTTTAAATTTGAAATTATATCTTAGAAGATATAAATTTAAAATTAGGGCTGAAAATGACCTCTTAATTTTAAAAATTTGAAAGGAGGGAAGATCAAAATTAAATTTAGGGTTATCTAACCTCTTAATTTTAAAATTTTGGAATGTTAAAATATTGAAGGAATCAATCTAATTTTAAAAATTAGGGTATATGTAATTAACCACTTAAGTTTTAAATTTAAATTGAAAATTGAAATGTTGAAATTCAGATTTGTTTCCGACCTTAGGATGACCTAAAATCAATAAAATTTAACAAATCTGTAAAATTGGGTAGTAAAACACAGTCAAAACAAGCTCCCAAAATTTGAGGAGAAAAATTCAGGACGAAGTAGGTAACCTGACTTGGTCCGAACACATGATCCAACCAATTTTTTACCAAATTTTTGAGAATGCAAGATTTTGTGATTTTAATGTAGATTCCAGAAGGATGTGGGAATTGGAGATGTCGAGATATGTGAAAATAAGCCTTGAAGGTCGAAATAGGATACACTTAAGATACTCGAGAAGATGACTAAGTGAAAGAATAACAAAAAGGACACATTTAAGAGCCAACTGTTATGATTTTTAGAAGAACAACAAGAGGCTTTAGATGTAATTGAATCAATTAAATGCTTAAAGGAAAATTTGAAATTGCACCAGACTAATTTAGTTTTAAATTGTTGCATAAACCGCTTAATTTTAAAAATATAAATTTGAAAATTTGATTGTTGCAAGGTGGGAAAGTGAATTTTGAAACTGAAGCAAGGACCTAAATCTAAAAAATTAACTCAAGATCTAAAATTAAAAATTAGGGTTTTGTGATTTAACGACTTAATTTTTTTGAAAATTTAAAAATTGAATATGCAAATGAAAACTTGAATTTTAAAATTGAAGAGTTCTCAGATCTAAAACAATTAAACCAATTTAGACAGATGACAAGCTCAATCTTGAATCTAAAAATTAGGGTTTTTGTGAATTTAACCTCTTAATTTTTCAAAATTGCAAGGAAATTAAACTTGTAATTGAAAATTTGAATTGTAAATTGCATACACTCAAATCAGAAAACAAAAAATAGAATTAAGGATGTTCATGTTGGGTTCACTAAAATGTAATGTGGAAAACTGGGAGCTTAGCAAACCCACCACGAGGAAAGGAGGATCCACTAAGATCAATTTTCGCTTGAGGGAACTTTACATTCAGAACAAGGGGATGAATCCACTAGATCCAATCCTAAATAATGCAAAGGTTGAATACTAAGTAGATTGGTTGTGATTAGAATGTAATTGACCCTCTTTTCTAAGTTGACTAGTTGAATTAAGACAATGTTGAAAATCAAGACAAAGTATTGAGAAAACCGTGAGCTACAAATTTGGGATTCAGTCGTGCACCTTGATCTGAGAAGTTTGAGATGGTTCAAAGCTTTTCTAAAAAAATTGCCAAAAGTTCTAGGGATCGTGTTGAGACCAGGTCACCCTCCTATGAGTCCTTCAAACTTTTTGTGGGTTGAAAAGGGTTTTTTCATCTCTACAAATAAAGATTAACTCTAGAAGTACTATTGTGCACTTGCTTCCTGCACATATAAGGAAAGGGAAATGTGTTGGGAATAGGGGTTTGCCTTTAGGTCAAACCCCAGTTTTAGAATTAACCAAGTGGTTGAAATAATGTAATTGAAATGACTGAAAGTAGAAATCCTCCTCTTTGAAGGGATGTTGAATTGCTTGAAAATGAAATGCTAATATGTCCTTGTGAATTTTTGCTTGCCTCCAAATGGAATTATGATTTCATGAATTATAATGATGATCTCCTCTTTAATGCTTGAAATCTTGACTCTATTGCTACTCCAAAGCTCAAAGGAAGACTGAAAATACTCAATTTCTCTTGAATGCTTGTGTGTGCATGATAGATGGATGGATGTGATGTCAAATGAGAGGGGAAATCCCTCTTAAATATGTGCCCATGGGATTAATTGATTAAATTTTTAACATGAGCAGACATAGGGAGGATTTTTCCACTTCAAATTTGAGATAGGAGTGGGAGAGGGGTCCAAGAAAGGTCCCCATTAAGGGGGACCAGGGCATCACACCCTGGTCCTGGTGAGGACCAGGGCTCCATGCCCTAGTCCTTCCCTAATTTGCAGTAGGATCTAGGTGCAAGCAGTGTGCACTACTGAGTTGCATGAAGATTTTGATATGTATGAGCATAATCAAGTCTTCAATCAGGACGAGGGGCACAAACAGTAAGGTCAAGACATAAATGTAGTCAAGAAATTGCAAGGGGTGCAATTTTAGGATGCTACACTATTCATGTTTCATTATAGAATAACATTCAACCATGAACTTGTATGCAACCCATGGTGATTAAATCTAGGGAGATTGGTTATGCCAAATGTATATATAAATGTAGAACTAATGAAGGTGATTGGAAGAAATTATTACCCAAAAACAAAATAGATGTGTGGTGCTCAAGGGGCACCCATTATGGTGATCACTAGAGAATATATTTCCTAAGTATTTGGGCTAGATGAAAGTTGTAATAAATAACTACTTTTAAGAGGTCTCAGAGAAGAAAATTACAAATTGAACACCACCTACAAAAGATGGAGATTACCTCTGCACCAAACTAGGATCAATGGAAAAGAGCTTAGAAACTTTATTTTTAATGATAAGCATTGTTTCTCTATAGAACTATTTGAAGATTATTTCCAAAGAACATATTATTCAGTCTCCCAAGTCCTAGGATTGGATGCTCCTCCTTTTATGTCACTTTCCCCAATGGTGTTGGCGGCCAATATCGAAAGCCATGATGTTGGCCCACTTAATTATACGACATATTTGGTAGACAATAAATTGATGCAGGTCCTCACTCAATTTAGAGAAATTACAATTATATATGTTATACGAACTATTCTTTGCTTATGCACATGTTTCTGTATATGGGAAAAGAAATGAACATGTGGATAGACCTGTTATCATTGTTTAAAAAATGGGTTTTCCTTTCCCATAATCGGCTAAGTTTTTGAA
Organism: Cryptomeria japonica; assembly: GCF_030272615.1. Taxonomy (NCBI): domain Eukaryota; kingdom Viridiplantae; phylum Streptophyta; class Pinopsida; order Cupressales; family Cupressaceae; genus Cryptomeria; species Cryptomeria japonica. The sequence continues at coordinate 375,020,696 of NC_081411.1, read as the reverse complement.
ATTTTGAATTAGACATGCTATCAATTGCTTCAGCTCTATGTTAGGGCCTAGGGGTTTAGGGTTTTAATTTTAAATCGTTCAATATTTTATCAAAAAAACCCTCTGGTTTCTATTCCTTCATTACTTTATTCCACTTAAGTGATGGGTCTTGGGGTCATAGGAAGTGTTCCCCCTTGTCATTTTCCTAGGCGGTTGTTGAATTAATTGAAAAATTTATGCCTTATGCCTTTTCTTCCTAATGTTGTCGGGCCCAATATGTTGTGCGCAGCTCTTAGGAAGATCTATGGTTTTCGCTATTTCGTCAAGCGAAGTTGCGCTTGGTTTAAGACTCATGAAATGGCAAAAGGGAGAAGCATTCTAAATGGCACTTTTGGCCTGGTTTAAAGAGGCTTCATCTCATCCAAGATCCAACGGCTGGCATTATTTTGCAGCCTGAAGTTGCAAGTGAAATACCTTTCACAAAATGGCAAAAGCATTTGGTGAGACCCTACAATGAAGACTTTCTAAATGACTAAAGGGTGATCAAGTCCTAGTTGATCTGACGGTTCGCACTATTTTGCAGGATGAAAATGCTCGACAGTTAGCTTTTGTGAAGTAGAAAAATGACATGGCACTCCAAGTAGACGGTCCAGCTGGTCGAGAGGGCGAGTAAGATGATGGCACATGGCAAAGGCCACAATAGTCAGTAAGGCGGGTCTAAGGGTTAAAAGGTGGGTCCTAGAGGTGAGTCATGCCATGGGATAAGAAGTGACCTGGTAGATATAGGTGGCAAGGATGTGGTGGAATCTAGTGTTTTCTCTTAGTGAATGAAAAGTTGACATGTCAGCTTTGAAAGTGACTAGATGCCAGGTATTTGAAGTTGAGTCAGAGGGCCCACGTCTGTCGGATTCAGTTCAGGCTGTTAAGCATTGAGCAAGTCAAAAATAATCTAATGGCCTGCATGAATTCGCAAAGGTAAAGTGCTCATGTTTTATGCCCTGCGAAATGGCGAAAAGGTTTTTCATCCCCAAAGACAGATAAAGCATGAGGTTAAAGACGGATCAACTCCGTTTTGATCCAACGACTGGCGTTATTTTGCGGTTGCAAAGTGCTCGAAGGATATGCTTCATGAAATAGCAAAAGTAAAAAGGGTTCATCCAGGTGTCAAGCTTGATGGTGATGTGTCCATGGACATGTGGTTTCAGAAGAAGTTGAGGGCCCGCCAAGGTGTAACTAGCGGTAAAAGGGAGAGACACGTGGTTGACATTGAACTAGGCTTGAATGGTTTTCTAAAACCAATGGTTGAGTGCCACATGGTAGTCAGTAACCAATGAAAAAGTGGTGTAAGTAGAGAAAGCATAAAGATTTCCCTTAAAGGATGGTCATCTCTGATCTGATCCAACACTTTGCGTTGTTTCGTGGCCCGAAGTTGAAAGTTGTTTAAGCTTCGCGAAATAGTGAAAGGCCACTAGCAATCAGGGTAAAGGTGTGGTTAATGAAGATGTTGACGGTTTCAGTAAGAGTTAAACACCGAGTAGTTAGAGTTCCATCTAACACCTGGCGCAGCTTCACGAAGGAGAAGTGCTCGAAGGATAAAGCCTGCAAAATGGTGAAAAGGAGGTGGGAGCCAGCGCGAAGCAAGACTGTTAAGTCAGTGTAACAACTGATCAAGTTTCTTCTGATTGGACAGTTGGCATGATTTCATTTAACAAAATTTCCTAAAGGTTATGATTCACAAAACAGCGAAAGAGTGAAAGGAAAGAATGTGCAGGAATGTTGTGACCGGATGGAGCAAAAAATTTGAATTCTCTAAGGAATTCAATTCTGAAGGGATGGTCGAAGCATGCCGTATCAATGTCGCAATTAAGACCCTAGGTACCATATATGATCTCCTATCGATTGAGTAAAGGTATCATTCAAAAGAATTGTTGCAGAAGAGCATATACAAAGCTATTGTGTTCAAATACAGAGCGAGTCAATTCAGTTGCAGAGAGGATTCCTTCGAGCTAAAAACAGGTTTTCTTCTACTCTTGTGTGGCAATTTCTTTGTGGTGTTTTAATTAAGGTCTTGATTTGTCGCAGAACTAGTTGGGGGTAGTATTTTAATTGCTTGCATATCTTCAATGGCACCTAAGAGAGAATTTTCTAAGATAGTTAATTATCAGGAGAGGGCCATTTGTGATGATTTTCTTGAGTAGTTGACGTTGTCAACTAATCAGGCATCAAAAGTGAAAGAATTAGTGCCTAGAACTCCTCGCTTGAAGATAGGAGAAGGGTTGTATGATAAGGGTAACTAGTTGAGAGATCCACAGGTTGGGTTGTCTATCTTGGGGTTATTCAAAGTTGCATTCAGAATGAGAAATTCTCCAGCCACATAGAATAGCATCTGTGAGTTAGATCTAGGGAAGTTGGTAGTTCCAGGAGTATTTATGGATATGGATCTATTGACTTAGATTGCACATAATTATGACCCAGTCACAAGGAGCATTAGGGACATAAATGGGAAAGCCCTTATTGAAATCAATAATGAAGAATTCAGAAATGCTTTTGGGCTTAATGAGATTACCAATTTTTTGGAACCCATTAAGTTTAAATCATTAGTTCAAGTATACAGTGCACAGAGGAACCACCTTAGAAATGGCTTAAGGATTTTTTTGTGAAGATAGGTGGGTTGACAGTTGTAGGACCCAACACTAAAGAGCCCTTCTCATTGAATCCATTCACCCATAGGGCTAAGGGAATGTATTGGTCACTCTGCCAAATTTTAGGAGAGGATGCTGAGGCAAATATGCCCAATCACTACTTGCTAATGATTGCTCAGATTTTGAATCCTTCTCTTGTAGTAACCTTTGATTATACTTCTTTCATCACTGATGCTATCAATGGAGGGTTGGTAGGAATAAAAAATGGGAAGTTGGATAGGCCTTTCGGAAGGTATTCACTCCTTATGCATCTTTTTTTGTTCAAAGGTGGTGATTACTTTGCAAGTGGACTGGACCTCATAAAAGAGAAAGAGGGGTAAAGATGCGAGTGCAACTATGGAGTATTGTGTTGTCATGGGATAGAGATGATGTCAGTTTCTTAAAATTTGATAAATATTTTGCATCAAAGATTAGGACTCTCCAATGCTCAGAAAACCCAAGAATCCCCAAGGTTCTATTGGAATTTGTTAGACCAAAAGAATTTGTAGAAAGTATAAAGATTGTTCATAATTGGGGTGATATTTACCTATACCCAGTCTCAATAGTTTTCAGAGTTTTTGGTTTCAGAGGCACTCCATTCTTATTTCCCTATCAGGTCCCTCTCAAAGTGGGAATTGCAGAAGTCCTCAGACTGATTAGTAGTGTACAAGAGGCAGAGCTGACAGGCAGGGGTAAAGGGACCATTTTCCCTATGGGTTACCATAGCCCATCAATTCATAATAACCAAGGGAGGTTGGAATTGTTTTGAATACTTTTTCAAACCTTATCATTTATCAACTACAATATCTAGGTGTGCCGATCGAGAAGACTTCTTCAATGGCATGTTTAGAAAGAGAGCAGTGTGCAGAGGTAGACCCCATCAATTTCAGTTTCCTGAGGACCTCATTAGAAATGAGTTTGATCTAGATGAGCAGGAGTTGAGGAAGGAAAAATGGGTGGCTTATAAGAAAGCCTTAGACTTTGTACATCAGTTTGATGCCAGCTATGACCCATTGTCTAGCTTTTTCCCTTTTGAGGAGAAAATAAAGTTCTTAATTGTTTGCTTTGAGGATGTAATGCAGACTCTGAAAGACAAGAGGGAGGTTGTGATTAAATGTAACTCTAAAAAGGAAAGAATGATTCTAAGTAGGTCTGCCTCCACCAGAGCAATCACTCCTGGTGACTATACATTTCACAAGAAATCTAGTTATAGTGTGTTGATGCCTACAATAGGGGAGCCCTCTACCTCCAAAGGAAAGAGGAAGATACAAGATGTCATTGAAATCCAAGAGACCCCAAAGAAGCAGAGAGTAGGAAAAGAAGTACAATCTGATACACCCTTGTACTCTCCATCTCAATCCCTTATTCACATAGGATATCAACAAGCAGCAGCTGAGCAGTTGATACAGTTAGGTAGTTTAGGAGAAATAGCCTATACATATGATGAAGTAGAAGAGGGAATGCCAGAAGATCCCCTTGCTACTGAGATGAAAATCACTACAAATGAGTTTAAGGGCCATGAGTGGGATTTTGAGATCAAGCAGGCCAGTGATGACTTCTTGGCTGACAACAATTTTGTTACATCATGAGCATTTATGCAGTTTGTATGGAAGCAAAATATAGACAAATACAATGCCAGATGTGAGAAGAGAAAAGGTGAGCAGCCTCACAAAGATCCAGCTCTGGTGGAGGAGGAAATAAAGAAATAAATGATGGATGAATTTAAGACCGTCACTCTTGAGCAAGGAAGAGATATGGTGGCACAAGCTAGCGTGCTTATTCTCCCTGAGTCAGATATAGCAGATGCCCTAGTACTAGAGGTAGTGAAAAAAGAAACTAAGCCCATGGAGGGAATTACTTTCAGCAAAGATAATGTTGCACTTGTCATGTGGTCTCTCAAGAGGGATGAGAATAAGAGAAGTAAAGATACCCCAGGGTCAAGCTACCTTGGTGGAATGATAGTGAAGAGAGTGCAGAACACAAGGGTGGTGGAAGTTGCTAGCACTATATTAGAAACTGCAAAATTTAGTGTTGTAGTAGCAGAAAGGGAAGCTAAGGAAAAAGAAGACCTCCAAATCAAGTTGGAGACAATTTTGAAAGCTTATAATAGTGCTAAGGAGGAGGTAAGAGGTAAGGATAGCATCATTGCTAAGTTGTAGAGCCAGTTGACAGAATAGTACCATCAAGGCGAGTCTTCAACACTGATGATCTCCTCTTCTCCTGCAAGACCTCCACCTAGCATCCCCATCATTGAGTTCCCACCATCTCTAGCACCTTCTAGCTCCCAAATGTTTGAGATTACTCCTCAAGAGTTAGAGAATTTAAAATAGGCTCAGACCTTATATGCGAAGAAGTATGAGGAAAGAGTAAGGGATACTATTTCAAGTTTTGCAGTTCCAATGAGTGCCTCACTGCTATATAATAATATAAGCAAGATTTTGGATATGTGGAATGAGCTTAATGAAGATAAGGCTATTTTGACACCTATTTTTGACAAGTGGAAGCTTAGAGAGCAGGACTTGGAGCTTATTTGTGCATCTTATGATGAAGCAGGGGCCAATCCTATCATCAAATCCACTTGTGACACCACCAAAGACTTAGTAAAATTAGTAGAAAGGGTGGACAATGCTGATAGGAAAATCAATTTGTACAAAAAGGAGTATGCTGATCAGGTTTTTGAATTGCTCCCAGGAGTTTTTGTCAGCCCAGATCAACTGAAGGACAAACAAGTATGGCTTAAGGAATTAGAGGCCAAATTGTTAGCCAGAATAAAAGGAATTGTTGATTTAGATGATGCTTTCTTTTTGTTGTAACAATTTAGGAGATAGAGAAAATCAAATCTCATTATGGTTTTCTCAATTCAGAAGTCAACAACATGAGAAATTCCTAGAAAAGTTTGACCAAGGCTGAGGAAAAAGTAATTAATTTTGCATGGCTAACTGATGATGTGTACAATGAATGGACAAGAAAATATGCCATCCAGGATTTAGAGTAGTTAGAGGGCGCTCCTGAATAGTTAGAAGAGGTTGCAACCGGACAACAAGTAGAAGAAGTTGTAGATGTCAAAAAGGACTTGTAACTATTTTTGTAAAAGGTTTTCTAACTTCTTCTAGAAAAGAAATGATTCTAACAAATTCTCCTAAGAAAGTCTGAAGCTATGTGCATCCATATTGTTATAAATGGATACCAGGACTAATAGAAAAAGGATCGCAAATAATTGTAAGAAAACCCTGTAGAAATTTATATCTGAGCTTTTCTAAGTTTAATGGAGAATATTCAAAAGTTTTTGTAATACTTTCTTGAAGAATATATCAATATATAGACCATCGGTTTTGAGTAAAACTTTGTGTCATCTTCAAATGTGTTTGTGATTGTTTACTATTTCATTCTAAATAATCTAGGGTTATTTTGTTTGAATAGGGTTGTAAGACAACTTTCAATAGATGTGTTTGCTAGCTTTTCTCTTTAGGAGGGAAATTAAATATGCAGGGATCACTTCTACTAGTAAATTCTCTGTAGGATACTTTGAATCTTGATGAACATAGTTTAATTTGGTATGCATAAATTCTTATGTGTGTCAAGCATATATAAGGATTAACAGAAGCTGAGCCAATAGGATGTGTAAAGATGTTTTGTTTGGGGAGTATTGTTTGAATTTAGATGACTCTGTGACCTTGGATAAGGCACTGGTATAGATCAAATTTGTCTATTACATGTTTTGTAGGTCAAAATACTGAATATGAGTATAATTTTCATTCCTTTGTTTCAGTTAGTTTCAAGGTGATTAGATCCACTAGTTTTCTGGACTGGTTTGCTATGGATTTATCTTTTGAATGTGTGAATTTAATTGACAAAGGTATACCCACCTGGACTTTGAGTAAGTCCGAAGTGTAGAAGGTTAAGTCAAACCTTGTCATATGTTGTCCTAAGAGTTTCCTTCCCTTCAATATCTCTTATGCAGAAAGTTTAATCATTTTATTATAAGGATGTTGAAGTGAATCAGATTTTGAAGACAACAAAAGTGGCAACTCTATTGGGGAGAGTCACATTAAGGATCTGGACGTAGATTTGTGCTTAAGTTGTAAATAAAATCATTGTGCTTATGGAATTCCTGTGTATTGTTCTAAAGCTTGTTTTCATAATTCCCATATTCTTGTGGGTGGTGACTCTGTTATATTGGAACCAGTCCTTATGAATTATAAATCATTCTAAAAGGAAAATAAGTGTAATGCAAGGAGGAAAAAACACTAGATCATTCATTAAGAAGCATCCTCGTGAAACTTTGCAGGAAGGTTTTCCAGAGTAGTCATGAAGAGGCCAAATGAGATTAGTGTTACACAAGCCCTCAAATGCTGCTTGGGTACAAAAGAATAATAATATTGGTAAGATGCCTAATCGACCTGTTTATGCAAAGTCTAATTCTTCTTCTAGAGATTCTAAACAAGATATATTAGGTTTCCATTCTGGATTGTTTGGAAATATTGATAATTCACATGTTTTAAATCAAGATTTATCCCATGTTAGTGTCTCTACAAGAGATAGGACCAATTCAAACACCATTAGACACTCTATGCCTAGAAAAATTGATGGGAACATTAGTTTAATTGACATAGATCAAGTCAATATATCAGATTTTGAGGAAAATTTCCTTGATGAAGATAAAGTATCCCAAGAAATTGAAGATCTGAATAAAAGAGTTCACCATCTAATCTCCCTAAGAGCCCAAAAGGAAGCAAATAAGGAGAAGGAAGTCAAAGATAAATTAATGGACAAAGATAGGCTTCTTAGACAAATAGCTGATCTTGACGTGCTAGCTAAGGAAAAAGAAAAGAGTGATGAGGAAGTCCCTGTGATTAGAGAAATTCTGATCCCTAAAGCCAATCATATAGGTCAGTAGTCCAACCAAACAGGGAAGTATTTAGTGATTCTCGGCTTCCTAGAACTAATGTGGATAAAGGAAAACAAAAATGGGTGGATGATGGAATTGAATCTAAAACTGCAAAAGAGATTTCTCATAGGTTGTCAGCACATGAGAGAGAAATGGAAAGAATGAGGAAAGAAAAAGAGGATCTCCAAATGGAACTAGAGAAAGCTGAATTGGAAGCGGCAAATCAGGAAGTAAAAAGAAAAATTAGTTACTTAAAGGCTCCTCCTATCACGTTTCCATTAGAAGACCTTAGTAAGCCTGATTGTCAACAAGTTTCCCTTTCCTTGGTTAAAATTCAACCCATAATGCCTGCTAATATAGCCTTAGTGAGTCAAATCCCTGTGAATAGTCAGTACACCCAAGTATCTTAGTCTCTAATTCCAAAAGTTAGGATGACCATGGGAAACAATAATTCTATTACCCCTTTTCAAAGGAGACCAATCAATTTAGAACAATATAGACAATTGTTTTTTGATGGGATCCCAGGATATCCTAATCATGTTCCTACTGAGTTAAGAGACAGACTCCATAAATTTGCTGGGAACAATGCAATTAGTGCTGAGGAACATCTAAAATTTTTTGGGGACCTAATAAATGATTATGAGATAGTGGATGAAGATGTTATCATGAAACTATTTGTCCAATCCCTGGTTGATGATGCAAGAGATTGGTACAAAGGTCTTCTAGTTAATAGCATAGGGTCATGGGAGGATTTTAAAAATTGTTTTCAAGAACAGTATGGTGATAAGACTAATGTGAGCTTCATGCTCAATGAATTCAATAACATCAGAAAGTCTGATAATGATTGTCACTGACTTCAATGCTAGATTCCAAAAGGCCATGCACAGATTGTATCAAGTGATGAGATTAGATGATAACATGTGTTTAAATACCTACTACAATGCATTTAATTCTAAGATGGCCTATATCCTAAGAGATAAGACTCCACATAACTTGAGAGATGCTCTTAGAATTGCCATAAATGTAGAAAGTAATAGAAAAGCATCTGGGAAGTTAGGAAGAAGAACAGATGGTAGATAATGGCAAGAAACAAAACAACAACCTAATAAAGTTTCTATGGAGGAAGATAAGATAGAGAAGGTGGTTATTGCAATGAAGGATCTGACTACCAAGGTAAACAAAAATGACAAACCTCATTATAACTGGCAAGATAGACCCCCTAGATTGCATGACATGCCATATAATACCAATTAGAAAGATGGCAAACCCCAAAATGAGAAGCCCAAATTTGCTCAGAATCAGGACACTCCAGATCCCTTAAAAGGGAAAATTGTCCATAATATAGAAAATACTCCCTGGTGTATTGCTTGTGATGGACCACATTCTCCTCATCAGTGTGTAGTGTCTTAGGCTCTTGAAGAATCTATGAGACAAGAAACTGAGCCTGACATCAATATGTTTGAAACCATCATAGAAAGTGATGAGGAGTTTGTACAAATTACAGTGATGTGCTAGATAATGAAAGGTTTGTTCAAGGACAACTAACCTTAGATTGGCATCCTACATTGAATGTGGTAACAATTGAGGATGAAGAAGTTCATCTTAGAAGGCCTAGTGAGGAAGAAGTTAAAAATCTCACTAAAGCTGCCATTGCCAAAGCAAAACACAACTATAACTTGAGGGGCACTAAGAGGGACACTAATCAGGGTGAACCTGGTTCCATGTTCATAAAAGAGGTCACTCAAAAGGGGGCAGCAAGTAGTGCTACTACTGTACCTAAGATTGGTCAAGAAAAAAGGGAACAAGTTAAAGATGTACCCAAGAGTACAAATGATAAAAACACTGGTGATATACAAGGAGCTGCCACAGTGAAAAAGGCAAGTCAGCTCAAGACAGAAAAAGTTAGAGCTAGTAATGAAGTAAGCAATAGTTCTACATTTGACATGGCTCAAGCTCTTACTTAGATGAAGGTCACTGTCCCATTAGTAGAATTACTGAAGATTAAAGAACATAGGGATGCAACTTTGTCTTTATTCTCTAGTATATCTGATAGTGACATAGTCTTACCCACCAGTTCAGCTAGAATTGGAAAGGATCAAGAGTTCTAAACGCCAGAGGTTTATGTTGGAACCACTATCACTCAAGAGCCTTCATAGGTAGACCCTTTCTATGTTACTTTGTTAGTAAACAACCGGTTGATAAAAAACTGCATGATAGATTCAGGAGTTGCTGCTAATGTAATGCCCTATGGTGTTATGAAAGAATTAAGACTATTAGTAACTACTATATATGGAAAGTTCTATGCTATGGATAGCAGGGAAGTACCTATGATAGGTACAATGAAAGATGTTGAGGTAAAAATAGCAGCATTCCTTGAGGCAACTTATAAAATGGATGTTATTGTTACTGATACCAAGCCCCATTATGGTATGTTACTGTCTAGGCAATGGGCAGTAGTAGTAGGAGGAAATGTTCAATTGGACTTATCTTATGCCACCATTCCAATCAATGGAAATCAGGTCAAATTGTACAGAGAGCCATGTGCTCCTAGGGTAATTGAAAATGTAGACCCTAATATGCTCAATTGTATGATTGATGTAGATCTTGATAATTTTAGACTTCAACCAATTTTACCCCAATTGAAGAATACTGACCCCATTGTGGTCGAATTAGAAGCACAACAATATGGATTATGGTAGATGTATTTTGATGGAGCTTGCTCCAAAGAAGGATCTAGAGTAGGGGTTCTTTTTGTATCCCCATCAGGTATAACCTTCAAATATTCATTCTTATTGGATTTCCAGTGCACAAATAATACTGCAGAGTATAAAGCCTTATTGTTAGGGCTTGAGGTTGCAAAGAAGCATGAAATCCAGCTGTTGACAGTGTTAGGGGATTCAGAACTGGTTGTATCTCAGGTAAGATCCAAATATGCATCCAAGAATGATAGATTGAAAAGATATAAACATGCAGTTTGGGATGTTATTGAGCATTTTAGTGCATTTTCTATTAGTTGGATAGAGTGATCAAAGAACATTATGGCAGATTTCCTAGCTAATGTTGCCTTGAAAAATGATGATGCAACACTAACTGGTATTTCCACTATGGAAATAAAATCTAGGCCTGCTATTCCTGATAATGTGTACAATTGGCAAGTTTTTGTTGATGATGAAGACATTCTTAGGTTTATCCAATGTGTTGATGATTATGATGGACAAAAGATTGATTGCAATGCACTGGTGGAGGTGGTTGATAATAGGGAAACAGTGTTTGGAAATGATTTGGTCCAGTTGGAAACCAATGAAATACCTAAAGGGCTAGTAGAGCTAGAAAGCATGTTTAGTTACAATGACAGTCACTTACATCAGTAGTCTACCACCAAGTTGGAAGAACTAGAGGAGGTAAACCTGGGGACTGAATCATCCCCTAAGTTAGTATACATTGGGAAGAAATTACCCCCTCATGTCAGGACTAACCTTATTAATTTATTGAGGAAATATAAACATGTTTTTGCATGGTCTTATGAAGACCTAAAGGTGTATAGACAAGATCTTTTTTCAGCATGAAGTTCCTTTACTTCTAGATGCTAAGCCTTTTAGACAGAAACAGAGACCCATCAATCCCCTGTTAGAAACTAAGATGCAGCAAGAGTTGACTAAATTCAGAGAAGGGGGGATTATTAAACCTATAAGACATTCTTCATGGGTCTCCAACCTAGTCCCAGTAAGAAAGAAGAATGAGGACATTAGATTGTGTGTGGATTTTAGGAATCTAAATGTTGCTTCTTTGAAAGATAACTACTCTTCCCCAAATATGGAAGCCATGCTGCAGAGAGTGACAAGTTGTGACCTTTTATCCATGATGGATGGTTTTTCAGGATACAATCAAGTGTTAGTGAAGGAATTTGAACAGTTTAAAATTGCCTTCACTACTCCATGGGGGACATATGTCTATGTGAGAATGCCATTCGGATTGAAAAATGCTGGAGCTACATTTCAAAGAGCTATGGATGTAGCCTTCAAAGAATTCATCAATATCATCATGGTGGTTTATCAAGATGATCTAACCTATTTTTCTAAGAGGGTTGATGATCATTATGGACATTTGGAAAAGGTGTTCAATAAAGCCTTGGAATTCAGTGTGTCACTAAATCCCAAGAAATGTCATTTTAGAGTCACTGAAGGAAAACTATTGGGACACATTGTTTCCAAGGAAGAGGTCAGGATAGACCCTGAAAGAATTGAAGCAATAAACAAGGTGTATGAACCAAAGAATGTAAAAGGTATTCAATCCTTTCTGGGCAAAATAAATTTTGTTAGGAGATTCATTGCAAACTTTGCAGAGATAGTGAAGCCTATTGTCAAGTTGCTCAAGAAGGATACCAAATTTTGTTGGGATCAAAAAGCCTCAAAGGCTTTTGCTGAAATTAAGAAGGCCATTCAGGAAGCACCAATGTTAAAATCTCTTGATTATAGTAAGCCCTTTTCTTTGTTTTCTTTTGCTTCATATGATACAGTAGTTGTAGTGTTGTTACAAAAGGACAATGAGGGATATGAACATCCCATAGCTTTCTACAGCAAGTCTTTGCAAGCAGAAAAATTGAAATATGAGACCATGGAGAAACAAGTTTATGCTTTGGTCAAAGTTGTCAAGGCTTTTAGGCCATATCTGGTAAATGCAAATATCATTGCCTATGTCCCACATGCTGTAGTTAAGGATATTTTGTCCCAGTCTGAGGTTACAGGGAAAAGATGCAGATGGATTAATAGAATTCAAGAATTTGACTTGGAGATAAAGATCACCAAATTGGTGAGAGGTTTAGGTTTGGCTAAGCTCATGACTGAGTCTAATCTTATGAATGTAGAAATACATAATGTTGAAGTCAGAGATACTTTAGTCACCAGCATTGAAAGGCAACCTTGGTATTCTGAGATAGTTTATTCCTAAGAGATGCTGCATTCTCAAAAGGAATGACACATAATCAGAAAAGAACTCTGAAGCTCAAGTCACAAAAATATGTGCTCTTTCAAGGTGATCTATTCTAGAGAAAAAGAGATGGAGAATTACTAATGTGTTTGGATGAATTCCAGGCTAAACGAGTATTGACTGAAATGCATGATGGAGTATGTGGGGGTCATTACTCTGCTAAGACAACTATTGGTAAGATAATTTGGGCCGGATACTTTTGGCCTACCTTATTCAAAGATGCTCATGCATATGTTCAGAAATGTGACCCATGTCAGAAGTTTTCATCCAAGTTGAAGTATGAAGGAGCCTTACCCCTAAATCTAGTCACAGTGGAAGCCCTTTTTGTCCAGTGGGGCATCAATTATATTGGAGAGATTGTTGAGAGGTCAGGAAGAGGTCACAAGTGGATCATAGTAGCCACTAACTATTTCACCAAATGGATAGAAGCTATTCCTACAAGAAGAGCTACAAGTAAAGTTTTCATTGATTTCCTAATGGATAATGTAATAACTAGGTTTGGAATACCTGCTAAATTGGTAATGGACAATGCCATGAGTTTTAGGTAGGAAGAGTTTGTAGGATTTTGTACCAGTCATGGAATACTCATGTGTTACTCTTCACCTTATCACCCTCAAGGGAATGGACAAGCAGAATCTAGTAATAAAAGCCTTTTGACTATCATCAAGAAAATCTTGGAAGAAAATAGGAGATCTTGGGATCAAAAATTAAAGTTAGCTCTATGGGTTGATAGAATAACAGTCAAGAAGGCCATTGGAATGTCACCTTTTGAACTGGTTTATGGTACTCAGGTCAGATTGCCAGTGAATAATCTTCTTCCAGTTTACAAATTCTTGCAAGATGAGGACATGGAGCTATCTAAACCCATGGAAAACAGAATGATCCAAATTGTGAAGGTGGAAGAGCTTAGAGCTTTAGCTCATAAAAGAAATCAGAAGATCCAATTGCAGTCCAAATACCTTTTTGATAAAAGGACATCATTAAGGAAGTTTCAAATTGATGACATTATTTTTCAGTGGAATGCAAAAGGACAGGACAAGGGAAAGCATAAAAAATTTGAATCATTATAGATTAGCCCTTTTGTGGTCTCTGACTTAAATGGTAAGGATTCATATTTTGTGAAGAGTATGAATGATGAAATACAGGAATTTCTAGTGCATGGACAATTCCTAAAACATTATTTCTCTTGATGTCCATGCACGGTAGGTCCTTGGTTTGTATATATTTTGTTTCTTTCCTATTGTTTTGTTTGGGTCTGTTTTTTGGTCTATTTCTCTAGAGTTTCTGAGTTTTCTTGTGTTGACCTTGCGATCAACCATCCCCAGTCAAAGCCGCTATTATCATTGTTTAAAAAATGGGATTTCCTTTCCCATAATCAGCTAAGTTTTTGAAATTTTGAATTAGACATGCTATCAATTGCTTCAGCTCTGTGTTAGGGCCTAGGGGTTTAGGGTTTTAATTTTAAATCATTCAATATTTTATCAAAAAAACATTTTGGTTTCTATTCCTTCATTACTTTATTCCACTTAAGTAAATGGGTCTTGGGGTCGTAGGAAGTGTTCCCCCTTGTCATTTGCCTAGGCAGTTGTCGAATTAATTGAAAAATTTATGCCTTATGTCTTTTCTTCCTAATGTTGTCGGGCCCAATAAGTTGTGCATAGCTCTTGGGAAGATCTATGGTTTTCGCTATTTCGTTAGGCAAAGTTGCGCTTGGTTTAAGACTTGCAAAATGGCAAAAGGGAGAAGCATTCTAAATGACACTTTTGGCCCGGTTTAAAGAGGCTTCATCTCGTCCAAGATCCAACGGCTGGCATTATTTCACAGCCTGAAGTTGCAAGTGAAATACCTTTCATGAAATGGTGAAAGCATTTGGTGGGACCCTACAGCGAAGACTTTTTAAACAACTAAAGGGTGATCAAGACCGATCTGATCCAATGGTTCGCATTGTTTCGCAGGATGAAAATGCTTGACAACACTCCAAGTAGATGGTCCAACTGGTCGAGAGGGTGAGTAAGATGATGGCACATGGCAGAGGCCACAATAGTCAGTAAGGCGGGTCTAAGAGTTAAAAGGTGGGTCCCAGAGGTGAGTCATGCCACAGGATAAGAAGTGACCTGGCAGATACACATGGCAAGGATGTGATGGAATCTAGTGTTTTCTCTCAGTGAATGAAAAGTTGACATGTCAGCTTTGAAAGTGACTAGATGCCAGGTATTTGAAGTTGAGTTAGAGGGCCCACGTCTGTCAGATTCAGTTCAGGTTGTTAAGCATGGAGCAAGTCAAAAATAATCTAATGGCCCACATGAATTCGCAATTGTAAAGTGCTCATGTTTTATGCCCTGTGAAATGGCGAAAAGGTTTTTCATCCCCAAAGATAGATAAAGCATGAGGTTAAAGGAGGATCAACTCCGTTTTGATCCAACGGTTGGTGTTATTTCATGGTTGTGAAGTGCTCGAAGGATATACTTCACAAAATAGCAAAAGTAAAAAGGGTTCATCTAGGTGTCAAGCTAGATGGTGACGTGTCCATGGACACATGGTTTCAGAAGAAGTTGAGGGCCTGCCAAGGTGTAACCGGCGGTAAAAGTGAGAGACATGTGGCTAATGTTGAACTAGGCTTGAACGGTTTTCTAAAACCAATGGTTGAGTGCCACGTGGTTGTCAGTAACCAATGAAAAAGCAGCATAAGCAAAGTAAGCATAAGGATTTCCCTTAAAGGATGGTCATCTCAGACTTGATCCATCGCTTCATGTTGTTTCATGGCCCGAAGTTGAAAGTTGTTTAAGCTTTGCGAAATAGCGAAAGACTGCTAGCAGTCAAGGTAAAGGCGTGGTTAATGAAGATGAGGATGGATTCGGTAAGAGTTAAACACCAAGAAGTTAAAGTTCCATCTAATGCCTGGCGTAGCTTCGCGAAGGAGAAGTGCTCGAAGGATAAAGCCTACGAAATGGCGAAAACGAGGTGGGACCCAGCGCGAAGGCAAGACTGTTAAGTCAGTGTAATGGCCGATCAAGTTTCTTTTGATCGGACGATTGGCATGATTTCATTTAATGAAATTGCCTAAAGGTTATGCTTCGCAAAACAACGAAAGAGCGAAAGAAAAAAATGTGCAGGAATGTTGTTACCTGTTGGAGTGAAAAATTCGAATTCTCTCAGGAATTCAATTCTGAAGGGAGAGCCGAAGCATGCGGTATCTATGTCGTAGTTAAGACCCTGGGTACAATATATGATCTCCTGTCGATTGAGTAAAGGTATCATTCAAAAGAATTGTTGCAGAAGAGCATATACAAAGCTATTGTCTTCAAATATAGAGCAAGTCAATTCAGTTGTAGAGAGGATTCCTTCGAGCTAAAAATAGGTTTTCTTGTACTCTTGTGTGGCAATTTCTTTGTGGTGTTTTAATTAAGGTCTTGATTTGTCACAGAACTAGTTGGGGGTAGTATTTTAATTGCTTGCATATCTTCAATGGCACCTAAGAGAGAATTATCCAGGAAAATTAATTATTAGGAGAGGGCCATTTGTGATGATTTTCTTGAGCAGTTGATGTTGTCAACTAATCAGGCATCAAAAGTGAAAGAATTAGTGCCTAGAGCTCCTCGCTTGAAGATAGGAGAAGGGATGTATGATAAGGGTAACTGGTTGAGAGATCCATAGGTTGGGTTGTTTGGGGTGGGGTTATTCAAAGGTGGATTCAGAATGAGAAATTCTCTAGCCCCACAGAATAGCATTTGGGAGTTAGATGTAGGGAAGTTGGTAGTTCTAGGAGTATTTATGGATATAAATCTATTGACTCAGATTGCACATAATTACGACCTAGTCACAAGGAGCATTAGGGACATAAATGGGAAATTCCTTATTGAAATCAATAATGAAGAATTAAAAAATGCTTTTGGGCTTAATGAGTTTACCAATTTTCTAGAACCCATTAATTTTAAATCATTAGCTCAAGTATACAGTGCACAGAGGAACCACCTTAGAAATGGGCGTCTTAAGGATTTTTTTGTGAAGAAAGGTGGGTTAAAAGTTGTAGGACCCAACACTAAAGAGCCCTTCTCATTGAATCTGTCCACCCTTAGGGTTAAGGGAATGTAATGGTCACTCTGCCATATTTTAGGAGAGGATGCTGAGGCAAATATGCCCAATCAGTACGTGCTAAAGATTGCTCAGATTTTGAATCCTTCTCTTGCAATAACCTTTGATTATGCTTCTTTCATCACTGATGCTATCCATGGAGGGTTGGTAGGAATAAAAAATGGGAAGGTGGATAGGCCTTTCGGATGGTATTCACTCCTTATGCATCTATTTTTTTTCAAAGGTAGTGATTACTTTGCAAGTGGACTAGACCTCATAGAAGAGAAAGAGGGAGAAAGGATGCCAGTGCAACTATGGAGTGTTGTATTATCATGGGATATAAATGATGCCAGTTTCCTAAAATTTGATAAATATTTTGCATCAAAGATTAGGACTCTCCTCTTCTCAAAAAACCCAAGAATCCCCAAGGTTCTTTTGGAATTTGTTAGACCAAAAGAATTTGCAGAAAGTATAAAGATTGTTCATAATTAGGGTGATATTTACCTATACCCAGTCTCAACAGTTTTCAGAGTTTTTGGTTTCAGAGGTACTCCATTCTTGTTGCCTTATCAAGTCCCTCTCAAAGTGGGAATTGCAGAAGTCCTTAGATAGCTTGGTAGTGTACAATAGGCTGAGCTGATAGGCAGGGGGTAAAGGGACCATTTTCCCTACGGTTACCATAGCCCATCTGTAGCGTCGTAAATTGTACGCACTTGCTAGGGTGGTACAATTTCACACCTAGTTTAGCACCCGCCTTGGTGCATTTTACATTTTGCATTGCATTTCTCCTTTAGCACTTAATTAATCAAATTAATTAGGTCTAAGGTCCTATTTCATCATCCTTCACATCATAAAGTCGGGCCCTTTCATTAAAGTGTGCCCCTTTTCATGTTATTCCTCCAATACATCATCTAATCAAAAACCCTAATTAAGTCCTATTTTGAACTTGGGGGCTTGATTTCAGGGGTCAAAACATCTCGAAATCACATGTAACTTTGGGATTCTCTCTAAAATCATCATATCTGACGGCCCTGAAAATTTGGTGAAAAGTTGCCAGGACCATGGCGCCTGGAGTGCACACGGTCCCGGACATTTTTCCCAAAATTTTAGGAGCGCGATCCAATCATAAAATAAAGCTTAACCCCAAGAAATTGGAGGGAGATTCAATCTCTAGGTCGGCCAAAAGACGAAATTATGACCTAAAGTTCATACATAAGAGCTCTCTTTCTTCATTTGAAAGGATCCGAATTTTGTTTTCAGGAACCTCATATGCAGCAAAAGAGCAGATCTTTGAAGACTTCAACAACATTCAACATCCCTCTATCAAGCATTTATCAATTCCATTCATCCATTTAAGGCTTGGAAGACATTGAAGAACAATAGGAGATTACCGACTGAAGATTGGCTTGTACCCCTCCCTTGGGGGTTGGGTATGATTTCATGTTGTTTTCATGTCTTTGCATAAGCTTCAATATCTCATTTATTCATGCTTTAGATCACTTTGCATCTTGATTTAGAGCATTTACATTATCATTTACAAGCAATTAGGGTTTACTTTCTAGGTTGCTCTAGTTTGCTTACTTGCATTTTAGATCTTGCACACACATAAGGTCTGCACACACATTACTTTTACAATACAACTTGGCTATTCGTGGAGGTGGAAATCACCGAAGTGGGGGTTTGACTAAAGAAAAACCCTATATAGCTACCCAAACACCCTCTTCAGATATAAGTGTAGGTTTCGGGACTCGGACGATGCCGTAGGTTACAGATCTGGGAAAAGCAGGTCGAGACAGCACTCCACACAAAATTGTAGAGCACAAGACCAGGACAGGGGTGTGGGGCGCCCTGGTCTTGCCAGGACAGGGGCATTGGGTGCCCTAATCTTGCCAGGACAGGGGCGCTGGGCGCCCTGGTCCCCCTGACAGACAACATTTCCGACAATTTTCCAAAGTGCAAAACAACAGTTTTAGGTGCAGTTTCTGGGATAGAATCAGGACAGCGGCGCCCGCGCCCCCATCCCGAACATTTCCAATCAGATTTTGACTCCGGGTATGCATCTGCATTCTTATTTTATCCTTGTGTTTACAGCTTTCCATTGTTTAAGTTCAATTCTGCAATCTTGTTATTAGTTCATACTTGCATTTTAGGGTTAGGAATTGAACTTGCATAATTTTACCTTTCAGTTACAACAAAGGAATAGAAATCCTAATAGGTAGCCCGTGGCTCTCTCTTTCACAAAAAGAAGTAGCCAATTGTGTGATACCTCTAGGCTCTTTCATATTCTGTAATGTGTGTCAAAAGGTAGGATTAGGTCATTATAACCTAGTCTTGCTTTTTCTCTCTATACTTTCATTATAACCGCAACAAATTACTTTACAAAGTGGGTAGAAGCCGTTCCCCTTCACTCTACTACTGCTGAAGTGATTTGTTGGTTTCTTCTAGAAAACATTATTTCTTGATTTGGGATACCTTCCACTATAATCTCTGATAATGGGACATCATTTAAGAACAAGGACGTGAAGAAATTCCTTGAGAAGTATCATATCAAACATCAATTTTCTACACCATACTATCCTCAATCAAATGGTCAAGCTGAATCATCCAATAAGATAATTCAACAAATTCTTCATAAAACTATGAATAAGCATGGTAAGGATTGGAGTACTCAGCTAATCTATTCTCTTTGGGCCTACCGAATGAGCATACGAATTGCTACCGGAACTACACCTTATAATCTTGTTTATGGTGCTGATGCTATTATGCCTTTAGAATTAGAGATTCCATCACTTAGAGTTTCTCTCAAAGGTATAGTAGATGACGACTCTTATAGAGAACAAAGACTTCAACAACTTGAGATGCTTGACGAACAGCGTATAAATGCTCTTGAGCATATTCAAGCGTATCACAAAACTCTACAACAAAGCTATAATGATAAGGTTATTCAACATTCCTTCTCAGTGGGTGACTTAGTGCTCTATGAGAATCAGCGCAATGTGAATGCCTTACCTGAAGAAAAGGGAAAATTTAGTCCTAATTGGCTTGGACCGTACATCGTTATTGAAGATTATGGATCAGGTGCTTACAAAATAGTGGGTGTAGATGGTACGTCTCTTAAAAACCCTATAAACGCTATGCACTTGCGTAGATACTATGTTGAATTCCTTATTCCTTATCATTCATCTATTTCCTTTCTCACTTCTTCAAAATTGGATAATATGTTAGTATATCTTTGTTAGAGCAAATGGAATTAAATGATGTTTTGTTTAATCTATATTGCTTCGTTCCTGACAAGCGTGTTTCTTTACTTTATGGTTTGTCTTGAATTCATTTTATGTAAATTGCAAAAGATTTACATTTTTCATTATGTGGACATATTATACAATATCTTTATGTGTTAAGTGGAATCGTGTCATGTTGTGTTTAAATTCAAATTAAATCACATTAGTTATATGATTCTTAGGCTTAACACATATTTTTCTTCCCTATCATCAATGTAGTACTTGATTAAATATTTTAATTAAGTCACACATGTATCAATTTAATCATGGAGCATTGAGAAATCAATCACATGGAAATTAAATTCAGAACATACATGTACATCTACCAAATGTATTAACTTTAATCAAAATACACATTGTTTTTAGACATTAAAGATAACACGTTTGAGACAAAGAAGCATGTATATATATATATATATATATGTGTGGATCAATATACAAAGGTAGGTCACTACACATCCAAAATGTGACCTACCCTACATCATAAGATCATCTCCTATCCCTAGGGCTGGTGGCTGGAGAGTGACAACTAGAAGCTCCCTCCTGATCTGGCCATGTAGGTGGACTCATAGGGGTATACCATGATATAGATCGTGAATGGCTCCGAGAGGAACTCCTACGATCCCTATCCATAAGGATCACGCGATACGAGGTAGCCTCGGCCTGAGCTGCTACTAGATCACGCTGTGCCCGCTAAAGGTCCTCTGATAGAGCTCGCTCTCTCTCCCTCCATATCTCTACCTGTACTCGAAATGGAGAAAATAAATCATCATGTCGACCCGCGTTCCCTTGAGGTCTATAAGCAACCTGTGAGGAACTAGGGATCTACGCCATCGTGGAGATATCTGTCACTGCTTGCTGGATCAGAGAACGCCACTCCTGCACATTAGCTGTAGCAGTAGAACAGATCATGTATTAGTACCATTTTATATCATCAAAACATCAATCAATCAATTTAAACCTACTATACTTGGATCTCCCTCACGCCAGTAGGGATCGTGATATGGTAGCATCTGTGACTGGGAACTACTAGGCTCCCCACACTCAAATAATCTGTGCACGATGGGTGTAGGCTGGCCCGTACTAGAAATAGGTCTCTGTATCGCCTCATGTTCCCCCTTTTGGGGAATAAGAGGAGGATCTAGGGCTATGGTATCATCTCCTAAATGGTGGGGAGTAGCATCTGACCCCTCCTCATCATCTCTATCCTCATCCTCATCCTCATCCTCGTCCGCATCCTCACTTGCATCCTCGTCCTCCTTATCTATATCTATGTCATCATCCTCCTCCTCCTCGGCACTAAGCTGATCCCCTGTGGGTGGATCAGGATCTCCTGCCTCCTCATGACCCTCTCCCTCCTCCGACCTGGATCCCTGATCCTCATCTCGGTCTCTATGTCTCCATGGGCCTGGATGGCCTATCGGGTGATCTGGTGGAAAGATAGGCCCTGGGTATGATCTCATAAACCATGAGAGATACCTGTGTTGTGCCCCGAGATCTGCAACATAATCAGTGACCACATCCTGGTCAAACCCCTCTATATCTGTGATCTCGATATCATCTATCATAGGTCTCACTACTGCTCTGGGTCTGGGAAGGACTCGTGAGTGTCGAGTGTAGATAGGCACATCGACTGGAACACACTGCTCTAGCCCAAACTGCCTCCGTACTCGATCAAAGTAGAATGGGACTATGATGTGTGGATATCACCCTCTCAGTAGGTGGTTCCTCTGTAAACACGCTAACTGTCTCTCCATCCCATCCCATCTGTGCATCCGCAGATATTGTCTCCACATAGTCACCTCAGCTGTTAATCTGTCAAATGTCACTCTCCAATATAGTAGATCTCCAAATCTCCACTCGCTGGTAACTGGATAAGCAAATACCCTAGGTCGCTTGCTAGCTGCACTCATCAGATAGCCGACAGGCCTGGTGCATGTAAAGTGCTCAAATATCCACACCTGCAGAAGTGTGCATGTCATCAAGCTGCAACCCTATCCGAAAACATGCTCCTCGAGGTCATGATAGAGATGTGCAAGCATACTCCGACCCCAGGCATATACTCTCCTGTGTCTCTCCATGGCCCTGATGCACCATGTGAGACCCCCATGCATGTGTGTACCTCACCCATTAGGGTAGACAGCTAGTGCAATGATGGCTATCATAAGATGTCTCATGAGGGGCACCTCTCCTGTAGGATGTAAGAGCTAGCTGACCATGATACGACCTCTCATCTCACTCGGCATGACTCTCCCTATGCAATATACCTACTCCCTCTGATGATCCTCTACTGACCGATCGGTCGCATATGTCACAGTAGCTCCTTTGATCGGTAGGTGAAGAATGTGGTACACATCCTCAAGTGTCACCGTCATCTCTCCTACTGGAAGCTGGAACGTGCATGTGTCAGGATCCCATCGCTCCATGAGTACCATCAGCATCGCGGGATGAAATCGAATGGCCGACATAAGAATCATAGACCATAAACCCATGATCGACAATGTGTCTCTCTCTACCTGAGTCAACCAGGGAATCTGATCTCGCAAACTGTGAAGAATCTGCCCCGACGTATGCTCTCTCATATATGGGAGACCCTGCAACACAAAAACATAACTATAATCAGTACTCAATCATCAAAATCATTCATGCAAACTGTCGAACATCGTATGCTAACCCTGGTATCTCTTGCCAAGTCCTGATTGGGACCATGGCGCCTTGTTAGGGACCATGGCGCCCTAAAGGGACCATGGCACCCTGAGGGGACCATGGTGCCCCATAGGGACCATGGCACCCTGTGTGGGACCCATGGTCAAATTCCAGGGCCCGCAAACGATCACAGAAAGTCAAATGTAGAAAATCAAAAGTCAACATTCAGTCAACTCACCTCGTCCAGTGGCTCGTCGTCGATCACGACCTGTCGCAGGATCTCAATCCTCGTGGGATGCTCCGGTCATCGTGAAGGCATGATGATGGCTATGTGGGCTCCGCTACAATAGACAATATTCAGAAATCAACAAAGTGACAAATGCAAATGTCACTTTCAAGGTATATACTTTCATTCCTTTACATTTACTTTCAAAACCCTAATTTTCCTCTATCACTCATTTCATCATAACTTGAGTTTGGGAGATGCGATTTTCCAACCATTTTTTTTATAGGAATCATATTTTCATTCCCCTACTCTCAGGATGTTCCAAAAAGTGCTCTGATGAAGCCTTTTCAGTGAACATCCCTCATCAATACTCTCTTACACAATTTGTTGTAAGTAAACATGCTACCCTATTTCACCTCCCTAATAAGCAAGTTGAAACAGGGGGGGCATATAGCTACTCACAAATTTCATCACTTTCCTTAGTAAGCATTAGGTGATTTTGTGATCTAACGTGTGTTTTGTAGGGTGCGGTTCCTAACTGTGTACTGCAGATACCACTGGGGGCTTCGTTCGACGAACTTATGGATATATCCTTTTTCAAATAATGTTTACTTTCCTGTACTTTAGCTTGCATATGCATGTAGTACTCATATGACTGCTAAAGTGGGGGCTAAATGTAGGGTCGTAAATTGTACGCACTTGCTAGGGTGGTACAATTTCACACCTAGTTTAGCACCCACCTTGGTGCATTTTACATTTTGCATTGCATTTCTCCTTTAGCACTTAATTAATCAAATTAATTAGGTCTAAGGTCCTATTTCATCATCCTTCACATCATAAAGTCGGGCCCTTTCATTAAAGTGTGCCCCTTTTCATGTTATTCCTCCAATACATCATCTAATCAAAAACCCTAATTAAGTCCTATTTTGAACTTGGGGGCTTGATTCCAGGGGTCAAAACATCTCGAAATCACCTGTAACTTCGGGATTCTCTCTAAAATCATCATATCTGACGGCCTTGAAAATTTGGTGAAAAGTTACTAGGACCATGGCGCCTGGAGTGCACACTGTCCCGGACATTTTTCCCAAAATTTTAGGAGCATGATCCAATCATAAAATAAAGCTTAACCCCAAGAAATTGGCGGGAGATTCAATCTCTAGGTCGGCCAAAAGATGAAATTACGACCTAGGGTTCATACATAAGAGCTCCCTTTCTTCATTTGAAAGGATCCGAATTTTGTTTTCAGGAACCTCATATGCAGCGAAAGAGCAGATCTTTGAAGACTTCAACAACATTCAACATCCCTCTATCAAGCATTTATCAATTTCATTCATCCATTTAAGGCTTGGAAGACATTGAAGAACAATAGGAGATTACCGATTGAAGATTGGCTTGTACCCCTCCCTTGGGGGTTGGGTATGATTTCATGTTGTTTTCATGTCTTTGCATAAGCTTAAATATCTCATTTATTCATGCTTTAGATCAATTTGCATCTTGATTTAGAGCATTTACATTATCATTTACAAGCAATTAGGGTTTACTTTCTAGGTTGCTCTAGTTTGCTTACTTGCATTTTAGATCTTGCACACACACAAGGTCTGCACACACATTACTTTTACAATACAACTTGGGTATTCGTGGAGGTGGAAATCACCGAAGTGGGGGTTTGACTAAGGCAAAACCCTATATAGCCACCCAAACACCCTCTTCAGATATAAGTGCAGGTTTTGGGACTCGGACGACGCTGCAGGTTACAGATCCAGGAAAAGCAGGTCGAGATAGCACTCCACACAAAATTGCAGAGCACAAGACCAGGACAGGGGCGTTGGGCACCCTGGTCTTGCCAGGACAGGGGCGCTGGGCACCCTGGTCCCTGGGACAGAGGCGCTGGGCACCCTGGTCCCTGTGACAGACAACATTTCCGACAATTTTCCAGAGTGCAAAACAATAGTTTTAGGTGCAGTTTCCAGGACAAAATCAGGACAGCGACGCTCGCGCCCCCATCCCGAACATTTCCAATCAGATTTTGACTCCGGGTACACATCCGCATTCTTATTTTATCCTTGTGTTTACAGCTTTCCATTGTTTAAGTTCAATTCTGCAATCTTGTTATTAGTTCATACTTGCATTTTAGGGTTAGGAATTGAACTTGCATAATTTTACCTTTCAGTTACAACAAAGGAATAGAAATCCTAATAGGTAGCCCATAGCTCTCTCTTTCACAAAAAGAAGTAGCCAATTGTGTGATACCTCTAGGCTCTTTCGTATTCCGTAATGTGTGTCAAAAGGTAAGATTAGGGCATGATAACCTAGTCTCGCTTTTTCTCCCACACACCATCAATTTATAATAACCAAGGGAGGTTAGAATTGTTTTGAAGACTTTCTCAAACCTTATCATTTATCAACTACAATATCTAGGTGTGCCGATCCAGAAGACTTCTTCAAGGGCATGTTTAGAAAGAGAGCAGTGTGCAGAGGTAGACCCCATCAATTTCAGTTTCCTGAGGACCTCATTAGAAATGAGTTTGATCTAGATGAGTATGAACTCAGGAAGGAAAAATGGGTGGCTTATAAGAAAGCCTTAGACTTTGTACATCAGTTTGATGCTAGCTATGATCCATTCTCTAGCTTTTTCCCTTTTGAGGAGAAAATAAAGTTCTTAATTGTTTGCTTTGCGGATGTAATGCTAACTCTAAAAGAAAAGAGGGAGACTGTGATTTAAAGTAACCCTGAAAAGGCAAAAATGATTCTAAGTAGGTCTGCCTCCACTAGAGCAATCCCTCTTGGTGACTATACATTGCACAAGAAATCTAGTTATAGTGTGTTGATACCTACAACAAGGGAGCCCTCTACCTCCAAAGGAAAGAGGAAGATACAAGATTTCATTGACATCCAAGAGAGCCCAAAGAAGCAGAGAGTAGGAAAAGAAGTACAATCTAATTCACCCTTGTACTCTCCATCCCAATCCCTTATTCACATAGGAGATGAATAGGAAGCAGCTGAGCAGCTGATACAGTTAGGCAGTTTAGGAGAAATAGCCTATACATATGATGAAGTAGAAGAGGGAATGCTAGAAGAGCCCCTTGCTGCTGAGATGAACATCACTACAAATGAGTTTAAGGGCCAAGAGTTGGATTTTGAGATCAAGCAGGCCAGTGATGACTTCTTGGCTGACAACAATTTTGTTACATCAGGAGCATTTATGCAGTTTGTATGGAAACAAAATATAGACAAATACAATGCCAGATGTGAGAAGAGAAAAGGTGAGTAGCATCACAAAGATCCAGCTCTGGTGGAGGAGGAAATAAAGCAAGAAATGATGGATGAATTTAAGACCATCACTCCTGAGAAAGGAAGAGATATGGTGGCACAAGCTAGAGTGCTTATTCTCCCTAAGTGGGATATAGCAGATGCCCTGGTACTAGAGGCAGTGAGAAAAGAAACTAAGCCCATGGAGGGAATTACTTTCAGCAAAGATAATGCTACACTTGTCATGTGGTCTCTTAAGAGGGATGAGAATAAGAGAATTAAAGATACCTTAGGGTCAATCTACCTTGGTGGAATGATAGTGAAGAGAGTGCAGAACACAGGGGTGGTAGAAGCTACTAGCACTGTGTTAGAAACTGCAAAATTTAGTGTTGTAGTAGCAGAAAGGGAAGCTAAGGAAAAAGCAGACCTCCAAGTCCAATTGGAGAATATTTTGAAAGCTTATAATAGTGCTAAGGAGGAGGGAAGAGGCAAGGATAGCATCATTGCTAAGTTGCAGAGCCAGTTGACAGGATAGTACCATCAAGATGAGTCTTCAACACTGATGATCTCCTCTTCTCCTACAAGACCTCCACCTAGCAGCCCCATCATTGAGTTCCCACCACCTCTAGCACCTTCTAGCTCCCAAATGATTTAGATTACTCCTCAAGAGTTAGAGAATTTAAAACAGGCTCAGGCCTTATATGTGAAGAAGTATGAGGAAAGAATAAGGGCTACTATTTCAAGTTTTGCAGATACAATGAGTGCCTCACTGCTATATAATAATATAAGCAAGATTTTGGATATGTGGAATGAGCTTAACGGAGATAAGGCTATTTTGACACCTATTTTTGACAAGTGGAAGCCTAGAGAGAAGGACTTGGAGCTTATTTGTGCATCTCATGATGAAGCAGGGGCCACTCCTATCATCAAATCCACTTGTGACACCACCAAGGACTTAGTAAAATTAGCAGAAGGGGTGGACAATGTTGACAGGAAAATCAATTTGTACAAAAAGGAGTATGCTGATTAGGTTTTTGAATTGCTCCCAAGAGTTTTTGTCAGCCTAGATCAACTGAAGGACAAACAAGTATGGCTTAAGGAAGTAGAGGCCAAACTATCAGCCAGAATAAAAGGAATTTTTGATTTAGATGATGCTTCCTTTTTTGTTGTAACAATTCAGGAGATAGAGAAAATCAAATCTCATTATGGTTTTCTCAATTTAAAAGTCAACAAGATGAGAAATTCCTGGAAAAGGTTGACCAAGGCTAAGGCAAAAGTAATTAATTTTGCGTGGCCAACTAATGATGTGTACAATGAATGGACAAGAAAATATGCCATGCAGGATGTAGAGCAGTTAGAGGGTGCTCCTGAATAGTTAGAAGAGGTTGCAACAGGACAACAACTAGAAGAAGCTGCAGAGGTCGAAATGGACTTGTAACTATTTTTGTAAAAGGTTTTGTAACTTCTTCTAGAAAAGAAATTATTGTAACAAATTCTCCTAGGAAAGTCTGAAGCTATGTGCATCCATATTGTTATAAATTGATACTAGGACTAATAGAAAAAGGATCGCAAAGAATTGTAAGAAAACGCTGTAGAAATTTATATCTAAGCTTTTCTAAGTTTAATGGAGAATATTCAAAAGTTTTTGTAATACTTTCTTGAAAAATATATCAATATACAGAACATCGGTTTTGAGTAAAACTTTGTGTCATCTTCAAATGTGTTTACGATTGTTTACTGTTTCATTCTGAATAATCCAGGGTTATTTTGTTTGAATAGGGTTGTAAGGCAACTTTTAGTAGATGTGTTTGCTAGCTTTTCTCTTTAGGAGGGAAATTAAATATGCGGGGATCACTTCTACCAGTAAATTCTCTGTAGGATACTTTGAATCTTGATGAACATTGTTTAATTTGGTATGCATAAATTCTTATGTGTGTCAAGCATATATAAGGATTAATAGAAGCTGAGCTAATGGGATGTGTAAATATATTTTGTTTGGGGAGTATTGTTTGAATTTAGATGACTCTGTGACCTTGGATAAGGCATTGGTATAGATCGAAGTTGTCTATTACATGTTTTGTAGGTCAAAATACTGAATATGAGTATAATTTTCATTCCTTTGTTTCAGTTAGTTTCAAGGTGATTAGATCCAATAGTTTTCTGGACTGGTTTGCTGTGGATTTATCTTTTGAAAGTGTGAATTTATTTCACAAAGGTATACCCGCCTGGACTATAAGTAAGTCCAAAGTGTAGAAGGTTAAGTCAAACCTTGTCATATGTTGTCCTAAGAGTTTCCTTCCCTTCAATATCTCTTCTACATAGAGTTTAATCATTTTATTATAAGGATGTTGAAGTGAATCAGATTTTGAAGACTACAAGACCACTTGAAAATAGTAGACTATGATAAGAATGGCAACTTGAAACCAATAGAGATGTGGTCTACAATATGGGATAGCAGATGCACTAGATCTCATTTCTTGTATTTTGAGGAGTATTTTATGAAGCTACTATATAGACATTTTGGTTACCCATGTGATTATGTACTAACACTTGAGATCTAAAAGTTCCTTCAACCGAGAGAAAAAGGTGAGAAGAAAAGTGGATCATAATTGGGGAGACTAGTACTCTTTTGAAGATTGCACTAAGATCAGGGTGTATGGATTTGAAGATACACCATTCCTCCTTCCTATGACAGTGCCAAATAGAGTTGCTTATTTAGAAATTGTTAGGCAATTGGCCTATTCTAGTTTTTTTTAATTTCAGTTCATTCAGAAAACAAACCCTCATGCTAGGCACCCTCCCTTTTCGAGATTTAACTGTAATGACTACAGAAGGATACAATCTTCTTGATAGTATCTTGGCATACTATAATTTTGAAATAGGAGCATCGGGTGGTGTAAGAGCAATCCTACATCACCAAAAAAATTATTTCTTTTTATTTAGTTTTCTTTTAATGTTTTTGTAGATCTAGATACCCTTTTGGACAAATAAAATATTCCAACTCTTCGAATTGACAAGCTGCTTTTTCTTCCTGACTGCCAAAAATAGCAGGATTTTATTTGAAGGTGGATGAAGCCCAAAATTTACAAGAAGATTACCGAAGGAAAAATATGCTCATTGGCGAAAGAATCAGGTCAAAACAATTAATGATTTGAAAGTTATCAAAGTTTCAATTTCTTGAAAAACTGAAAAATATTCTTCAAAGTTAGATTTGAGGCATTAAATGGTGTCAAACGGGCCCAAAACTAGTAGGAATCAATAGAGTGGATTCTTAGCATATTCTTTACTCAGAAAGATTTTTGTTTCTTCAAAAGGTTTTTCAATCCAATTCCTAGATCAAAAGTTATGGCTACCGGAAGTTGGACAATTTTCAAATCTGGCTATATTTTCAAATTTCCAATTTCATGTTTTGGCATTTGCCCGCCATTTGGTAATTTCTATATTGTAATTTCAGCTCCAAAATAGAAGAAAGTCTATTTAAGACTCATATGTAGAAACTTGGGAGTTAGTTGTTGGAGTTGTTGTATGAGAGTTTTAGAGAGTTTAGTTTCTGGGTTCAGAAATAGAATTCTGAGGGTTTCCAGAAAACTCTATAAACTCCGTGTTGTAGCCTGTGAGGATTTATTTCTCTTATTTGTAATTGCATGTATTGAAATTTTTTTTTTTGATAATAATAAAATATAGATTTTCAGTGTCTCTTTGTTGTGTTTTTCTATTTCTCGGGTTGTGCCCTCATCAAATTCGGTAAAAGGGAAACAAAGAAAGGAATTTGATCCTAGGGGATTTATCAATGATGATAAAATGAGGCAAGGCTTGAGAGGATATAAACATAAACCCTATGTGCATGATGATATTATTATGATTTTGGATGAGCCTCAAGCCATTCAAAATATTGATACATATAAAAAACTTATGCAAGCAGAGGCATGTAAAGAAAGATAATTCATTAAATCATGGTGCTTTCTTTGAGATTGATGATCCCATTGCCAAGGTTGAGGAACTCATTTCCCATGCTGATGATTTAGCTAAGGATGATCCATATTTTTTGTTTAGAGCCAAGATAGATGAACCAAAGGAGAAAGGAATTCAAAGGACAGAGGTGGGGAGTGAATCCCTCATCCAACATATTTCTCCTTAGCCTACACCAAGGATAAGTTTCTCCACAAATAATCCATGAGAGGGGGATGTTGTGACCAGCAATCAGTATGATCAAATCCTAATGCCAGAGATTGGAGAGTATTATACTCCCTCAAATAGAATAGTGGAACTAGGCCAATCATCAAATGACATGACTGATGATGTGAGGCAACAGGTATGCAATGAATTTATTTCTGACAACAATTTTGTGAATACATCGGAATTCAAGGCCTTTTGCACAAATATAAATGAGAACAAGTGAGAAAAGGAGTTGATATAACACCTACCAATGAGTCTCAACTAATACAGGAATTGCATAAGAGAATTGATTCAGAGATGAGGAAAATGACTCTAGATGGGAGAAGAGATATTTTGCAAGAGGTTGGTGTTATGCTCTTCCCAGGGTGGGACACAAGTTTTGTTCTTGTTTTTGATATCTTTGTAAGAGGCTCAAACACCAAGATGAAGATGAATGCAAAATATGTGGATATAATATATGCTAGATGTAGTGTCAACATAAATGAAGAGTTTTCTCACATGAGCACTACATCCCTTAAATAAAAGGCCAAAAATTATTGATACTGGTAGAGTTTTTGGACATATGATGTTGCAACAAGTTGGAGATATTGATTTGATTGAAACTTCAGGCTTAAATATAAATGTGGCAAATTTTAATAAATCTCAAATTGAACACTTGGTCAAGGATAAAAATATGTACAAGTCAAGAAGTGAGCTAATGGAAAAAGATAATGTAAATCTCAAGGATAAACTAAACTATGCACATGACCCTCTAGAAGCAAGTTTGTAATCAAACGCACCCCTTTTAGAGGCACAATGTGATGCATTTTATTGGAGAATTAAAGAAGAGAAGTTCCAAAGAAGGCTAGAATAAATAGATAAACAAACAAAAGTTTATTTTTTTGGTGTCATCTCAGAAGTGGTTAAGCATAGGCACTAGAAAATGATAGTATTTGTTGATAAGTTTTGAAGTATATATGTTAGAAATACTAAGGCATTTGATGAACATATCCAACTTTGTGGAAAGTAAAAGGCCAAAATATAGGAAATACAAGAAAAGTATCCTCTTAATGCATAACTAATCAAAAGGGAGTTATTGAGAAAACAACATTAAAATTATGAGGAACTAATCATGGATTTGAACTACTTTAATAAAAAGACAAATGTAGAGCTACCACCTTTTCTAGATAATGAAGGTGCAATCATAGCACAAGAAGAATGGAAAGAAAAATGAGCAACTATGTTTGTTATGGCTTTAGAAAGCATAAATAATGAAGATCTAATATTGTCAACAATACAAAGGCAATAACGGGTGATATGCATTTTCGGGACTACACCATGAGGCACTTGATCCTAAATTTTAGAACTTACAAGAGCCCATAGTACATACAACACCTTGGAGTTGTTAGCCTTTCCATTACATGATAGGCATGAAGATATTAGTTGGGATTAAGTGACATCCAACAAATAAGATGGATTCTTCACCAAGCCACCATGAGCATTCACCGAGGAGATTAAAGATTATGGATGTTCATTGAAAGATTTGTTATCTTATGTTTTATGAGTTTTTTAATGTTAATATTTTACACAAACTTTTAGTTTTGTAAAGCAATGTGACTTTCAAGGTGGGTTTTGGAAGGTTGTTTACTCTCTATAAAGAGAAGGTCACAACTGCTACCACAAAGAAAAAAAAAACAATTTATTACTATCATCATTTTATAGAATAGAGAATACTGGTTGTGCTTTCCTTGGAAACTATGAGTGAATGCAATTGAATGGTTTTGAAATATATTTGTACCTATTATATTTGTTAAAGTAACCAAGTTTGTTTGATATCTCTATGTGTGAAATTTCTATCTCATTAATTTCAATACTAAAGGTATCTCAAATTAATTGTAGAAGTGCTTTTCTATGTTGTTTATTTTGCTTGGTTATCTCAAGGAGGGATTAAATTCATTCAGATAAGTCATAATAACAAAGGATAACTTACATCATTAAGAGAATAAACAATTGATAGATTTATGCAAGGTATGGATGTAAAAATTATCTAACAAGGTGATAAAAAACCATTAAAGAAGCAAGAAGTTGACTCCACTACCTAGTGAAAGGAAAGCACCAGTCATAAAATTTTAAAATTTAGAAACACATTTACTTTCCTTTGTTTTCTTATAAATAGGAGTAGAAATTAACTTGTATACTAGTAGAATATATGCCAAAAAAATTGTTTATATAACTATAATTTGCTACAATTGTCCTCAAGGTATACCCACCTAGGCCAAGTAAAGCCTAAAGAGTAGATAATTACAACCATCTTGGTTCATTCCTTTTGTTGGGCAAAATCAATTGCCAAACTTGAGCATAGAGCCTAGCATACTCTTAGAGTTTGACAATCCTACAATTTTGGGAACCAACAGATTGGCAACTTCGTTGGGGACTTGTTTATAAAAGGTGGTTCCAAAACTCTAGGTATATAATTCCATTATATTCCCTTTCAAGGGTGTTGACTCCAAGAAGATCTTCAGATTAAAAATCAGACTTTGCATGTTTGGAACTAGATCATTTAAATAAGGACATCCCATTAATTCTGTAAAGGTCAAGTAGAAATATAAACATAATAATCAAAGTACAAAATATTCAAATAGTATAAGTACAACACCCACTAATACCATTGAAACACATAGTCGGTCATCAATGGATCAAGGAAGGACATTTTTAGAAAGGGTAGACCAATATTATGAATACCCTCCTATAGAATGTGTCACTGCGGCTGAAAAAGAGATTCAAAAATAATTTGAGGAAGAAATGAATTTATCTTAGGCAAAAACAACCTATACTAGGAGATTGAATCAACACCATGCTGAAACATCAATCCAAGGATCTAGTCCAGAAAAGACACACTAAACACCTAGCACTCCTCCTAGATTTTCTACCTCACCACATGTTCAAAGTCTATGTTTCATCCAAGTGCATTAGGTTGCATCACTAGCTATACAAAATGAGCCCATTGAACAAGAGATGCAAGATTGGATAAAATATGTATTGGCTAAAGTAGAACACTTAAAATTATTAAGTTAAAGAGACCAATAACCCAAGAGATGTCAAAATTAACAAATAATATACCTTCATCTTAGAATAATATGCCATAAAACTCACAACAGATAGATGGTATACTCTCAAGTACAAAAAAACCATGCTAATGTAAAATACTCTAATCCATTCTACCATGATTGTTAATCCAGTATCCAATGTATCTACATCTTCCAATAATGTATCAAATCAAAATACTCAACCATCCATGGCACAAGTGACAACCCAAAGGAGCATCCCTCTTATGTCAAATAATACTTCCCAGCCACCTAGTGTTGTAATGACCCAAGGAGGAATAGGTTACCATAGTTGTGGATATAATTCATATGCAGGAGGATCTCAAATACCCCAATATAATTATCAATATGGTGGCAAAAATGAGAACTTTCAAAATATGCATCAATATTAGCAAGTTCCTTAGAATTAGACACATCAACAGTACCAACAAGGTGCATAAGTGCAACACCAACAAGCACAATATTAGTTGCATCAAAGATAAATAATATTTGTATGGGGTCCCATGCATATCAATAGATATATACAGTTAGATTTCACTAGAATTCAAGGGTACCATAATGATATAAGCAATGAGGTAAGGAATATTGTGCCTAAATTATCTGAAAACCATTCTATGACTAGAGAAGACCATGTAAGAGAATTTGAGGGTGTGATGGACAACTTTGAAATTGAACATGAGAATATTTTTATGAAACTATTTATGTAATCCCTTACTAAAGATTCAAGAGAATGGTATAAAAGATTACCAGATGCATCAAATAGTTTCTAGACAGAATTCAGAGGATTTTTTTTTTGAATAATATGGAAGTCACACAGATCCAAAGTTTTCTCTATATGAACTAAGAAATATTCAAAAGGGTTACAATAAATCAATGGCTACTTTCAACTTAAGATTTTTGAAGTTGTTCAACAAGATTCCCATACATTTGAAACCCAATGATCCTATGTGCTTGATGTTTTATTTTAATTCTTTTGAGCCAAAGATAGGATATGAGTTAAGGACAAGGAATCCTCCCACATTGATAGTAGCCTTCAAATCTACACTAAACATTGAAAAAAACTAGCATGCCTTTGATGAGGTAGGAAGATGAGATGACATAAGGCTCTTAAATAACCCTAAGGTACAAAACAAGAAACCCAAGGAGGAAGATACACTTGACAAGGTTATAAATGTTGTAAAAGAGCTTTCAAATAAAGTTGCAAAGGGTGACAAACCTAATTTTTAGAGGAACGACAAGTTGATATTGCATGATATGCCTTATAACACAAATTGGGAGGATGGTAAACATGAAGGTTATGGACAAAAAAATAATTTCAACAAAGACACCCCTAATCCCCTCAAATAAAAGGATAACGACTTGGTATAAAATACCCCTTGGTATGCAACAAGCAGTTTGCCTCACTCCCCATTACAATGTATTGTTGCACAAAGCTTGCTAGAAGAACAAGTTGTACATATGGAGAAATGAAGATCGGACCATAAATTTTTTTTTAGTAAAACTATTTAGTAATGAATATTATGAGTCTTATGATGAAGGGTATGGATATGATGTTCATTCATAGAAGTATAACATTCTTTTCTCATAGGAGGTCTTCTTAGACTATGAGGAGGGACATGCTAGAAATATGCTAGGACAAAATAATACCATAGTCAACGAAGCTAGACTAAGGAGATCATCTAAAGAAGAGATTAAAAACCTTACTATTCCAGCAGTAGCACAAGCTAAGAACAATTACTTAAGAAGTAGAGTTGCAAATTCAAGATAGGGAAAGCCTGCTAACCTTTTTATCAAAGAGCGGAAAGCTAATCAAAAAATGGTAAAACAAAAGAAGTTATAGGAAAATAGAGAACAACCAATAACAAAAAATAAACAAACAGATATAAGGGCAAAACCCAAGGAGTTGACAAACTAGAGTACTTCTAAGGATGAGATGATAAAGAAGGTAGCAATAAATAAGGTAGAGCTACTACCTAATGTGCTTTCATTTGATTTATCTCACACTCTATCAAAGATAAAAATTTCGGTGTCATTTCTTGAAATAATGAGAATTCCTTAATATAGAGATAGTACCATGGCATTAATCTCTAGAGCTTCCAATGGAGACTAGAAGAAAACCACAAATGGATCTACTAAGACTGAACCTCAAAAGGTCCCAAAGGTGTATCTTGGGATATCAATAACTAAAGATCCTACATAAATAGATCTTTTATATCTGACCTTATTGATAAAATATAAGTCAGTAAAGAATTGTATGATTTATTTGGGGGCAACTATCAATGTGATGCACTTAGGATTTATTAGGGAGCTTGGGATGTGGGTAGATAGCACATATGGAAAATTCTACGCCATGGATAAAAAATTAATTCCTATGGTAGGAATTATGAAGGATGCAAAAATCACAATTGTTTCTAACCCTCGAGCATTATATAAAATGGATATCACAGTTATAGATGTTGCTCCAAATTATGGCATGTTACTTTCAAGGCAATGGAGTGGATAGGTTGGAGGGAGTGTGAAATTAGATTTATCATATGCCATAGTACTAGTGAATGGAATAGAAGTAAAGACTGTAAGAGAATGTAGATCACCATATATAGTTGAACATAGTGATCCAAACTAAATGATATATTTTTATAATACTAAGAATCAAAATTTCACTATACAAGTTTCACAACCAAAATTGCAAAATAGTGATTAGATCAACACAAATACACAACATGAAAATGATGTTTGGAAGTTGTACTTTGATGAAGCTTGTAGAGAGGAAGGGAATGGAGTAAGGGTGGTGTTCATCTCACCTATTGGAAAAACCTTCAAATATTCTTTCTTGTTGTCATTTGAATGCAAAAATAACATAGCTGAATATGAGTCTGTTTGATTAGGATTGAACCTAGCTGTAAAAAATGGGATCAAGCTCCTTAGTATTTTTGGAGATTCTAAGTTAGTTGTCTCACAAGTAAGATCCAAGTGTTCTTCAAAAAAAAAAGACATAAGTAATACAACATGAAATAATAAGTATGTTGAACTTGCAATGCCTCCTCTAGACATGAACATTCACAAAATCTAGCCTACATATTATGTTATTAATAGAATTGAATCAGGAAATAAAACTAATGAGGGGAGAACCCAAAACTTAGAAAAATACAACAATAGAGACAAAAAAATATTTATTTTATTATGATATAAATCTATATTTGATACAAAAAATTACATTTAGAAGGATTAAATCCTCACAAGCTGCAACACATCATAGCTTACACAATTTCTAGAAAATCCCCTTCTCACAATCCAAATTTACCCTTCCAAAAACTACTAAATGTTTCTCAAAATGGGTCCTAAATAGCCTCCCTATAGTTTGGAGCCAAAAGTACAAATTTGAAATTACAAATTTGGCGATCTAGAGCCAAAACTTGAAATTGGAAATTTTGAATTTGATTCAAATTTGAAAACTGGAAACTTTCCAAAAAGTTGGCCAACTTCTAGAAGCCATAACTTTTGATATGGTGGTCCAATTGATACACTGATTGAAGCATTGAAAATCTCTTTGAGTGAATTATGCGCTAGTAATCGACATAGATTTTTGGGGCCATACAAGACCGTTTAGTGTCTCATATCTGACTTGCAAGAGATTTCAAGAGATTTTTAGGAAACTAAAACTTGAATAAATTTCAAACTATAAATGATTTTGGCTTGATTCTTTTGCCAAAGTGCTTACTTTTCTGTTCTAAAATTTCCCACAAATTTATATCACCATCTGCCTTCAAATTGATACTTTCTAAAACTAGCAGGTTAACTAGAAAAAGTAGCAAAGCAATTATAAACGCTGGAATTTCTTATAAGCCAAAATGGGTATCCACAAATGCAAACACATTGAAAGAAAAAACTAATAGAAGGAACTTTTTTTGGTTGATGCATGATCGCCCCTACACCATTGGATGCTCCTGCATCAGACACCTAGGGTAGTTTGAGAAGTGACCTTGTAACATCTCAATGGGTTGAGGAAAACCAAATTGGTCAACCTCTGCCTTAGGCAACCATCATGAATCTTCCACAAGTCTTCCTTTCCACTTCACCAGATATTCCTCGTATTGCCTATTTGTAGTAGTCCTTCCCACACGACTATTCAAGATTGCTTCAATCTCTTCCTTCTTTGAAGTAGGTGAAGGGATTTTACATTGTTCTATTATTGGTCCCTCCTTTGTGCCACCTTCATGATAGTCTGTTAAATCCTCAATATTGAACATAGGGAACATATTGATTCCATTTGACAACTCTACCTGATATGCATTCCATGAATCGTTCTTGTTCAAAATCTTACAAGGACCCAACTTTTTCATATTCAACTAATTGTAGGTTCCCAATGGGAACCTTTCTTTTCTCAAGTTGTCCATTACTTCATCTCCAATCTAGAACTCCTTATAGCTCCTATTCTGATATGCCTTCATCTTATACTATATATTCATCTTGTTAATGTGCTTCCTCACCTCTTAATGTAGACTCTTAATGTGCTCTGAAAAGTCTTCAACTTCGATACTTGTCTTATTCTCTTGGTCCATCTTCCTTAATTTTGAAGTAGTCCTTGGACTACCTTCATATACAATTTGGAATAGTAATCTACTAGTACTCCTATTAATATAATTGTTGTAAGAAAATTTTGCTTGTGGTAAGATTAGGTCCCATCCCTTGGGTTTATCTCTTAATAAGCATATTATTAGGTTACCTAGACTCCTATTCACCACTTCAATCTACCAATCAGTCTGTGGATGGTGTGGAGAATTAAAATTTAACTTTGTTTTCAACTCCTTCCACAAGGTCCTCCAAAAGTATCAAAAAAATTGGTGTCACAATTTGAAAATCTACTTTTTAGTAGACCATGTAGTTTGACCACCTCTCTGAAGAATATATCAACAATGTGGACAACATCATGGGTCTTTTGGGATGGGATGAAATGTGTCATCTTTGAAAACTTGTCAACCACCATGAATATTGAATCATTTCCCCTATGTGTCTTTGGTAATCCAAGAACATGGTCCATACTTATGTCCTCCCATGGCCTCTTTGGTACAAGTAATGGCTGATATAGCCCTATATTTTGGCTTACTCCTTTAGCCATTTAACATACTCTTCAAGATTTTGAATAGATATCTTCACATCCTCCAATAAAAAAGGCCAATAATAATGTTCACTGGCAATGGTAATGGTATTATCTCGACCAATGTATCCTACCATTCTTCTACTATGCTTCTCTTTGACAAAGTTCTCTCACATGGAGCTCCTCAGAATGCACAAAGAGCTTCCCCTAAACATCATGCTCTCTTGGATTATGAAATATGGACACCATGTCCTATCTAAAGTAATAGGCTCCTTGCAAGAAATCCATGTCTCTGCAAAGTCAATATCCTCGAGATACAAGGTCTTGAGTTCATTGAACCCAACAACTCCAAACTGCATTTTTTTCAACGAAGTTTTTTTCCTACTTAATGCATCTGCAACTCTGCTAGAATTTCCACTCTTGTGATTCAAAACAAAAGTATAACTCTACAAAAATTCTACCCATTTAAAATGTATTTGATTCAATTTTCCTTGGCTATTCAAGTACTATATTTCTTGATGATCTGTATACAAAACAAATTCTTCCAGCAATAGATAGTGCCTCTATTTCTTCAATGCCTAAACTATTGCATAGAATTATTGATCATAAACATAATACTTTTTCTTGCATCATTTCACTTTTCATTGAAATATGCAATGGGTCTACCTTCCTTTCTCAAAACAAGTCTAATGGTAATACCACTAGCATCACAATCCACCTGAAATGCCTTATTGAAATTTGGAAGGGCTAAAATAGGTTACTCTATCACCATATTCTTTAACATGTTAAAACTATTCACTACTCCTATACTCCACTTGAACGTTTTCCTATCCCCTCTCATTGTTTCAATCAGGGGCGCACAGATACTACTGAAGATTCTAATGAACTTTCTATAAAAAGTAGTCAAACCATGGAAATACCTCACCTCAGTAGCAATCCTTAGGGTAGGCCATAAACTATAATAGCCTTCACCTTCTCTAGGTCCATTTTAAGACCATCTATTAAGACAACAAACACTAAGTACACTAGCTCCTTCTTCACAAAACTACACTTCCTCAAATTAAACAACAATTTCTCTTCTCTTAACTTCTCAAAGATTGTATGAATATGCATTAAATTCTCATCTAGTGTCTTACTGAAAATCAAAATATTATCTAGATACATAATAACAAACTTGCCTTTAAATTATTTCAGTACCTTGTTCATGAGGCACGTGAATGTTCTCAATGCATTGGTTAGCCCAAAAGGCATTGCTAACCACTCGCTTGCTTTTGAAGGTGGTCTTCCATTCATCACCTTCTCTAATCTAGATCTGGTGATATCCACTCTTCAGATATATCTTTGTGAAGTACTGAGCTCCATTCAAACAGTCCATAAGGTCATCCATCCTTGGCAAGGGAAATCTATACTTTATTATTATCTTATTTATGGCCCTATAGTTCATACACATCCTCTACTCCACATCCTTCTTTGCTGCTAGTATTGTAGGTACTACACATAGATTCAAGTTCTCTTGGATCAATCCTTTTCTAAAAAATTATTGAACTTGTTTGTTCATCTCTTTATTTTTTGTTAGAGTCATTCTAAAGGCTACCTTATTTGGCAAACTAGCTATAGGGATCAATTCAATTTGCTAATTTATCTTTCTTAGTGGTGATAAACCCTAGGGAAAATTGTATTCTCTATATAGTCTAGGATTTAAAGTATAACATATAAGTAGCTAGGTTGATCCTTTGCTATCTTTGCCTCATGGGTTTGACATCTTCAGTATAAATATGATGTGTACAAATTGAAGTATGTATTCCTCTCATCTCCTTATACTCCCAAGAAAATGCTTTTGTATGTTTCTCCAAAGTGAGTTTTAATTTCTCTTCTTGTGTCGGAAGTAAGGATGAATTGACGAAGAGGGGTTTATCAATTGAGACCAAAACTTCCTTGGTGTTATTTTTCTCTTTAGATGGATCTTCAATAAGTGTGTTAAGAGGATAGGGATGTTTCTCATTATCATGCAAAACTTGACTCTTACCTTTCCCCTTAATTGCTTCATGAGAAGGGTATTCTACATCTCTTTGATTAATCATTTTACTATCATCCATCTTTTATCTCTGATCTACATGTTTAGATAAAGTAACCATAGCTAACTCAACCACTCCATCTCCTTCTAAATTCATTTCCTCATCAATCCAAAATTGATTGTCAGAGTGAAATGTTGGCTTTGCTGGAGGATAAATGGTCAATTCCTTATTCTTTTGTCCATTAGAAATGGTCATAATTCTAGATCTATAGTCAATTAATGTTTTTGCAGTTGCTAGCCAAGGTCTTCCTAATATGACTGGGTATCTTGATTCTCTCTCTATAGCTTTAAGCACCAAAAGTCAACAGAATAATCCCAAGTATCAATAGTAATTGTGACATTTTTGAGGAAACCCTTAGGTTTAGCAATAGACTGATCTGCTAATTGAAGTATAGTTATTTTGGGTTGAACTATTCACATTCCCAACATCTTTGTTATATTAGGAGTGATAACATTTACAGTTGTACCTAGATCAATCAACACATTAGGTATCTCAACTCCTCCTATGCTAAAGGTAATCACAGGACTTCCAAGGTCACTATATTTTCTGAGGGAGCAATTTCTCTAACAATAAATCAGTAAGTTTGGTCCCTACTTGTATTGTGAGAGGAAAATTTCATTTTCTTCGAGGTGTTTTTACATAAAGTGACTTAACATGTTGGTTAATTTCTGGAATGTCTTTGATAGCTTGTAACAAAGGAATATCTATGTTAATATTTTTCAATTCATGGAGAAGTGGAGAGTATGTCATGCTAATATGATCTAGTTGGGAGGAATCAAGAGCTATCTGTGATGTCTTCAAATGCACCAAATATGGTGCTTCATTAATTACTTCCTTGACATTGTCACAATTCTCATTGTTCCCTTGGGATTCATCACTTCTCTCCCCCTCCTTGTCCAAAGTAATAGGTTTTGAAGGAATATTTTGATTCCTTAGTTGGATATCATCAACTTCTATTACATTCAAAGTAGAAGGATTAGAATAAACATTGAATGTTTTTTGTGCATGATTGTTCTTCAGATTTGGGATAGGCTGAGCTAGAATTTGAGGTTGATTCACCTATTCATTAGTAGTATTTGGTCTTGTGATAAGAGGTGGAGGTTGTCCCCAAGGTCATTTTGAGCCTTGATTCTACCATGGCTGAAATTGAGTGATTATGTTGTCATGGTTGTGTTTTAGGCTACCACTGTGATTACAATTATGATTGGTTTTGCTACCATTGTGGACTAATCCACTCTAGAGGTCCATAAGATGTAGGGGGTGACTGGATTGGATAAGGAGGGATCCATTGATTAGGATTTTTCCATTGGATTGAATTCCAATTATACCTAGGACCAAATTGACCTGAATAAGCATTGTATCCAAAATTCTGAGACCTTTGTCCAATATATTGAGCTCTTCTTCCACAATGGAAAGTTTCTTCAAATGATTTTTAATCTCTAGAAAGAGATTACAAGAGCTTGTTGGATGTTTTTTTTTCAAAAGTCACAAAGGTCAACCCGATTTAATGTATACTCCCTCAAAAGATGTTTCCCCCTATATTTGGAATAGTAAATTGGTAAGGGTTCAATGTTTTTCTTGTCTATTGGCATTAGATTGTCATTTATGTCAACAATTGAGAAGATGCAAATAAGATAAGTGTAGAAATGTATAACACATCATGTTAGTCGCACACAGTTACATGCAGTGTTAGTTGTCACACCGTGTTAGTCATACAAGGGGATATAGAAGGAAAGCATGAAGTATGTTATTGGGAGGTGTAACTGGACAATGATGATATACATTATAGTGTGGTGAAAGAATTGGGCAAACTAGTCTGATTTAGACAAAGTATGGTTGCATTTATACTAACATGATGTGTTAGTCACACACTATTGCAACAATTTGCACACAACACACTATGTTATCGCTATCACTATCTCACAATCAACTCTCCTGATTGACCAAGGGGTACTATGAAATTGTGATAGGGAATGTCAATAAAATGATAGGTTAGTCACCCCATCATCCCACAACAAGAAATATTGGCAATAAAATTCCTTACTAGGTAATGCTAAATTGTGACGGAGATGTCAATAACACGATAGTTATGTGGCCCCTTCTATCCC
The DNA here is from genome assembly GCF_030272615.1 of Cryptomeria japonica. Lineage (NCBI taxonomy): Eukaryota > Viridiplantae > Streptophyta > Pinopsida > Cupressales > Cupressaceae > Cryptomeria > Cryptomeria japonica. Next base: position 374,978,152 of record NC_081411.1, on the reverse strand, counting down.
ATGGAATGAAGAGTGGAAGACAGATGACCCTGTGAGGTAATGCTAAACTATGATGGGAGATACACATAACATGGTACATTATGCTACCCCACTATCTCACAACATGAATGGTTGAAGAAAAGTGACCCTGCAGGGTAACATAAAAGTGAAGTGATTAGAGTCCCCCGTTATCCCACAGTGTTGAAAAGTGATAAGTGTTGGTCATGCGGGGTAAAAATATTAAAGAAGAAAGATGCATCTCATTAGCCCACACAAGTAAGAATGCATGAGACAAAATGAGGTGGGATAATGAAAATGGTAGAAGGCATGTTATCCCACTAGCCTATAGGATGGAAGGTTTTGTTGTTTCACGATGCGTATAATACGCATGTTAGTTGATTTGTGGAACATATGAGTGCAGCTCATGAATACTATGTGCATTTCTTCCATATATGGACCTTTTTGTGAGCAAATGAATTTGTAGATGGGTCTCTCCATTCACCAAGTGGCAGAGTGAAATGTGGATGCTTTGTGGGAAATTGATTTATGAAGCCAAGAGCACACATATCGAAAGAAGATCTTTCAGTCAGAATAAAAACAAGATATAGAATAAATGCTGAGAAGATATGGAGTTGGAAATTTGTTTTCCAAATTGGGGGTCATAGACAAAAACCATTTTGTAGATATTATTGAGTAAAGGAGGAAGGGGTCATTGAATGTGGTTGACTACAAATCTTAGATGAGGTGACAAATATCTTTTTTTGCTGCTAGAACATTTTTTAAATTTTATTTTGGACGGAAATGTGTGAAGTACATATACTACTATGAGATGAAGTGAGTGGGTAATAGTAGTTGTTGGTTGTATGTATGAGTGTTGGAGGTGTGTAGAGAGATAGAAGAATGTGGAAAACACAGGATACATGAAGTAAAGATATAAAGGGTGTAAAGAATTAATTTTTGGAGGTGCACATAAGATGACATTTGAGCAATCAATAACATCACAAAAAATATTGCAAGCAAAGTAATTAGAAGGTGGATAGGAGATTAAAGGAAGCTACAAGTAGAAGTACAGAATACGAATATAGAGGTTTAAGAAGGTATAGAAGACAAGGCAAAAAAGGGTACAAAAAAAGAGGTGAAAAAGTTAAAACAAGAAAGGAGAAGAAGATATTAAAAAGGAAAATAGAGTGCAACAAAGAGCATAAAGGATAGCTAGGCCAAGAAGAAAATAAAAGATAATAGTTCAAGACATTAACATGCTGGAGATTTGAATAAGGGTTGAAGAGAAAATAAATCAGAGCAATAGCATAACACAATACTAGAACACACATAACATTTTGTGAGAAAGCAATTGTAAATCAGTGAGTTACAAAATTTCATTTATAACAAGGTATTTAACAGTATTTTATTAGTTACTCATTGTATTTCATCTAAGTGGGTGCTCAAATTAGTAGTAGGTGATCCTTTGTGTTGGTCCTCATAAACATCAAGGTTTGATGCTCCTTTGGGTTTGTGCCCATGAACATCGAGGGTTGGTGCTCATTTGAGATGGTGCCCATAAAAGTTGTAATCAAAATATTTTCACTGTGGGGCTAGATTAGAGCAATAGACCTTAGCAATATTTCTCACAGAGGTTTTTCCCCACTATGGATTTTCCTCATATATCTTGTGTTATGAGTTTTCATTGTGTGTGTGTGTGTTTAATTGTGTTTAATATCTTTGCCAGAGTTTCTCGTTTTCTATTATAAATGTTCTGATCAGTAAGATAGTCAAGTTTTTTATTACCACTGATTCACCCCCCTTCTTAGTGGTTCATTTGTGTTCAACATTATCTACCTGAGTACTAAGATGGAGGAGTAAATCCGTTTTCAATTTTTCTATTTCCTCCATTACTTTGGATACATTAGGTGGTGATGCCTTATCTCTCCTAAAATCCCTAGTCCTGACTTTGGTCCTAGAGTAGTTTCTATGTTAGGGATCCCACAGATACTGAGAGGGGGGGGTGAATCAGTATCTAACCGGTAATAAGAATTTCTTATGTTAAAACATGCAGAACATAATATAACAGTGTACCGATATGCAATAAATAATGCTATAAACAGAATCAAGAATATCAACATGAAAAGTACACCATAACACAAGATGTTTAATGAGGAAACCCAGTGTGGGAAAAACCTCAGTGGGATTTGTGACCCACAATATTCACTCATTGGTCAATAAGAGAATATTACTTACAATAGGGGCCTGCACATGCAGGAAGGCCAACTGCCTAGAGCTCACTGCTCAATGGGAAGTCACACTGACTTACAATAAGGATTATACTAATCCAATTACTTGTATTTCTTTACAATAGCATCTCCAATGCCAGATTTAGTACCAGTTCTTGCTCTATTCTTTACATATACCCTTGACCTATAATTCACACATTAGGTCTACCTAATAATTTTCTTTATGCCCCTTTTATCACCTATCACACTTTTAAATGTCTATAATGATCTCCTTTATATACAAGAGTCATTTTACAATTTGCCAAGTCGGCTTACAATAATAAACAAAATATTACATTAAAAAAAATCCTATCGGCCTCTATGTCGGTGTACATATTTTCTTCTGTGCCGATGACAGTGTAGAGTGATCTGTTGATGCCAGTGCACTATCTTGCCTGTGTAATGCTTTGTCGGTATGATGTCTTGCCAGTGCCATAGGATTGCAAGGTTACCATCAATGACAAAACCTTCAATCACATACAATGTCTCATTGGAGTGTCCATATGCCAACAATCTCCCCCTTTGGCATTGATGGCAACACTCATGAGAAATTTCAAAAAGTATTCAAAATGTGTAGTCCAAAAAAAATGTTTACCAAAAATATGAGAGCTCCCCCTGAGCATATGATTCCTGTATTTTGAACTTTCTCATTCCACTACTCCCCCTTTGGCATCAATGACAAAGGTTGTCAAGATGTCAGTAGACTTTGTAGGTTCATCTGTCCTCAACCCTGTAGCTGAGTAGTTATTATCTGAAAAAGATCTCCCAGAATTGAGTTTAAACTATCCATAAACTTTTTACTATCTTTTATTGTTGTTTTAGTCCTCTATACTGTACCCGTGAGATGTTGCAAATGCTCTGCTGGTGTTTTGCTGCCTTGTGTTAATGCCTCTAAGATTTCCTTCCATAGAGATGCTAAATAGTCCAATCTTGGACTCAGTTTAGATCTCAAATGCTTTGCCTTGTTTATTATTCTTCCTTTTTCTCTTTCCAGTTTGAGCAATTCTTCCTCAAAATTTGCTATCTTCTCTTCAAAAACTGATAATGAATCCGGTGAGTTGACAAAATTGTCTACAAGCTTATTTATCTCATCATGTGTCTTGCTTATTTTCTTGTCAATATCTATAGTCAAAAAGTTTGTTTTACATGTATCTTTATACAGATTTTTGTATTCTTTTAACAAAGTACATAGTTCTAGTAGAAGTGTGTCAAAATTTTTGTTACACTTCTTTATTTCCTCATCAAAGAATTTTTGTTTCTCTTTTTCTACCTTGTCCTTTACTGATTCTTCCTTTATTTTCTCAATGTTTTCAGAAATATATTTACACAATGTATCCAATTGTCCTAAAGAATCTTTATTATCTATATTACAGTTTGGAGCTATTGTCTTCAAAATTGGTATTGAATCATCTATTGCTTTATAAGCCTGTGAGTTGCAGTCAGTTATTTTCTTTATAGAATCTAATAATACCTCAGTCACATATGTTGACTTGAATGTTGATGATGATCCAAATATCTGAGTACCGGTGGAAGTAACCATGCTTGTATTGACCTCTGGCAGGTCAGTTTGTGTCTGCATTTCTTTTAGCACTGGTTTTCTTACTTCACTACTTACCGATGGCACTATTTCTTATGAACCTATTCTGAAGCCTTTTGCTCTAATGGTTTCTCTAAATGTTGTGTTGTCTCTGTCTATGGCTCAGATTCTACCTTTTTCTCTGTGTCCTCTGCCGGTTTCCCTGTTTCCCTTGCTACCGGAGGCTCTTTAGCCATATCTGGCTTGTCAGTTGTATCTTTATCAACTATTATGTTGATCTTTTGGGTATCAACATTTATAGTGTATAGGACTTCAGAAATAGGATTGCTATCCTCTACATCCATACTTTCTGCTGTTGGTTGATCTTTAGTAGTTGTAATTTTTACCAGTGGGGGTAGATTGTCTTTAGCCTTTATGCTTGGTGGTCCACCAATTTTGCCTTTCCCCTTGTCTCTGTCCTTCTGATATACTTTTATAGGCTTAGGTTTCCTGTATTCCTCTTTTTTTTCCTTGTCAACTAGGAATATGTCCCAACCATCTTCTGTTCCTCTATTACTTCAGTAACTCTTCCTACCATAAGTGAAATGTGCTAGTGTGCAGTAGAGAATACTGACCAGTTCGCCTGAGCAATCAAATCATCAATTTCCTTGGGAGAGTTTACTGGATATACAGCAAGTAGTTTTTCTATTTTTATTTTCTTATCTAATTCAATCACTGCTTGCCTTCTGGCCTCAAGTCTTTTGTACAAATCATCAGGAATTTCATTTGCTACTTCCATCAAAAATTTCTTGTACATGTCCATATGCAGTATCACACCTTCCTCAACTTTCTCTTTTTCACCAGCAGATAGAGTGTCATAAATTTTCTGTATGTTTTTCAGTTATCCTTCCTTTGCGATTTCATTTAACAATATATCTAGAGGTTCCAAGTCACTATTTGTCCTTTTCTTTTTCTTTGGTGTTAACTTCTTCTTGGGTGTGACCTTTCTAACTAGAGATCTCACTACTTGTTGCTTTTGCCTTCTCCTTCTAGGTGAAGGAGTGGTTGTCGGTGAGGGATCTCTTTTTCTAACAACTCTTGTAAAAGTTGCTGGCATGTCACCTTCCGAAGAAGTACCTATCATTGATAGATGAGCTTCAGGTTGTGAAGCTGCCAACTCATCCTCCGTTATGCCAGTTTTCTTTAGTACATCTTCCTTAATGGCCTTTGCTTGCCTGGATCCTTTCCTCACAAATGCCTCAACCTTCTTTACTCTTTTCTTGGATTGTATTTGGCTTTCTATGGTCTCAACACTACCAAATACTTCTTCCTTAGGTTCATTGGGAGCTTCCATAAGTGCTTTAGCATAAGTTTCAACTATGTGATCATCTATCTCATAGCCCATTTTAGTTACCCAAATTGTCCTTGGGATGACCGCTTCCATCCAGATTTCATCTTTCTTAATAACAAAGCATATATCATCTTTGTATTTGTCTACTATTTTCTGGGATAACCTTATTCTTTGCTTCATTTTGGCTTTCAATGCTTGAAAAAAGTCATGAATATTGTTCTCCTTGTTCTCACCCATGGTATTGAATAGTTCTGTCAATTGCTTTCCTACCGGTATGTCATATCCAAGTTCTTTATAACCTATACTGGGAACCTATTTTGTTATGTGTAGCATTAGACATACCAACATATTTCCAAATCTGAAAGTTCCTTTCTTGTCCTTCTTTATCTTTCCAAGGTTGTCTATTAGTTCATCTTTTAACCATTCACAGATGTCAATTTTTGCATTGTCTATTACCATGTCATAAGCACTCTTAATGCATAAACTTGAAACTGAGTTAAGTCTGTTAGAATGAGTGGCTTTGTAACCTAATATCATACTTATGAATCTCACATTGATGTCTTTTACATCATTAACCCTTAGTGATCTCTTATCAAATGTTGCACCTGTTAGTTTTGTAACTAGGTCATTTGGAACCTTCTTGGTTTTGTCTAGTCTCTTACCTATGGTCGGTAACCCTGTGACAGCTTTCATAGCCTCCTTGGTGATCTTATGGATGGCATCTAGCTAGAAAAATTCTCCATGAACTCTACTTAACACTATCCTAATCACATCCTTAGGGAATTTAGGAATGCTAAGGATTTCTGTGAATCCTAGGGTTTCAATAACCTTGTGTTTAGCTTTAACATTGCCAATATCATCACATATTATGGTTTTATACATGGTTTTGATTTCCTCATCTCCTAACTCTTCAATATTGCAGTGGATGTACATTTTAGGGTCTTCAACATATACAACACCTTTAGGGATTTGAGAAAATGCACCTAAGGTATCATCCTTCTTTTCTATCTCGGGGACTAGTTGAAATATGGGCCTAGGTCTTTTAATTACTTCAACAACAGTAGGGTTTGCTATGTATTCAATTGCAAAGGTGGATGCCATGATTAAATACCTTTTTCTGCCTTGGGTGGATGATCGCTTGGAGTGTGCTTGCTTCTTGCTTGGAATGCTTTAGCTCAAAATCTTTGCGCTCTCTGAAAATTTGAAATTACGGTGAAATGAAATGGAGACAAAACCTTATTTTATAATGTCTTTTAGCCATCTACCACATTAATTGCATGCCAGTTAAGTATCCACTTAACATTGTCTGCCGGTGTAAAGCGGAAAAATCAAACCCTAGTTGTTCTCCCCTCCCCAACTCCAAGGAGAGAGAAGGGAGAGTCACTAGGGTTGATGGTTTTCACTTAGGAGAGACTTTACATTCAAAAGAGGGGTTGAAACCCACAAGATCCAATCCCACGCAATGCAAGATTGGATTCTATATGAGTTTCAAGGGTTAAGACATCAAGGATACCCTCTTTTGTAAAGAATGTAGATAGAAAGATTGAACTAGGAATGCATGTAGAAGCAAGAAAGATTCACTTATAAATAGAGATAGGGATATGGGATGAAGCTGTGGACCTGGAATTAGTAGTAAAATGTCGAGACGGTGTTGTTCTGCAAATTTGAGTGAAAGTTGATGGGACGATGGCACCCGGCGTGCACACGGTCCTCCGAAAAATCCGCAAAATGAAGGGGGATCTATTCGTCTCTGCACAAGGATTCCAGATCTTCAATTACAGTCGCGTACCTACAACCTACACATAGAAAAGAGAGGATGATTGGGGGTTAGGGATGAGGGGTTTGCCTTTAGGTCAAACCCCAGTTTTGGAATTAACCAAGAAATGAGAATGCTGTAAATGTAAATGTTTGTAATGTAAACAAGTACTGATACCTTGTTGTAAGAATGTTTGTATTCTTACATGCGAAGGTGTAATGTATGTAGTATATTTTATGTTGTATGTGATCTCCTCTTCAATGGTTGAATCCTTGTCTTGAATGCAACACTTAGCCTTGAATGGAGACTTAGAATGCTCAATTTGCTTGAAGGAATGCTTGAATGCTTGAATGTTTGAATGTTGCTTCCGCGTCTTGCTCTTGCTTATTTCATTTTTTTGACCTCCTCAAATGGGAGAGGAAATGTGGTTTATATACTTGTCAATTAGGGCTGATAGACTGATTTTCCCGACCTTAGGCCGACCAGGGAACATTATTTTCCAATTTGCAAACTTAAAGACCCGAAGCCCCATAAGAGACAGGGCCCAAAATAGGGCCAGGGACTAGGGCGCTAGGTGCCATGGTCCTGGGGGACCAGGGCGCTGCGTGCCCTAGTCCCGAAGGACCAGAGCACTGGGTGCCATGGTCCCACCTCTAGGGACAGCAGGGTGCAAGGAGGATCAGGCTAGGGTGCTGAAAAATGCATTTTTTGGTGTCATAAGCAAGTTTCGGGGTCTCCATTCAGGTTCAGTGTTGCGCCACCATCGTGAAGACCCAAATGTAGTTGAAATTGCAAGTGTCACAATTTTAGGATGCTACAGCTAGTAATAAGTAGTTTTCAACTTCTTATCTCTAACCGAGGGAATAATTAGCATGTGTCATTTGATTGCCAAACCCTCAAGGAAATTTTCTTCAATTAGATGAAGAACTTCCTGCTGGTGGAGCACTGCTCTATCCTACCAGTGAAGCATCACTTTGTCCTACCGGTGGAGCATTGATTGGTTTTACCAGTGGAGAAGTATTCCCAATATTTAGATCTACTTTTCTAATCCATTGCTTTGAGAATTCTTGCTTAACCTCTTCAACTTTTTCCTTACCTTTCAAGCTAGCACTTTTGTTGTCTACTAGTGTACCTTTACTTCTACAAAATTTAGTAATATGCCCAGTCTTGTTACATGCATAACAAGTTACATTATTCTTCTGAATATATTTCCCATAACCTATGTCGTGTTGTGTTCTACATTGATTTGATAAATGTCCAAATCTTCCACAAACATAACATCTTACATTCATTCTACAGTTTTCAGAGTTATGACCAACTTTGTTGCATTGTGAACATTGACCAGTGGGTGTATTAATATTCTGATAATTCTTAGATCTACATTCATTTGCTCTATGACCATACTTATTGTAGTTAAAGCATTTTCCATTGAATTTATAAGCATTAGGTTGTCTTACCGGTTTGCTGTGATCCTGAGTATTTGCAGTACCAGAGCTTTCACCAATTTCAAAGCCAATTCCAGAAGTGTCACCTTTAGGTTTTTGATTCTTCAGCAAGGTACCAAGTTCCTCTGAGCTTTTCTTGAATTTTTATTTTTGTTGATTTGCAGTTTCCAGTTCCCTTTCCAAGATTTCCTTTTGTCTCATCAGTTCATTTGAGTCATTCTGAGTATGCATTAGATCTGTCTTCAACATTTCATTTTCATAGCTAAGTCTTGTGTTCTCATTTGCTACATAACTTAGTCTTCTAGTCAATTCTTCTTCATTCTTCTTTATATCCTCAATCTATTTGAAAAATCTCATAGTCATATCCTGCATTTCATTTTTTGTTGTCATGATCTCTTGTTTTGACTTGCTTATCATATCATTAAGTGATTCCTTTTCATAATTCTCATTTTGCAATTTTTCACAGAGTTCTCTTCTCTTATTTCTTGCGATAGTGAAATTCTCTTGAAGTGCCTGAATGATATCCTGAGTTGCTCTTAAATCATCTTCTAATTTGATATTTTTCAATTTCTCTGCATCATAGTCTGTAAGAGCTCCTTCAAGTTGCTTCATCAGATTTTCCATTTTTACTGGTGTCAAGATCTTCCTCAAGTTGTTAGGCTTCTAAAAATAGAGGACCAAGCTTTGATACAAATTCTTAGGGATCCCACAGATACTGAGAGGGGGGGGTGAATCAGTATCTAGTCGGTAATAAGAATTTCTTATGTTAAAACATGTAGAACATAATATAACAGTGTACCGGTATGTAATAAATAATGCTATAAATAGAATCAAGAATATCCACATGAAAAGTACACCATAACACAAGATGTTTAACAAGGAAACCCGGTGTGGGAAAAACCTCAGTGGGATTTGTGACCCACAATATTCACTCACTGGCCAATAAGAGAATATTACTTACAATAGGGGCCTGCACATGCAGGAAGGCCAACTACCTAGAGCTCACTACTCAATGGGAAGTCACACTGACTTACAATAAGGATTATACTAATCCAATTACTTGTACTACTTTACAATAGCATCTCCAATGCCAGATTTAGTATCGGTTCTTGCTCTATTCTTTACATATACCCTTGACCTATAATTCGCACATTAGGTCTGCCTAATAATTTTCTTTATGCCCCTTTTATCACCTATCACACTTTTAAATGTCTATAATGATCTCCTTTATATACAAGAGTCATTTTACAATTTTCCAAGTCGGCTTACAATAATAAACAAAATATTACATAAAAAAAAATCCTGTCAGCCTCTGTGCTGGTGTACATATTTTCTTTTGTGCCAGTGCCGGTGTAGAGTGATCTGTTGATGTCGGTGCACTGTCTTGCCTATGTAATGCTTTACCGGTATGATGTCTTGCTGATGCCATAGGATTGCAAGGTTGCCATCAATGACAAAACCTTCAATCACATACAATGTCTCATTGGAGTGTCCATATGCCAACATTCTATAGATATCAATAATTTCCTCCATAGTGGTTTTATTAGTATCTCCTTTCCCCATCAAGTTTAAATATTCTTTTGATTCATCATCAGTTCCTCTCAAGAAAATTGTCTTGCTAATATCCTCATTGAGTCCCCCAGCATACCTTTTATACACAAACATAAACCAATCAACATAATCTTCCAAAATCTCATCTTCCATCTATTTCATTTGGAACAATTCTTCTTTCCTATGTCTTACTCAACAATAATCTTGGTATTTATCTAGGAATATAGTTTCCATTTCCTGCCATGTTGAGATAAAACCAACTCATAAACCCATAAACCATCACAATACTAATTCTCTTAAGGTAGAAGGGAATAACTTCAACTTCTGATTCTTAGATGTATAATCATAAGTCTAACAAAGGACTTTAAATTCAAATAGAAATTGATCAAGATCCTCATAAGTTTTTCCTCGAAGAGTAGGTAAAAATGAAGGTGACATATATCTTATTGGGGGCTCATTATCTCTCACAATCAAGTTAATAGAATATGAAAAATATACTATTGGGTGGGGGATCTTCTGCTACACGATCACCCATTTCTTCTTCCTGTTGTTGTTCAAACTATTTAGCTTCTTCTTCAAAAACATTATTTTTATCTTCGTATAGTTGTTCCAGATTGTTATGTCTTGGAAGGAATCTTTTGAAAGGATCTATAGTTTTTCTCATCAACTTCTTATCTCATTCCCTATCAATACTAAGGGTTCAACTTTGGTAGCCTGATCTTTTAGTTCTCTGACAATAGCACCAAAAATGTTGGGCAAGGTTGTTGATGTCACAACTTACACCATTTAATTTCTTCTCAATATTGAACCGGGTATGTCTTAAAGCTATCTGCGATTAGGATTTGATTAAGGTTGGGGGATTTTACAATGTAAAACAATGACTTAAGTTCGATCATGCTCTTTCAGGAGCCATCAGGATTTCTTTTTCTACCACAAAATTTTAAAGGCAAGGATATTCTATGAACCTATGTTAAATAAACTAAACTATTCTAAGAAATATTTTGGCTCTTGTATTAGGAATCAAATAGATACGATCAAGACTCATTCATGGAATTATCTACTTCTCAAACTAAAACAACTTTAAATTCTTAGGAATTCAAATATAAGTTACGTACTGAAAAGTAAATCTACTTTATGCTTGCAAGAAACAAAATCTATATTACATTTGAAGAAAATGAAATCTATTCTAATGAGCATCAAAATAAACTAAATTCCATGAGTCAATTTAATTGAGCTTCTTCTTTAAATTTTATTACAAATTCCATCATCTTTAACAACTATTGTAAAAGAAAAATCTAACATTTACTTATAAAAGTGAAATACATTACTAAGTAAAACTAAACAAAGCTATGAAACTGAAATATTTTACAATACATTCATTCATTAAACCACCCAAAATGAACAACTACAAATTCTACAATCAACTCTTATCTACTTTGAAACTTATCGCAATTCAATAAAATAGGATGTAATAAAATCAATGCACAAAACTGAGATGGAAATGAATCAATAAACATGACCTCCCTTCTATCAAGCGGACCCTATTCCTCCTCTAGTGGAATCTAGATCACAATTATTTTTAGATCAACCTAAAATTTTCATTAATATGAAATTCAAAAAGGAAGTGAAACAAGTTTGCAAATTATAGAAAAATGTGAGACTCTACTTATTATCCAACTAACTAGCTTTCTAAAGAAAGTGAAGGTAAATTTATACATATATTTTTATTCAAACTCAAAAACAAGGTTACTCGCTTACAATAGAGTAATGACTATAAACTGAACTAAAGAAGAATTAACACTAAATTAATAACTTCGTATAGAAGTTGAAGCTCATAGGGAGATGTTGTTGAGATTGTTGGGGAGATTTGTGTAGTCTGTTAGATTTGGTTGTTGAATTTGGATATGTTGTTGTCATTGATGTCAACATATTCCTATGGGTTATTCCAGTGAGTTTGGGAAGATTTTTTATTTGATCTAGTTTCTTGTTCTTTGGTTATCATTTCCTGGTGTTCCTATTGGTATTCCATCCAATATATTCTGGTATGATCAAATATTGTCCTAATACTTTGGGATATTGTTTGGGATGATTCTATGTATCTTCGTTTCAAATGGTTCATGATTTGGTGACCCACAAGTTATCTTTCTTCGTGATAGTTGTTGTTTGGTTGTGTTCTTGAGCTTTGAGATGTTGACCGATGAAGATTTGATTTGAGGTGTTGGTGCAACTATTTCGGATGATTCTAACATATTTGTTTGTGTTTCCTAATTGTGTCCTATTTGTCTTGATGATCTCCATTGATCATTGTGCAATTTTTTGGTGATTTCTATCAACTAGTGTACATTTGAGTGTTATCCGGTATTTCTGGTGGTGTAACATGTTATGGTTGATCTTGGCATGATTTCTAGTGGATGTAATCATTTGGTAATTTGAATTAGGTCCATTCTATGTAATGTAAATCATAATATTGGTCTGGTGGTTGATCCTTGTATCGTGTAATATAAATTTTATATTTATGAGATGAGGGATGAGGGTTTAGCCGACCTTGCTATTAAGGTTGATGATTTGTATATATAGGTGATATACTTATGTAATTTAGTTGTTTATGTGATGTCTTCATTATCAGAGAGATTTGTATGTGCAAAAAAAAGATATATCATTCGGTGAAGTGTTGTGGTGAGATCGGTGTTGCAGGGAAGACAATTGTGCTTAATCAAAATTGTTATCAGGCATATGTAGATGCTACTATTGCAGTTCATATATTTTGGAATGTAATCCAATTCATTTGGCAAGTTAGTGAGACTTCCCTGAGGGTTGGAGCCTTCTGTGCATATATCTTTTGGGCAGTGAGCCTAGGCAGTGTGCTTGAATGCATGTGCATTCCCCATTGTAATATTTTCACATACTTCTACAAAGTATCATTTTATTATGGGTAGGTTCCCACCATAGTTTTTCCCTTAAATGGGTTTTCCACGTCAAAAATATTAGTGTTGTGTGTTGTGTTGTTCATTTTCTTATCTTTCAGTTATTGGAGTTTATGAGTTTATGCTTTGGTGTTTGATTATCTAATTTCTGGTGAAGACTGATTCACCCCCCCTCAGTCTTCCTTCTTGATTGCTGCTAATAATTGGTACTAGAGATAGATCCTCTAATAGAAGCTTAATCGCTTGGGGAGAACTGAGATGGTAGTTCAAGGTATTCTTTCCAAGAAGGAAAGTTTGAGGTTTGATGGAAGCAACTATACTGTATGGAAGAACCATATGGAGGTGCATTTTAAATGTCTTGGAGAAGATTACTAGAATATTACTAAGAATGTCTATGTTGTTACTCTGAATGGACCATCGATTCCTTATGATGTTAAGGAAGCTGAATATAATATTAGAGCGAAAGAAGCATTACTTAGTGCCTTGACTAATTCTAAAATGACAAATGTAATGGAACTTTAGGCCACACATGTGATCTGGGTGAAGCTTGAGATCTAGTATGAAGGTGATAGTCAAGTGAAGGTTCCTAAGTTGCAAAGTTTGAAAGTAAAGTATGAGACATTAAATATGAGAGATGATGAGAACATACATTCATACATGACTAAGGTGAATGAGCTTATCCTTGGTATCAGATGTGCCTGTGGAAAGATTGAGGAAGATGAGATTGTTGCTAAGGTGTTCAGATTTTTGCCTCCAGCTTACAAACACAAGGTTGCTACTATAGATGAGATCCAGAGTGTAACTACAGTAACAAGAGATATGTTGGTTGGAAAACTTGCTGCATTTGAGCTAAGCGAATTTGGAGAATCACATGGTGATGAATAATGATGAACAACAGATACCCCAACTAGTATTGAGAGGGGGGGGTGAATCAATACAGATAAAAACTCTCCCAACAACTTATCTAGCTAAACAAATACCAACTGGTTATCACCATTATTGAACTTAACCATGGCAATACCAGTTAAACACAGTAAGACACCAAACACCATAAACTGATAAGTCTGAACACTTCAAATATGATCAATACTTAACATCAAATTCACCCATAAATACATGCATGTGGTATACTAGAAATACCATAACCTATTAACCATATACTTCATACACATCACATGAAAAATGCATAACACATAACACAAATTTTTTCATGTAGAAATCCAAATGGGAAAAACCATGGTGGGGATGAATATCCACAAGCTTGTTTTGAACTCTTTTGAAGCTCACCCTGTTAGGAGCCTAGTCCGTTTAAAAACTTTACAATAAGGTTCTGCTAGGAACCGATCCTATTAGAGATCACCCAGTTAAGGGATGGCTATATACCCTATTAAAGGTTACCTCGCAAAAGGATTTGAAGAACTCAATGATCTTGAGTCACTTGGTTACAGGTTTTACAATAATCCTCTTAAAGCTACCCAGTAAAGGGATTTTCCTACTGTTGAAATGGTTAGAAGACAATAGGTAAAACTTCTGATTTGATAACAACACTACATGCCAAGGTAGATCCTTTTCATTTCCTCTACTCTGCAATCATACTTTGCAGTTTTCCACTCATTGGTCTAGCAAGTATCTCATCACTTAGCTACACACACAACATTTGCCAACAATTTTATAATAGCAAACATCATCGACCTTATAGAAAATAGTTAGGTCGATAGCATAAACCCTAAACCCTAAACATCTTAGGTTTACAACACAGGCGGTCCAATCCTAACCATCTAAACACATTGCATAGAGCATTACAATTTCAAATAGATCACAAGACAATTTGAATCATTCACTCTTCACCGCACATGGGAATCAGTAACCCATCATGCTTCTTCACATACCACTAAGAAGAATGATCATTCCCGAGGTAGACTCCAAACGTGGTGGATCTTCTCATACCTCAATCCTTCATGCGCACAAGGCTGACATGGTGCCTCGATTTCATTCACATCTCTTAGCTAACTCATCACAAAGTATCATCAGTTGCATTGCACAAGTTGGATCACCAAATCAATGACCATAGAGCTGAGACTACCAACTGGTAGTCACACTTAGTAAAACCCTGACACCGGTTCACTACATCTCTTCATACCTCTTCATATCGGTTCACCAACTTCTTTCAATCTGTGTACCAGTTCGCTTACACTTATTGACATCAATGATAACATACATTATCAATATGTCAATTCATCATATGCCAAAGATAGCCAACAATCTCCCCCTTTGGAATTGATGGCAATACTTAGTGTAGCATTGCAACTAAAAACCTCATAGATCAGTGTATTTGCATTATCAAATATCTTCTCTTGATACATCAGATACCTTCTCCCCCTTTGACAACAATGCCAAAGTGGAGGCACAAGCTTCCAAAATCTACTATGTTGCTCCCCCTAAGGAGTAGCATCCTTCAACACATCAATCCTGAAAGATTTGTCACTGTAGTACTTGACTGATGCAGAGCCCACATCTTTAATTGATTTCATGAAGGGGAAGAACCCCTAATTCACCTCTCAAATAGGTAAATGTACTCTTTGGTAAGGGCTTAGTAAATATGTCTGCTAGCTACTCCTTATTGGATACATGTTGTAGTACAACCTC
This sequence comes from Cryptomeria japonica, assembly GCF_030272615.1. Taxonomy (NCBI): domain Eukaryota; kingdom Viridiplantae; phylum Streptophyta; class Pinopsida; order Cupressales; family Cupressaceae; genus Cryptomeria; species Cryptomeria japonica. The sequence goes on along the minus strand of NC_081411.1, from coordinate 374,962,717 downwards.
CTTATTCTGAACTTTCTCTCTCAAGAAGTGATATTTAAGCTCAATATGCTTAGTTCTAGTGTGCAATACCAGATTCTTGGAAATATTTATTGCACTTGTATTATCACAAAATATATTCACCAGTTCAGATACAGGTACCTTGAAACCTTCCAATACATGCTTTTTTTAAATTGCTTGGGTGCAATTCATAAATGCTACCACATATTCTGCTTTAGTTGTAGATTGAGAAGTAAAACTTTGCTTCTTACTTGTCCATGATACTAATCTTCCACCGAGAAAGAATGCTAATCCAGTTGTGCTCTTCCAGTCATCCACATTACCTCCCCAATTGGCATCAGTATATACCTTCAGATTATAGTCACCGTTATATGGATACCACAATCCATAGTCAACTATTCCTTCAGATATCTAAGAATCCTTTTCACTTCTACCAAGTGGGATTCTCTCAGACATTTCTGAAAATGAGCTACTATGCCCACTACATGAGCAATATCTGGTCTGCTATGCACCACATAGTGCATCTTACCGATCATTGACTGGTACTCTTTTTCATTCACCAGTGCTGACTCATCTTCCTTAGTCAATTTATAGCCAGTCACCATCGGTGTACTAACTGGTTTGCTTTCCTCCATGCCAAAAGTCTTCAATACCTCTTTGAATACTTGGACTGGGTAATTAAGATACCCTCTTTCATTTGCTGAATCTGTAAACCAGTAAAGAATTTTATTTCTCCTATCAAAGACATCTCAAACTCTTTCTTCATTTCATCTACAAACGTATGACTCATTTTATCATCTCCTCCAAAGATTATGTCATCCACAAACACTTCACAGATCATAATCTGATCACCTTCTGATTTCAAGTAGATGTTTCTATCTTCACTTGTTCTCTAAAATCTAATCTTCACAAGATGAGAGTGTAGTCTTTCATACCATGCCCTAGGTGCTTGTTTTAGTCCATACAGGGCTTTGTGTAATGTACACACCATGTCACTATCTTCTGATAAGGCAAACTCTTCTCATTGATCTATATACACTTCCTCTTCTAGGATTCCTTTCAAAAAAGCAAATTTCACATCCATTTGATAAACGTTAAATCCCTTAAATGTTGCAAATGCAAGTAGCATTCAAACACCTTCTAGTCTAGCCATAGGAGAAAAGGTTTCTCCATAGTCTTCTCCCTCCTCCTGAGTGTATCCCTTACATACAATCCTAGCCTTGTTCCTTACAATAGTTCCTTCTTCATTTAGCTTATTCCCGAAGACCCATTTGGTACCAATGACATTTTTATGTTCCGGTCTGGGCACCAAAGACCATGTCATATTCTTTTCTATCTGGTCTAGCTCTTCTTCCATTGCTTTAATCTAGTCTTTATCTGTAAGAGCTTCTCTTGAAATCTTGGGTTCAAATTCAGAAATCATGAAGAGTTTTCTTTCACTTTTATTCTAGTGAGTATCCCTGCATCTTTTTCTCCTATGATTTGATTCAGATCATGATGCAGCTTCACATATCTAGGAATGATTCTAGCCTGATCTACTAGCTTTTCTTCTTCTTCTTCACTAATTTCTTCTTCTTTTGTCATTGCAACTTCTACTGGTATAGGAGCACAAAGATCTTTACAAGTTTCATTCTTCACTGGTTCCCAGAAGGCTACACCTGATTCATCTTCCACTTCTTCATTGCATGTTTCCTCAGGTTCCTCAGGGGATTCAACCCTAACATTGATACTTTGAACAATTTTTCTGAGTTCTATTGTTGTAGCACTTGAGAGTTTTGCTCTTAGTGGAATATCCCATAAATCTTCCTTCATCACATGTTGCATAAAATTTTGTCAAATTCTCACCTCTCTTGATATAGAACTTACTACCAAACACTTTAAAGTAACTCACTATGGGAGTTTTCCCGATCCAATACTCATAAGGGGTTTTATCTTTGCCTTTCTTGATGAGTACCCGGTTCATAGTATAGACTGCAGTGCTCACTGCTTCTCTCCAAAAAGTGTGAGCAACTTTTCCTTGGATCATCATTGTTCTATCCGCTTCAACTACAATCTTGTTATTTCTTTCTGCTATGCCATTCTATTAAGGTGTCCTTGGGGGAGACAACTTCCTCTTGATACCATTATCTTCACAGTACTTATTGAATTCATCAGAAGTGAATTCTCCTCCTTGATCAATTCTCAGGCATTTTATTTTTTTACCACTTTCTTTCTCTACTAGTGCTCTGAAAGCTTTGAATTTTCCAAATGCTTCAGACCTATCTTTCAAGAATGTGACTATTGGCATTTTTGATGATTGATGTTGTGATTGTCATTGATGGACACACACTTGATTTGAGATCACTTTTTGTATGTATGAGTTAAAGCTCAACTGGTATTCATTCCAACTGGTATGATGTATTCTAGTCTTTAGACTATCAGTGTTTTGCAGAAAGTGTTTAGCGGTCTCAAGCGGTATGAAGGAATGAAGCGGCACAACTCATATTTCCCAATCTTTATTTTGTCAAACTAGCAACTGGTCTTTTGCATAAGCTGGTATTTGGTATGAACCAGTAATACTCTATGATGAGTTACCAGCTGACATTTTGTGATGAGTTACCATCCGCTGATTGTTTTACGGTGTCGACACTCTAGCAGTGCTTTTTGTGTCATGTTACCAAATATGTCTAGATGCACTGAACCTAGAAAATTATATTGTAAACCTATTGGACTGACATGAAATCAGATTCCTTTATAAGAACATCATGTCTAGGGTTTTAGGGTGTTACTAGGGTTTAAGGTGGTTGATGAGGTTTTATAAGTGTAAATATAGAAGAGAAGTTCAGGTCTATGAGAGAAGGTAGAGTGTGAATGTGTTGAAGACTGAAGTAATGTTGAAATGCATTAGGAATGAGCTATCAAGGATCTAACTAAGCAATCTGTGCTATTTGCTAGATCACTCACTTTTTGATTACTCACATCTTCGACAAGTCAAAAGCCCTTAACTGGGTAGGCCTAAAAATCCTTTTGTAAATCCTCTAACAAGATGGTTCACATCTATGGATCTAAAATCCTCTAGCAAGGTAGTATTTAATTGGACTTATCTCAAACCCCCGGTTGACACCGGTAAAAGACCTTAGCCAGTATGAGATACCTGTCAGTCGACAGAAGATGAGAAACAGTAAAAGGCAAATTAGGGTTTATGCCCTAATAGTGGAGCATTTATTATGGTAGGTGGAGAACCTGTTTAAAAGGAATTTTTAAATCATTTCTCACTTATCATTTTTTGAGCGAAGAAAAATGATTTACACTGCGATTCAAAGAATTTATCAAAATCTTGAAGAAGAATCTGAGGCAATCATCTGTTGGAGAAGTGTAGAATGCAAAGCGGTATTTCAGTAACCAAAGGAGTGTGAAGTGAAGTTCAAATTGTGAAGCCCTAAATTTTGATCTACGAAGGTATTTTTCAAAATTCCCTATTTATCATGGCTTTTGCATCACATGCTAGGTCTACTGCACTCGTTGATTCTATGGACTTCATTCAACAGAAGTCAAAATACAATGCCCTATCTCAAATACTCGCTGGTTTTATAGTAGAAAAAGGCATTTTCGATTACATAGACTATAAAATCAAAGACCTAGGGTCTCTTGTGATCCACTGCTAGTTAAGTTTGTTCTACGGGAAGGATAAGAAGATTAAACTAGAATTCAGCATTCTGGAAAAGAAGAAACTTCACAATGCAGTCTATTTTCTTGAAGAATTTTTGGATGATCACATTCACAATATTCTAAGTAGGTTACACGGTGATAAGATGTAATTAGAACGGATGCATGATATCACACCTGAAGTGATTCATGTCATCACCGGTTTTTGTAACACAGGGGAAGTACCAGCCCTAAGGAAGGTCAGCAAGACTGAAATGTCCAAGCTCACCAATTTAGTGAGTGACTCACATGGAATGACCATCAACTCAATCAAGGATGATCTAGTCAGGTATGCCTACATGGAGATAGGTTACCAGATGTTCTCTTCTAATAGAATTAATTCTGTCTCTACTGTAGTGGTAAATGCTACCTACAGGATGATCAAGGAAGATGCATCATTTGATCTATGCACTTGTATGCATAGACAACTTCTGTTGAATCTCAATTCGATCAAACAGGAAAATGCACTGAGATTTAAGTTCGGACAACTACTGGTTGGGTTGTTCTTTTACTTCCAAGGCTACTTTCTAGGAGTAGGTGACATTCAGTGGTCTACTGACCAACCGATGACAAAGCAAATCAAGGAAAGTCTACAAGCAATTGGAACTAGCTATACAGAAGAACTAAAAAAATACTTTGATGAGTTCAAATGCAAGATGAGCCAAAGGATAAGAATATCTAGTGATATAGTCAAAAATTATGAGGAAGACATCTGCTTCACCATCAAAGTGGATGAATACATAATGGAGGCCATTGAGCCTAGACAGGAAGAAGTGAAGCCTATGGGCTATGAGGTAATGTATGATATGTTGGATGGGTATGCTTCTACCCTAATCGCCTCACCCCTTGATCCTAAGGCAAAGAGAACCGACACCTATTTGAAAAGGGTTACACCAGTTGTAGAACCCTCAGTAAAGAAAGGAAAGGCAGTTCCTTCAGCATCGACACCGTTTATTGCAGCCAGTCCCAAAGTGACCAAGAGGTCACCAGCTAAGAAGAAACTGGAAGCGGCACCTACCAAAGTCTTTGAGAGGAAGCAAAAGACAAAAAGAAATACACCAGACTCAGAGGACACTATCTCTAAAGAAAAGCCTAAGAAGACTAGGCAAGCGAGGAAAAAGACAAAGAGTGAATCGACATCATCTGCACCGGTAAATATTAATATTTCCTCTTATAAACCTTTGACACATTATCAAAGAACTATAAAGAATATTAGGAGAAAATTGCTAAATGATTTAATTGATTGTTTTGATGACTTCAATGATGATGAAAAGGAAGAAGTTGAATAGGAAATCATTAAGTATTTGTGTGTTAATGACCGGTCACCTACAGAAATTAGATCTGAGACACCAGATTCTTTGTATAATTATTTAGACAACAAATGGTGCATTTCCATAGAGAAGGAATAGGAAATAAGGGAGAGAGTATTTGCCCAATACTTTCCTGACCTGTCCAATTCTGAGCTATTTGAAGTCATTAACCAAAACAAAGGACTCTTCTTCACTAGAAGGAGAAGACTCTGGTTATTAGAAGGGAGAATTGATGATGTTGAAAAAGACACTCATCTTCATATGACGACTGTTGTACATACTCATGAAGTGTGTCAAGTCAAAAAGAAGGCTGAGCAAGAACTGAAAATATCAAAACCGGATGAAGTATATGATAGTGAAGGGGAACTGGTCACTGAACAAATGGAACCTATTGATGTTGACGCCTTAGATGGTGAAAAAGTTACTCAGGGTACACCATCAGAAGGAACCGGATGGGAGAAGTAGGCAGAAGAAGAAAAGAAGCAACAGGAAGCGAAAAAGAAGAAATAGGTAGATGAAGAGTTTAAGAGAAAAGAAGAGGAAAAGATGAAAGAGGAAGAGGATAAGAGGAAAGAGGAGGAAAAGAGGAAAGAGGAAGAGGATAATAGAAAAGAGGAGAAAAAGAAGAAAGAGGAAGAGGATAAGAGAAAAGAGGAGGAAAAGAGGAAAGAGGAAGAGGCTAAGAGAAAATAAGAGGAGAAGAAGAGAAGAGAAGAGGAAAATAAGAGTAAACAAGAGGAAGAGAAGAAGAAGAAGGAAGAGGAAAAGAAAGAAGAGGAGAAGTGGAAAGAGAAAGAGAAGAAACAAAAAGAGGAGAAGAGGAAGAAGGTAGAGGAGAAGAAGAAGGATGAAGAAGAGATGAAGCGAAAAGATGAAGAGAAGAGACAAGAAGAAGAGAAAAGAAAGAAAGAAGAAGAGGAACAGAGGAAGGCTCAAGAAGATAAGCAAAAAGCCAAGGACAAGGAAGTAGCGGTAAAGAGCACATAGGTGGAGACCCCAATGGCAACCGATAGTCAAGATAAACCAGCTGACATTACTAGTCCCATTGACCTCCAGTCCATAAACGAATCTGAGTTTCTACAGAGCATTAAGGTTGCTCAAGAATGCCTTGAAGTGATAAGGAGGAAAAAGGAGCAAGATGTGATCCAACCTACAGTGACACTCTTACCGATTTGATACCTTGTATGAACCTTCCTAGTACTGATTCCTCACTCGCATAATTGAATCTCCTATGCATAGTTGTAGAAGACCAGGTGCAAAGCCTAGAAGAGGTTGCAGAAGTAAATGCCAAGAAGGAACATTAAAAGGCTCTGGACACTGCCTTGGTGAGAAAGTTAATAGAGCTTCAGTCTGATCTTCAGAAGGCACAAAAGGACATTAGAGATGCAATGGATGAGGGTAATCTACTACTCAGCAAAATTTGCCAACCTTATTTATTCTGTGATGATATGCTCACTCAGAAGGACAAACTACAAATTGACATGTAGTCATTTATTAGCACCTTCAAGATGCCATATGACTCCTTCTCCACATATGGCCAAACTGCTCACTGGTTTCAACTTCAGTTTGCAAGACTAGAGGTAGAGATAAGCAAATGGACATGAGATTTGTAGGAACTTCAACTGGTCCTACTGCCAAGACTACAAATTCTCCAGAAATGCTACCTCAATATAGATGCCCTAACGGTTACTCAAGAGATGAGTACCATGGATGCCATGGAAGAATAGGTCTCCCAGATGTAGATAGAGAAAGAGGTGGCTACCTCCCTACTTGAGTCATGGTCCTTATCCATGAAGCAATTTTTGTAGGACTTTAAATCAATTTTTGACAAGTTTTACTCTTTCCTGTCATAAACACTTATTATTTTAACACTAATGAAACAGGGGTTAGTCTACAATGTTTCTGTATATTCTTAGGGGGAGTAATTTTGATTATGGCATATTTTTGTTGTAAAACACTTAGATGTCAAAATTTTCCTAAGTGTTGCCATCAATGTCAAAGGGGGAGATTGTTGGCATTTTTGATGATTGATGCTATGATTGTCATTGATGGACACACACTTGATTTGAGATCACTTTTTGTATGTATGAGTTAAAGCTCAACCGGTATTCATTCCAATCAGTATGATGTATTATAGTCTTCAGACTATCAGTGTTCTACAGAAAGTGCTTACTAGTCTCAAGTGGTATGAAGACCCCAAGCGGTTCGAGGATCTCAAGCAGTACGAAGGAATCAAGTGGCACAACTCATATTTCCCAGTCTTCATTTTGTCAATCCGGCAACCAGTATTTTCCATAAATCGGTATTTTGTATGAACCGGTAATACTCTATGATGAGTTACCAACTGGCATTTTGTGATGAGTTACCATCTGTCGATTTTTTTGCGGTGCCGACACTCTAGCGGTGCTTTTTGTGTCGCGTTACCAAATATGTCTAGATGCACTGAACCTAGAAAATTGTATTGTAAACCTATTGGACCGACATGAAATTAGATTCCTTTATAAGGACATCATGTCTAGGGTTTTAGGGTGTTGCTAGGATTCAAGGTGGTTGATGAGTTTTTGTAACTATGAATATAGAAGAGAAGTTTAGGTCTGTGAGAGAAGGTAGAGTGTGAATGTGTTGAAGATTGAAGTAATGCTGGAATGCATTAGAAATGAGCTATCAAGGATCTAACCAAGCAATCTGTGCTATTTGCTAGATCACTCACTTGTTGATTACTCACATCTTCTACAAGTCAAAAGTCCTTAACCTGGTCGGCCCAAAAAGACTTTTGTAAATCCTCTAACAAGGTGGTTCACATATGTGGATCTAAAATCCTCTAGCAAGGTAGTCTTTAATCAGACTTATCTCCTAACAAAGATTGAGATTCCTAACAAGATCAGTTCTAGTAAAGAACATTGTACGACCTTAACCGGTCTGGTTCCTATTCTGTAGATAGTTACTTGTGAGTTTCATCTCACCGTGGTTTTTCCCATTTGGGTTTCCACGTCAAAATCTCTTGTGTTATGGTGATTGTGCTTCTGTGGGTGAATGCATTATTTCCTATTGGGTTTGCATGTGTGCTAACCAGTTTGTTTGCTAAATTATTTTACCAGTTTATTGCTAGACTAGTAAAGTGTTTAAGTACAGTAATTTTTTGCATTCTAATTCATCCCCCCCTCTTAGTATTCATCAGTGACCCACATCATTCTTGAGCAGTTATTAGTAAGAATCATAAAATTCCCATCTCCCTGAATACTTCTAGTTTTCATAGGACCACACAAATCAGTATGCACAAGATTAAGTAAATTTTCTACTGAGAAAGACTTACCTTTAAAAGTCGAGGAAGACCTCTTCCCAAGTTGACATTCTCTGCACAAATAATTCTCAGGTTTGTTTAGCAAAGGTAATCCTCTTACTGCCTTGATATTACCGACTTTAACAATGTTGTCAAAGGTCACATGATAGAGTCTCCTATGCCATATCCAACTATCATCAAACTTAGCCATTAGGAACTGACTTATCTTGGCATTCAACTAAAATAGGTTACCTCTAGTCTGCTTACCAATCACAATAAATTCACCACTATTCCCAATTATACTGCAAATTCTACCTTTGAATTCTAGAGCTAATCCTTTGCCATTCAGTTGAGCAACACTCAACAAGTTATTCTTAAGACCTTCTACCTAGTAGACATCATCTGCACTGCTCTTTCCATTCAATAAGATGGATCCTTTACCTTTCACCAAGCACGGTGCATCATTCCCAAATCTGACAACACCTCCATCATATTCTTTTAGAGACAAAAAATTTCTTCGGTCACCAATCATGTGTTGAGAACAACCACTATCAATTATCCACTCATTAGAGATGTCAATGCGAGAGACAAGAGCTTTCTTGTCAGATACTTCTTCCTTTACTACTACAAACACTATGTCTTCATTTCCTTCATCTTCTAATTCTTCATCAATGACACCTTCATCCAAAACAACTAGACAATTTCTTTTGTTTCCTCCTTTATACTTTCTAAACCTCTCTGGTTTATCCTTATTATCATTGTTAGGACAATTAATAGCTATATGCCCTATCTTGTTGCAAGGAAAACATTTCAAAGGAAGTTTACCTCTATACTTTCCAGTTCCCTTCAGATGTTTTTAAGCAAGAAGAGCTTAAAACTCCATTAGAATCTCTTCATCATCCATATATTTGCATTATCTAGATTCATAACTGGTACTAATTTCTTTTCATTTTCTGGATGGTATAGTAGATGCTTTAAAGGCTGACTCAGTCTTCTGAACACTACCATCATAGCTATTCATCTCATTATGCAGTTAACTTTACAATGATAGAATCTAAGGATACCTTGGTCTTATCAATAGACCTTAGTTCCTGGATAGCAGCAACTCTGATTGCATAGATTGGTAACAATGATCTAAGGACTTTACTAACAACAGTGGTATCATCAATAGTTCCACCAGTGCTTTTGATATAACCAACCATAGTCTTAATCCTAATACCATATTGCTGAATGGTCTCACCTTCAACCATCCTCATATCCTAAAATTTACCTCTAAGGCTTTCTTCCTTAGCTTTCTTTACATGCTCATAACCATCATAGATGTTTTCCAGTGCATCCAATACATCCTTAGGTGTGTCCTTGTCTTGTACATCAATAAACTCAATGTTTGACAGGCTACTGATAAGGGCTTCCATGACTTGCCCATTTTCCTAGATTTCTCTCTTTTGATCATCAGTGGGAGTAACATAGGCATTCTCAACATAGCTCTAGTTTTGAACACCCATACTCTTGATGTAAATCTTAATTATGTCCTTCCATATCTTAAATTTATCTCTATTGAACTTAGGACCTTCCCTCTCCATCATTACAATAGGATCTTTTACCTCAAGTGGTTAAGCTTATACCATTGAGGACCTGGAGGTGCTCTGATACCAACTGATGAATAATGATGAACATTAGATACCCCAACTAGTAGTGAGAGGGGGGTGAATCAGTATAGATAAAAACTCTCCCAACAACTTATCTAGATAGAACAATATCAATTGGTTATCACCATTACTGTACTTAACCATGGAAATACTGGTTAAATACAATAAGACACCAAACACCATAAACTGATAAGTTTGAGCACTTCAGATATGATCAATGCTTGATATCAACTTCACCCATAAATACATTCATGTGGTATACTAGAAATACCATAACCTATTAACCATATACTTCATACACATCACATGAAAAATGCATAACACATAACACACATATTTTTTCACATGGAAACCCAAATGGGAAAAACCACAATGGGGATGAATACCCACAAGCTTTTTTTGAACTCTTTTGAAGATCGCCCTGTTAGGAGCCTAGTCCAGTTAAAGACTTTACAATAAGGTTCTGCTAGGAATCGATCCTGTTAGAGATCACCCGATTAAGGGATGGCTATATACCCTGTTAAAGGTTGAAACCCTGTTAATGGTTACCTCACTAAAGGATTTGAAGAACTCAATGATCTTGAGTCACCTGGTTATAGGTTTTATAATAAGCTTGTTAAAGCTACCCAGTAAAGGGATTTTCCTACTGTTGAAATGATTAGAAGACAACAGGTAAAACTTCTGATATGATAAAATCACTACATGCCAAGGCAGATCCTTTTCATTTCCTCTACTCTGCAATCACACTCTACATTTTCCACTCATTGGTGTGGCAAGTATCTCATCACTCAGATACACACACAACATTTGCTAACAATTTTACAATAACAAACATCATCAAACTTATAGACAATATCTAGGTCGATAGCATAAACCCTAAACCCTGAACATCTTAGGTTTACAAAACAGGTGGTCCAATCCTGACCATCTAAACACATTGCATAGAGAATTACAATTTCAAACAGATCACAAGATAATCTGCATCATTCATTCTTCACTGCACATGGGAATTAGCAACCCATCACGCTTCTTCTCATACCACTAAGAAGAATGATCATTCCTGAGGTAGACTCCAAACACGGTTGATCTTCTCATACCTCAATCCTTCACGTGCACAAGGCTCACATGACACCTCGATCTCATTCACATATCTTAGCTAACTCATCACAGAGTATCATCGGTTGCATCACACAAGTTGGATCACCAAATCGATAACCATAGAGCTGAGACTACCAACTAGTAGTCATGCTTAGTGAAACCCTGACACCGATTCATTACATCTCTTCATACCTCTTCATACTGGTTCACCAACTTCTTTCAATCTGCATACCAATTCGCTTACACTTATTGACATTAATGAAAACATACATTATCATCATATCAACATGTTGGTTCATCATATGCCAATGATAGCCAACACATGGAAAGTCTGAGACAACATTTAAGGCATAAGCATTAGTCTCTGTTAAGTATAAGTGAAGGATATCCAGGTATGAAAGAGAAAGAAGGGAGATTGTAGAGCAACAAAGAGAGCTTGATGAGCTTGAAGCATTGATTACCCATAGATTTACCATTGGCCATTTGGTGGAATTGATTATGTTTTGCTTTGATGTTTTGTCATTGATGTTAACACTAGCTATTTGGATGCTTTACCAACACCCTTTTGGTATTGGTAGGTTGAGTAGTTTTTGGTTAACTTGGATCTAGCATGATCCAGTAGACACTGGTATAATATGGTGATGGAATTGGCTTGTTCATGATACTCATACTCATATTCAGTCAGTTTGTTTTGGTCTGGTGATTGGATGCTATCCCGCTTACTTAGAAGATTGGTTTCTAGTTCCGGTGAGGGTTTCACCGATAGAGATTTTGATGGAGATATTTGATGCATTGCATAATTGGTGTTGGTGCAGCTTCTGATAGAGTTTTAGGATGTTGTTGGTGATCATGTTTGAGACTTGGCATTTGGAGATCATTTCTAGAGTGTGTGGACCTATACTTGGTCCTGGTTGATCTAGGTTATGGACTGACATTAATATAATGTGTGGAGAGGACCTATTGTTATATTTTTAGGATGTCTTATGTGTGGATATTATTTGTTTGGTCTTAGACTAACATAATTTGTAATTATGTAATTGGTTTATTGTTTGGTGGTTGACCTGATTGTTTATGGTTGAGGGTTTGTATAAATAGTTGTGAGATCTCATTGTAGATTATCATGGTTATTGTAAGAGGTCATGGTCAAGGAATGCAATGTGAAAATAATGGAATATCATTTAGGTAGAGGAGTTGGTCAATCATTGGAGATCGAATTGGGTTTGTATAAGAGGATTTAGTCCTCCGGTATTGAGATTAACTAGAACTATACTTAGGCATAAGAGATGCTATCTTTTGTAGTTCAACACTTCTCTAGATTGTAGTCTGGATTTATATGTAGTCAACGAGACTCCTTTTGTGATGAGCAGTGTGCTCTAAACTATTGGCCTTCCTCCAATTGTAGAACCGTTGTATTCACTGCTTCTCTCCAGTACACATGAGGTAGATTTTCTTCCAATATCATGCTTCTAGCTACATCGAGAATAGTTTTGTTCTTCCTTTCTAGGATGCTGATAGTTGTCTTTTGATTTCATTCACTTCACAAAATGTATTAAACTCCTTAGATGTAAATTCTCCTCCTTGATCTGATCTTAAACATTTGATTTTCTTACCAATTTCATTCTCTACCATTGCCTTGAATAACTTGAATTTTCTAAAAGCTTCTGATTTCTCGCTGAGAAAAGTAAACCAACACATTCTAGAATAATCATCAATAATTAGCATAAAGTATCTATCTCTCCCTATAGACTTCTTGTTCTTGTCGGACCACACAAGTCAGTATGGATTAAATCAAGAACATTATTGCATTTCTCAGAAATACACTTAAAAATTGTTCTAACTTGCTTTCTCATTTGATATTCCTTACATATTGGATTCTGAGGTTTTACAATCTTAGGTAAATCCCTTATTGCCTTAGTTGAACTAATATTTACAATGCAATCAAAATTCACATGAAAAATTCTCTTATGCCATAACCAACTTTCATCAGTATGTGCAATTAAGCATGTCTTTTCATTATTATTCAAATGAAAGATATTACCTATAGTCTGATTACCGGTTGCAATCTCCAATCTAGTTCTGTTCATGATTTTGCATTTACCATTCTTGAATTGTAAATGAAAACCCTTTTCAACTAATTGACCAACACTCAAAAGATTATGCGTCAAACCTTCAACATAATAAATGTTGTCAGTATTGTGCTTACCATCAAAAGATATAGTTCCTTTTCCTTTGATCAAACAAGCTTTATCATCGCCAAATCTTACTAGACCTCCATTGTATTCCTGAAAAGATAAGAATTTACTTTTATCACCATTCATATGATGTGAACATTCAGAATCTATAATCCATTCATCATTTTCTTCAATTTTAGCTGTCAGGGCCTGCTCTACTAGTGGAACAGTAGGTGTTGGTTGATCTTCTTTTATTGCAACAAAATCCCATCCATTGTCTGTTGGTTCTTCATCAGAATCATCAGTAACTCCTTCATCACCATAGTAACATGATTTATCTTTGTTCTTCTTAAATTTGTATCTCTGATATTCAGGGTTAGGCTTATATGTCCTTTTAGCTTCTTCTCTCAAACTTGCATGTCTATCAAGACATCTAGATGCCATATGACCAAATTTATTGCAGTTAAAACATTTAAATTGTGCTTTACCTTCATACTTACTTCCAATAGGACCTTTAGGCATTTTCCTTGCAAATAGTGCTTCAAGTTCTTCCAGTTCTTCATTTTATCTTCTGATATCTTCAAGTTCTTTTGCATAAAGTGCTTTGAATGTTGAATCTATTCTAATTGTAGCAATAGGACCAAATTCCTCAAGCTCAAATGTTGAAAGTTTTCCAACCAGGGTGTCTCTAGATACCGATGTATTAGACATTGTTCTCAATTCATTAATAACACTTACTTTCATTTTGTATATCGATGGCAATGCTCTTATAACTTTAGAAACAATTTCATCTTCACTTAAGGATCCTCCACAACATTGTATTCCCAAAACAATTTCATTAACTCTTTCCATAAAAGCAGAAATTCTTTCATCTTCTTCCATCTTCAAATTTGCATACCTGACTCAGAAGCATTCCAGTTTTGAAATTTTGATAGTGGTATCTCCTTCTTTCAATGTCTGCAATTTATCCCAAATAACTTTAGCAGCAGATCGGTCTATAATCCCATGATTTGTTGATCTGATAATGCTCTCAAAAGTGCTTCTCTTTCTTTGCAATCATTTTCTTGATCTTTACCCAATGTTGGTGGATTAGGTTGACTCAGTGTAGTCCACCAACATAGCCATTCTTTGTAACATCCCATATGTCTCTTCCAATGCAATTCAGATGTGTCTCCATTCTGATCTTCCATATGCCATAGTTAGTTCCATCAAGTTTTGGACTATCTTTCCTGAAAAAGTTTGTTGCCATAGAATCTCCTCAAGTTGTTAAACTTCTCCAAAAAGAGGACTCTGCTCTGATACCAATTGTTAGGACCTAGGAGGCAACTAAGAGGTGGGGGGGTGAATCAGTTGACTATGAATTTCAACCCAAATACAACTTAATCAAACTTGATACTTGATACCGGTAAACCAAACTTAATGCCGGTTGACAAATTAGCAGTAAATATTAATACCGGTGAAGCTTAATGCATAAAATAGAAAGAGAAATAACATCCACAACACATAACATAGAGATTTGTACATGGAAACCCTATAATTTGAAAAACCACGGTGGGAAACCTTACCCACAATCAGATGATACTACTGTATATAGTATGTGTATACAAACAGGGTTTGCACATGCAAAAAGGCCAACCACCTAGAGATCACTACTTAATCACAAAATAGGAGTCACACTAACTACAATTGGATGGTTAAATCCAATGATAATGTACTGCTCAAAGTAGCCTCTTTAATGTTGGATTCAGTACCCATTAAGCTCTGATAATCACCTTCAAACCTTCCTTGAACCTTCTCTATGTTTGCTCATATGATCTTCAATATTCGCACATACCATGTTACAATACCATATACCATATACCATTACTTCTCTACTTCATTCCATCTCACAAATGAGATCTTACATATATACCAGAACCTAAGACCAAATGTGTAGGTTGGCTTAATAAGAATATTACAATAAAATCAATTACAAATAAGTCAAGATGTGATGCATCATGTCGGCTCAATACATTTACAACAATATCTAATTAATAAATCATCTCCATAATGTCTTGTGTTGATCTGGAATAGATAATGCATATCGCTCCATAACCTAGTCCAATTTGCCGATAACAACAAATATGTCAACCCGATTAGACCATTTACCAAAACACCTAAACCAAGTATCCAAACCATGTCTTCGACATAACCAAATGATCTCCAGATGATAACAAGTCATCCTTAGTGCCAGTGAACAATATAACCTGCTAGTGAACAATATACTGGTGATTGTGCATAAGTCACTGAACATGCCCGTGAACACAATGTGCCAATTCAACATAACCAAAGATCTCCAGAAGGATAAGTGTTGACATCAATGAAAAAACTAATGCAACACATCCATAATAGCAACAATTTTTGGTTGTGATGATGACATGAGTATGAAGTTTGCCAGTGATATGCAAAAGAATTTGGAATGTCTATGATTGGTGAGATGAAATTTTTCTCAAGTTTGCAAATTGCACAGACAGAGAAAGGTATCTTTGTATCTAAAACTATGTATGTGAAGGAATTGTTGAATAAGTTTGGACTAGATGATTCCAAACCAGTTGGAACTCCTATGATGACTGGTTGTAAATTATCTAAAAATGATGAATCTCCTAGATCTAAAGAGATTTTGTAGACATCTAAGGTTGGTAGACTATTATATCTTACTAATGCTAGGCCTGGCATTATGCATGTTGTATGTATATCTGCTAGATATCAAGCTAATCCAAAGGAAATTCATGTTACTGCTATTAAAAGAATATTCAGATATCTTAAGGGAACTGTGGATTTTGGTTTATGGTATCCTAAGAAATATGATTTCATGTTATGTTCTTACACTAATGCAAATTTAACAGGTGATGTAGACCAAAAGAGTACTACCGATGGAGAATTCTTTTTGGGTAAGAAGTTGGATTGATGGGCTAGCAAGAAACGAGACTCAGTATCTTTATCTACTGTTGAAGCTGAGTACATTGTTGCTTCTAGTAATTGTACTCAGATAGTTTGGATGAAGAAAATGTTGAAATACATCATAATTATTTATGATGAACCTACTGTTATATACTGTGATAATTCTAGTGCTATAAACATGTCAAAGAATCTAGTATAACACTCAAAGACTAAGCATATATCAATCAAATACAATTACTTGAAAGAGCAAGTTAGTGAACAAAAGTTGAAGCTAGAATATCTATCTACAAAGGAACAAATTGTTGATATTTTCACTAAGCCTTTCCCTCCAGATACATTTGTCTATTTGAGAGATAAGCTAGGGGTAACCACCCCTCCTAGTGAGAACTAGATGCATTGAATTGCATCGATCCAGTGGATTTCAAAGCCTTATTCTCTTTATCTAGATTAATGTGTTGATGGTGCTCCTCTACAAGAGTAGTCTATTGATTTGGATGTAACATATTCATGTTTCTATTTTTTGGTGGAGAGAGATCTATCATATTCAAATGAGGAGAATGTGTTTGGTTTTCTATTTTTGGAGAGATTTGGCATTATTGTCAAAGGGGGAGAGCTCATGTGTAAAACTATTATATCTATCTTGATCTTAGGGGGAGTTTGGTGGTGATATCTTCTTTCTTTGCATTGATTGTTTTTCACATTCCTATATTGCCATCAATGCCAAAGAGGGAGATTGTTGCATTGTTAAGATAGCAACTTTGCAATTTTTAGTCTCCAACGGTCAACTAATTCAAATGTTAGCTGGAGCCGATTATGGTGGTTGTGAAACATCTACAAAATCATTTTGGGGCAAAAGGATGAAGTTGTTGATGAATTTAAAGTTTGAAGCAATACTAATACTGTGATTTTCCTTCAATTTTTGGGTTCTTGTTGTGTTCTCACTATTCATACTGATTGGTAGTGAATCTCTTTGATCATGAATGTATAGTAATGTGTGTTAGGAGTTCACTAAAATTGATTTGATCATATTTTGTTGTGTTTGAAATATTTGTGAGACAAAACATCTTTACGGGGTCTGAAAATACACCCATTCTCGGGGTTTGGCAAACAAATGCCTCTAACTTGATTTTCCACTGTGGGAAATTCACGGCCACTCAAGGAAAAAAAGTAGAGGGACTGTATTATTAAATTCAAAAGGAATTTTGCAAGAAGGTCATGGCAATGGAGAGAAAATGGAAGCCCTAGCCAGGCATCTCTATGTGATCGATTGATGAAGAAGAGCAAAAGTGTTTGCAAAGGAGAAAGTGGAGTGGATCCATCAAGTTTTGTGGTGGATTGGGTGTCTATAGAGTGAAGCAGAATTGTTGGGTTGGTTGGAAAGGACTGGGAAAACACATTTGGAGTACTTACTTTGTAAAATGGGCCTAATTAGGGCTAGTGGCTTGATTAGCCTCTATAGGGTTAGACCACTTGTATTGAGGATTGGAAACTGAGACTTTGGAATCTGATAGAAGGCCCAAAAAGGTACTCATATCCCAATGTTTCTTGGGAGATCATTTGGTGTTTTGGTAAGACAAGGAGATAAAACCAATTAGGTCGACCTAATTGCTACTAGGTCCTCTTACTAGGCAAATATAGACACCCTATGTTCTAGGCCTGAGTGAACACTTGAAATATGTCCAATGGAGTATTCTATCAATAGGAAGGATATCTTGATCCACTCCACCCTTTGATAAAGCTACTTTCATAGTTGATAGTGTTACCCTAGCCTAAGTAAGGTTAGGACTAGGTTGTGCTTTGGAAGTTTGGAAGAATCATTATTGGGGAGAGGTTGTGAGTTGATAGAAGTCTCTTTTGGGGGACATATTGGAGCCTTTGAGTCTGCCAATGCTCTCCTAAAACCACATTGTCAAAGTTCAAGTTTGAAATCTTGTAACCCTAAGGGGCATAAAGGAGGTCTTCTCCCATTTTATCAATCTCTCTCCATCATATTGGTATCAAAGTTAGAGTTGGATGACTAGGGTGGTGTGAATTTGGTGTATGTTAGTAGAAGGAGGAGAAGAGGCTACCACAATTCCTCCTAAGAGCATGTCTCAAGATTCTATCAAGAAGATGTTTGAAGAGTTACTTGAAGCAAAACTTGGAGAGTTGAAGAAGTCCAAGGGTAAGGACATGGAAGGTGAATTTGACCTTGAGGAAGAAGAGGAAGAAGGGGAAGAGGAAACCCCTAAGAAGGCAAGGGAGTTACCTATGGATCAAAAGGTATTTATAGATGCCCCAAAGTCAGTAAATGGGGAGGCCATATATGAGTTACCTATTAATAGTGGAAGTATGGATTTGGAAGAGATGATAGATTGGATTGAGGCTTTGCATAACCATTTTGAGTACAAGGAGGTCCCTGAGGACAAAAGATTCGAATGGGCAAGGAAAAAATTGATAGGATCTTCTCTTTCATGGTGGAACTACATACAAGGAGAGAGATTAAAAGGAGGAAGGGGGGTGATAACATCATGAGAAAGGATGAATGCCAAGATCAAAATACAATTCATGTCAGTTGATTATGAAGTGTAGATGTATAAAAAGTTGCAGAATCTCAGGCAAAGTGATTTTGATGTCAGTTAATATATAGAGGAGTTTCATAGGTTGAGTCTCAAATCAAAGAGGAAAGAGGAGGAGTTAGAAAAGGTGGCCAAGTATTTCAATAGCCTAAGGATGAACATACATGATGAAATTAGTATTTTGGCACTAGAGATAGTGAGCAAATATTTCCAATTAGCCCTGAGATTAGAAGAGAGACTAAAAAGGAAGAATGAGGAGAATAACAAAGGTAGAGGTGGAAGGAATTTCAGGGGGAGAAGTATCTTTGGAGGAAGAGGTCTAGGCTAGAGGTCTTAAGGAGAGTTTAACCAAGGAGAGAAAGTTGGGGATTCGAGTAACCAAGGAGGCTTTAGAGGGAGGAGACCTAATGGAAGAGGAAGGTCTGGTGGATTAGGGAGAGGATCCAATTTCTCTGGAATGAGATGCTACAACTGAAACCAGATGGGGTGCCAAACCTATAGATGTCTGGAGAATGCTTCAACTTATCAAGGTGGGGAGAGAAGAACCACATTTATCCAAGAGGATGCAAGGAGTGTGACTTCACCCAAAGAAAAATTGGCTTCTAAAATGGGAGAAAGTATGATGATTAAGAGGACTCTTCTCAAGGAACCAATCAAGGAAGAACCACCTCAAAGGAGAGGCTTATTCAGGATCCATTGTAAGGTCCAAGGTAAGCTTTGTAGAGTGATTATAGACTCTAGCTCTATTGACAATATTTTGTCTTTGGAAGTTGTAAATAAGTTGAAACTAGAAAGGATTCCTCATACTTGTCCATATAAAGTAAATTGGTTGAATAAGGGGCAACATGTACTAGTCAATGAACAAGCATGGATAGAGCTCAATATAGGGGGCTACAAGGATAAAATTTTGTGTGATATACTTCCCATTGATGCCTCTCACATTCTTCTTGGTAGACCATGGTAGTTTGACAGAAAATCCCATCATGATGGAGAGAAGAACTCCTATTTTTTTCAAAAGGATGGAGTGACTTACAAGATAAAGTCATTGATTGAGGATGGAGATACATAGTAGATAGGGTCTAGTGTGATGATGGTAGGAGAAAAGGAGTTCCTAGAGACTCTAAAGGAAGAAGATGGTGTAGGGTTTGCCTTGGTCTTGAAACCCAAGGATAAAGAAATGAGGAGTGAGAAATTAGAACTTCATAAGGAAGTACAAGAACTTTTGGAGAGGTACAAAGGGGTAGCAGCAGGTGATATGCCATATTCACTCTCACCAATCAGAGATATCAGTCACCAAATATACTTGATCCCTGGCATAGTCCTTCCTAACAAAGCTACTTATAAGATGACCCCTCAACAAAATGAGGAGATAGCTAAACAGATCCAAGAACTACTTGAAAAGGGGCTCGTAAGGAAGAGTCTTAGCCCTTGTGCAGTACCTACTGCCTTTGCCCCAAACAACAATGGAAAATGGAGGTTGTATACTGATTCTAGGGCCATCAATAGGATAACCATCAGATATAGGTTTCCTATCCCTAGAATAGATGATCTAATAGATTTTTTGGGGGGATCCACCTATTTATCTAAGATCAATCTAAAGAGTGGGTGCCATCAAATTAGGATAAGAGAGGGGGATGAGAGGAAGACTACCTTCAAAACAAATGAGGGACTCTATGAGTGGCTTGCGATACCTTTTAGGCTCTCTAATGTCCCTAGAACCTTTATGAGGTTGATAAATGAAGTGTTGCAAGAGTTTATAGGTAAGTTTGTGGTGGTGTACCTTGATGAAATCTTGGTGTTCAACAAGACTAAAGAAGATCACCTTAGACACTTGGAGATTGTGTTCAAAAGACTGCATGAGGAGAAGATACTGATAAATCTTAAGAAGTGTTAATTCATGAAGCAAGAGTTAGTGTACATGGGGTTTTTCATCCCAAAGGGCGATTTGAAGATGGATCTCTCTAAGGTTGAGGCTATACTAAGTTTTCCTACACCTAAGATTGCAGGAGAAGTCAGAAGTTTTCATGGTATGGCTACATTTTACAGAAAATTTGTTAAGAACTTCAATCACATCTATGCTCCAATTTTTGAAACCATTAAAGGTGGATGAAAGGTGAAATTTGTGTGGACCAAAGCAACATATCAAAGTTTTGAGTATCTCAAATAGAGGGTGGCACAATATCCTATCCTTGTGTTATGTGATTTTAACAAAGTCTTCACTATTGAGTGTGATGCAAGTAACATTGCTATAGGTGCAGTATTGAGTCAACAGGCGAGACTAGTAGCATTTTCAGTGAGAAGATAAATGAGGATAAGAGAAATTATTATTCCTATGACCTTGAGCTATATGCTATGGTCCAAGCCCTTAAAAAGTGGTGTCATTACCTTCTCCTTAAAGAATTTATTGTTTATATTGACATCCATGCATTAAGATTTTTGAATGGATAGGATAAGTTGAGTCACTGACTTATGAAGTGGGTAGAGAGCCTAAAAGTATACACCTTCACCATTAGACACAAGAAAGGGCAAGCCAACAAG
Organism: Cryptomeria japonica; assembly: GCF_030272615.1. NCBI lineage: Eukaryota > Viridiplantae > Streptophyta > Pinopsida > Cupressales > Cupressaceae > Cryptomeria > Cryptomeria japonica. The sequence continues at coordinate 374,941,492 of NC_081411.1, read as the reverse complement.
GTTTCATATGCTTTAAGTAAAAGAGTACTGATTGTTCAAGAAGTGCAATTGCATAGCATTGGTATTGAAACAATCAAGGAGATGTATAAGGAGGATCGTGACTTCAAGGAGGCCTATGAGGTTTGTGTTAATTTTTAAAACTCTTTTCACTTTGATTTCTCTGATTATACCTTGTAGAATGGGTTGTTGTTTAAAGGTTTTCGACTCTATATTCCTAAATGTTCCATGAGGGACAATCTTATCAAGGAAAAGCATAGTGGTGGACTAGAAGGTCATTTTGGGTTGAACAAAACTTTGGATTTGGTTAGGAGATTTTATTTTTGGCCTAAAATAAGGAATGACATCAGGAAGTTTGTGGATTCTTTAACTATTTGTCAGAGGGCCAAAGGTATTTCAACAAATGCAAGATTGTACCAATCTTTACCTGTTCCAAACAGGCCATGTGAAAGTTTGAGCATGGATTTTGTTTTAGGTCTTCCAAGGACAAGAGAACATTTTGATAGTATATTTGTTGTAGTAGACAAGTTTAGTAAGATGGCCCACTTCATCCCTTTTAAAACCACAAATGATGCCAATCATATTGCAGGGTTGTTCTTTAAGGAGGTGGTTAGGATCCATGAATTGAAATTGTCCATAGTGTCTAACAATGATTAAATTTTTTTGGGTCACTTTTGGATGACCCTATGGAATATAAGTTAGGAACACAATTGGAATTTAGTTAATCTTACCATCCTCAAATAGATGGCTAGACTAAGGTGGTCAACAGATCCTTGGGCAACCTCCTCTAGTGTCTAACAAAAGAGGATGGACAAGCTTGGGCTATGGTAATTCCTCAAGCTGAATTTGCATACAATGACTCTACCAACAGGAGTACTGGTAAGAGTCCATTTGAAATTATATATGGAAGCCATCCTACAAGAGTCCAAGAACTGAGGGATATACAATGATTGGATAAAAGGAGTGGACATGCAGAGGTTTTTGTAGAAGCTATGAAGGAAATCCATGAACAGGCTAGGGACAATTTGAAACAGAGTGCAGAAAATACCAAGGAAAGGATGGACCACAGAAGGAGATGTTGGATTTACGAATGTGTTGCATTAGTTTTGTCATTGATGTCAACACTTATCAACACTTATCTTACTGGAGATCTTTGGATATGTTCACTGGCATGTTCAATGACATTCACAGTCACCAGTATTTGGTTCACCGGTAGGATATATTGTTCACTGGCACTAAGGATGACTTGTTATCATCTGGAGATCATTTGGTTATGTCGAAGACATGGTTTGGACACTTGTCTAATTGAGTTTGCATATTTTCTATTACTGGCAAATTGATCTAGGTTATGGACCGGCAAGCGTTATCTATTCTAGATCAGCACAACACATTATGGAGATGATTTATTGATTGGTTATTATTGTAAATGCATTGAGCTGAGATGATGCATCGCATATTGATTCATTTGTAATTGATTTAATTTTAATATTCTTAGTAAGCCGACCTACACATTTGGTCTTAGGTTTTGGTATATTTGTAAGATCTCAATTGTGAGATTGATATAGGAAGAAGATAAGGTATTAAGGTTGTGATATTTGGTATATGCAAATATAAGAAGAGCTACTCATGCAAACATCATTTGAAGATTCAAGGAAGGTTTGAAGGAGATAATTAGAGCTTAACCAGTACTAAATCCAGCATATGAAGATGCTACTTTGAAGAAGTACATTATCATTGGATCTAATCATCCAATTGTAGTTAGTGTGACTATCATTTTGTGATTGAGAAGTGAGCTCTAGGTAGTTGGCCTTTATGCATGTGTAGACCCCATTTGTACACACATACTATCTATAATAGTATCATCTAATGATGGGTAAGGTTTCCCTCCATGGTTGTTCCCCTTACAGGGTTTCCACGTACAAATATCTATGTTGTGTGTTGTGGATGTTATTTCTCTTTCTATTTCATGCATTAAGTTTCACCGGTATTGTTATTAACTGTTAAACTGTCAACCGACATTAAGTTTGGTTTATCGGTATTATGCATCAAGTTTTATTAAGTTATATTTGGGTTGAAATTAATAGACAACCGATTCACCCCCCCCCCTCTTGGTTTCCTCTGGGTCCTAACAATTGGTATCCCAGCTAAGTCCTCCTTTTACAAAAGTTTAACAACTTGAGGAGATTCTATGGCAACTAACTATTTGAGGAAGGATAGTCTGGAACTTGATGGAACTAACTATGGTATATGGAAGATAAGAATGGAGACTCATCTGAATTGCATTGGAAGAGACATATGGGATGTTACAAAGAATGGCTATGTTGGTCCTACATAGAGTCAACCTAATCCACCAAACTTGGCTAAAGATTAGGAGAATGATTGCAAAGAAAGAGAAGCACTTTTGAGCACATTGCCAGATCAACAAATCATGGGATTATCAGATCGATCTACTGCTAAAGATATTTGGGATAAATTAGAGACATTGAAAATATTCTATCCCAAGTTGTTTTAGTATTTTCTTATTTTATTTTATTTTATTTCTTTTCTCATTAGTTATTAATGAGTTATTTGATTACTATTTATTAGTCATGTGGGCCTACTTTATTTTTTTCGTAGGAAATTTTTTGTATAGGGTGTGGACCCTGGTTTTCCCACTTATCTAATAAAAGAAATATAGAAAAAATTATACTAATTTATAGAAAACTTTGACATATTTTATAATAGATATTGCACCAATAGCCTCATCTAACAATACTTAACCTTAAAATAGTGTAAATCCTTTTAATATCACCATCCATTATAAATATCTACCCATTAGACTATTATTTTCTTCACAAAAATATACAATGAGCATTTTTTTGAAGTTATGATATCTCCCCTTGTAAAAACAAGTAGCATACTTACAAGAGAATTCTTATAAAATATCTCTACAACATGAATGCAATCTTAAACACAGTTCATTGTTTTGATATTGTTGATGGTGTGTAGAGGAGGATGAGGTTGAGATGGTAGAGTAGGTAGGGTTTCAAATGGTGAGGGTGATGCAGGTGTAGACAACAAGGAAGTTGACGATGGGGGAGATAATGCTATTTTTTTCTTGGTTTTGCATGTATGTATGGGGTCAATACACTTTTCTCTGTCATCCCTTGTTTCTTGGGGTTCTTTCCCTCTATTTTATGGTTAGATTTATCCTCTATCTCTCTATCTAGGTGGCGCTTTGGTATCTTGTTTCTTTCTTTGAAGGCGACTGTCATTGCCAGTTATTTTTGCTCCTTTAGCAAGGTTGCTACTAGGATTTTGTTTTCTTCAACTTTTGTTTTTTGGTCATCCTTTCTTTGCTAGTTAGTGTTGTCGATTTGCAAGAGTCTGAGTATTGTTGTTAGAGTTTCTAGTGTTGTTCTTCTTGGTTTGATTGTTGAGGTCATGGTTGATGGGAAAGTCTTGGTATTGAATTTTCCTTGTTCAATGTTTTGTTAATAAACCTCTTTTGTGGAGGGAAGAATTTTCTTGGTTGTGGCTTTTGGGTTGGTTATTAGGACACTCTTGTTGGATATTGTTGTTGCTAGGATATGTTGTTGTCATTGATGTCAACATATTCCTGTGTTTTCATGTTGCAGAGAATTATTTTTGTGATATGGTGATTGCATTGAGTTGATTTGGTTTATTTATTAGTTTGGGATGCTGAATCAACTAGAGCTACTTCATTCTTTATTGATTTCATGGTGTTGTGTTGTGACTTGATCAAGTTATGGATTCTGATATGGAGATTGGTTTTCAAAGTTGTAGTGTTGTTCTATTTGATCTGTTGTACTCTGGTACGATCATATTTTTGGTTGTGGGGAAAGTGCAAGGTAATGAGTCACAAATTCGTGAAAGTCCATGCATTGGAAAACATGCTCTTATAAACGGGGGCCATTTTCAAAAAATAGGGGCTCGTTTATGCTTCGGGCTCTTAAGCCGAAAGGTAATGGGGGCTCGAAGCAAAAATAAATGGGCCCCCGTTTTCTTCTAAAATGGGGGCCCGGTTTAAAACAAAATGGGGGCCCATTTTTTTAGAAATGGGGGTTCATTTTTAAAAACAAGCCCCCATTTCTATATCGCATTTTTTCTCTTTTTTCCACAAGTCGTCCTTGTTTGAAAATGGGGGCCCGTTCTATGGAAGTTGATTCCACAACCCGCCACTTGGCTCAGGATTAGGCCTGAGATAGGCCTGGGATGGCCACACCTGAGACATGGACCTGCAAATTCAAATCTCCATGAATGAAAGCACAAATATGAACTTTCTGAAATAGTTTACGTGCCTCTAATCAGAGAATTTTTATATGAAATTAAAACCCATTTCATATTATACTGTCTAGATTCTAAATATGTAAATTTATTTAAAAATTGATTACTTTAACTATTTTTCATTTAATTTATACTAAATCAGGTCCATAAATTTGAAATATTAACTAATTTTGTTAATTTAATATTTTTTTATTTTAATGAATTTTGGAAAAAAAATTGTATGTCATCAATATACACAAAATTATTTTCTATTTAAAAAAAAATCAAAAAATGTTAAGTTTACATCAAATTATGTGGGTCGTACACGTCAAATTTTTAAAAAGATAATTCCGACCATTAAAACATTAATTAAAAAAAACAATATTAGAAAAAAAAATACAAAAAAATATGCTCATCAATCTTTAGTGTGTTACAAACCATTTCCCAGAACGGTTTGAGAAAATAATTTTAATTGTGTCAAAAAGTGTGGGTCGTACACATGCATGGTATGGTCGTGAAACAAGCATTTTTAAAACATAGTTTTCAGAACTCCAATCAAAAAGTTATTTTTTATTATGTGGGTATTAAAATAAATTACATATTTGGAAAGTACACTCAGAGGGATATCTTTTATATTACTGATGTTTTCCAAGATTCAATCTCTAAGTGTTTCAAAATTTAAGCTCAAATGAGACAAAATCTGAAAATCAGGGAAAACACTTCCACTTTTTGGCCAAAAAGTGGACTCATCTTCTTGCACTGACCCTCCATGGATTCGCGAGAATGGTTTGGATGTTCATGTGTATCCCCAGTTTAGATGGTTTGTGATTTGGTGCTACGTAAGTTATCTTTCTAGTCCAAATCGCTGCTATTAACTATTCTTGAGTGCTAGCGTGTTGATCGATGAAGATTTTGAATAAGTGGTGTTGGTGTAGCTATTGTAGATGGTTCTAACATGCTTGTTGGCATTTCCTAATCATGTCCTATTTGTTTTGGTGGTTCGCATTGATCCTTGTGTCCGTTATTGAAGATCTTATGTGTCTGGTGATATTCTTCGTGTTATGCGGTATTCTTTATGGTGTTGCGTGTTACAGTTGATCTTGGTGTAAAGCGGAAAATCACAATCGAACCCTAGTTGCTCTCCCCTCTTCCAACTCCAAGGAGAGAGAAGGGAGGTCGCTAGGGTTGATGGTTTTCACTTAAGGGAGAGACTTTACATTCAAAAGAGGGGTTGAAACCCATAAGATCCAATCCCACATAATGCAAGATTGGATGCTAAATGTGTTTCAAGGGTTAAGACAGCAAGGCTACCCTATTTTGTAAAGAATGTTGATAGAAGAATTAAGCTAGGAATGCATAGAAAGTGACAAAGATTCACTTATAAACTGAGATAGGGATATAGGATGAAGCTGCGGACCTGGAATTAGTAGTAAAATGTCGATACGGCGCTGTCCTACAAATTTGAGCAAAAGTTGTCGGGACGATGGCGCCCGACGCCACGGTCCTCCGAAAAATCCGCGAAACGAAGGGGGATCTGTTCGTCTCTGCACAAGGATTCCAGATCTTCAATTTCAACCGCGTACCTGCAACCTACACACAAAAAAGTGAAGACGATTGGGGGGTTAGGGATTAGGGGTTTGCCTTTAGGTCAAACCCCGGTTTTGGAATTAACCAAGAAATGAGAAATTGCTGTAAATGTAAATGTATGTAATGTAAAACAAGTACTAATACCTTGTTGTAAGGATGTTTGTATCCTTATGTGCGAAGGTATAGATGTTGTTGTTTGTTGTATGTTGTATGTTGTATGTAGCATGTAGTAAGTGATCTCCTCTTCAATGGTTGAATCCTTGTCTTGAATGCAACACTTAGCCTTGAATGGAGACTTGGAATGAATGCTTGAATGCTTGAATGCTTGAATGCTTGAGTATAGTTTCCATGGTTGTACACATATGTCCTTCTTACCCCAATGGGAGTGGAAAAATGTAGTTTATATACTTGTCAATTAGGGTTAATAGACTGATTTTCCCAACCTTAGGCCGACCAGGAAAGTTAATTTCCAATTTGCAAACAAAAAGACCCGAGACCCCATAGGAGACCGGGCCCAAAATAGGCCCAGGGACTAGGGAGCTGGGTGCCATGGTCCTGGGGGACCAGGGCGCTGGGTGCCCTAGTCCTGAAGGACCAGGGCGCTGGGTGCTCTGCTCCCACCTCCCGGGACAGTAGGGTGCAAAGGAGGTTTAGGCCAGGGTGCTTGGAAAATGCAGTTTTTAGTGTCGTAATCAGGTTTCGGGGTCTCCATTCAGGTTGGTGTTGCGTCACCATCGTGAAGACCGAAATGCAGTTAAAATTGCAAGTGTCACAATTTTAGGACGCTACATTTAGCCCCCACTTTAGCGGGAGTATAAGCGTACGCTCATACTTCCGGTAAAGTACAAGGAAACAACATTGAAAAACTTTCACCACGTCAAGGAGGCAAGATACACCAAGCCCCCAGTGGACTAAGGATCTTACGACTTCGATTAACAAAGTAAAAGGGAAGATCACGAGGGAGAACCATGACTGTCAGTGGTAAGGTTCCCTCACTATGAGTCATGCATGAAAGATATCAAAAATTTTCAAGGCAAAGCTAAATTTGTCAAGAAATTTTCAAGTATCTTGAAAAGATATGGATGGGATGTATGCCCCCCTACATTAAAGCGATCGCACACACCTCACCGGGGGTGATTGCTTTAAGGTAGTGATACATATAAGAAAATGAAAAAGGGAAAGGAGCACGTTATCACAAGGATTTAGCCCCCAAGTGTGAGATAAACCCAAGGATAATAGACACAAAACACAAAGCACGAGGTGACTTCGCTTTCCTCGAGGTCAGTATGTTGTATGCATAATTGTTCTTCATTCCCCAATCAAGGAAGGTCACCTAGAAGAAGGGAACACATGTGTCTTTTGAGTCAACATGAGAGAGATCGAGAGATCTCAATGCTTTGCATCATCCTCAAGTAGACAACACTAAGGACAACAAATAGAAGAATGAGAATAACACATAGAAGAAGTAACAAAAGAGAGGGGGAGAGAATCTGCTATGCTAATGAAACTAGTCTAGCATGTCATCTACCCCCCGATCTTGCTGATCAATGTTTCGGGAAGGTAGGGAACATGCTAGAGGAGGAACATCCAACACAGCAGATGGAGCTATCACAAGATCCAAACAAGGGCTATGTTCATATCCCAAGCCACGGTGTTCTTGTCTAGGAGCTAGGATAAGTGCTTTAGAAAATTCATTAGATAAATGGTTATCAATATCAACAAGTTCATATTCACTATCAGAATGAACAGGAGAAGTAGCATTTTCATCATCAAGATTTATAAAAATAGGATCTTTAACTCGCATAGGATCAAGACCATCATGCATCTTATGTTTAGGAGATTTCGGCTCAATCGTCGGCTGAGGAGAAAATGGAATAATGCTTGTTAAAGGTGTTTTTGGGGATTGCAAAGTTTGAGCTCTAAGACGACGCTTTCGTCGGCGTTCACGTGCAGAATGATTTTGTCTAGTCTTAGTAGGAAGTTGAGAAGATTGAGGAGGAGGAATGTTCTCATCCTTATCACTTGGGTGTTTAGGTTGTGGTCTCTTAGGCTGGATAATAGGAGAAGAGGAAGGTCTCTTCTCTCTATAAAAGGACGGAGGAGGAACTGCTCCATATAAGGGAGAAATATTTGGTTTAGGAAGGAGACCAAGTCCATCATGACGAGGAGGTATAGGTCTACTCTTAGGAGGTTTATTAGATATAGGCATAGTTACATCCATAGGGATGGGTTGGGAGTCTTCTTGAGGAAAGACATTAGTTTTATCTTTCAAAGGAAGAACTTCCTTCTCAAGAATGATAGGAATGTCAAGTTTGGGTGTTCTAGGTTCACTTAGAGATAGGATCATATCTGTTTTCCACTTTTGATAAGATTTGAAAAGATGATCACTTCATGGAGGAAGAGATTGGAATTGTTTAGGCCAAAAGTAATCAATAGGAACGCTAGAAGTTCTTTCAGCTGGTTTAAAGAGACTATGATTGACAGTAACAACTTCACCATTATGGGGAAATTTCAAACACTTGTGAATAGGAGAAGCAATAGCTTTCATGGAAGATAGCCAAGGATAGCCTAGCTTGACACGAAATTGTTCAGATGATGGAATAATAGCAAAGTCCACATCAAGGGATTTGTTATGGACCTCAATAGGTAATGTAATAGAACCAATTGCAGGAGAAGAAAATGCATCAAATAATTTCACAACCACATCTGTGTTGTCATAGATCACTTGATTCAATTGCAAAGTAAAAAGAAATTCTTCAGTAATAACATTAACCATGCACAAAGGATCAATAAGCACTCCACGGCAAGGTGTATTCTTGACTTTTGCAACTATGTATAAAGGACCATCAGGTACCCTGATAGTTTCACTAGAATCAAATGTGATGGAAGGTTCTTTAGGGATTTCTTGCTGCTCTACAAAGTTAATCACATTCGGAGTCAAAGACACAAGACCATCAGATGAGAGAGAGGAATCATTAGCCTCAATCACATTAGAAGTATGAAAAGGTAATGGATCAGTAAAAATCTGAAGATTTTGGTTAGGAGGAGCTACAGATGTGTTGCCTTTATCATTCACTCCAGAAACAGAGATAGTATTATTATCAATCAAATCTTGAATTTTACCCTTTAAAGCAAAACATTTTTCAGTATCATGCCTAGGTTGATGATGAAATTGAAAAAAAGATTTATTATCAAAATAAGGTGAATTAATCTTTGCAGGATCAATTTGCCTTATAGGAGGAAGAGTAAGCACATTTTGTTCCAATAACTTATTCATAATACTATGCAATGATTCATTCAAAGGAGTATACTTTCTTTCTTTCTTGAAAAATTTAGAAATAGGAGGCACACCTGATGCTGCATTCAGATTGTTGTTGATGATGTTTTCATTGAATTTGATGGAATCTCTATTCGGTTTAAACTTCCCAAATGGTTGTTGACTGCTATCACCCTTATCACTCGGAGTCATAGGATGTGATTGTTCCATTTGACTCACAGTCAGTTGATAATTGTGAAGAGTTGCACACAACTGTTGGAAAGAAGTAAACTCAGAAAACAAGAGTTTTTCTCTAATGTCTTTTTGTAAATTAGAAATAAAAATTCTTTGAATATCATTGTTAGGCACTGGAAAGGAAATTTGAGCATACAAATGCTTATATCTACGAATGAAATCAGTCACTTTTTCTTTAACACCTTGTTTACAATGCATTAAATCAATCAAAGTAACTTTAGGACTTATATTGTTTTGAAATTGTTGAATGAAAGCATTTGCAAGTTGTTCGAAAGAAGTAATAGAATAGGAAGGCAACGAGCAATACCATTGTAGGGCTTTGTCTCTTAATGTTCTAGTAAACAATTTTGCAAGCAACCTTTGGTCATAAGCAAAATCAGTACATATTATTTGAAAGGTCTTAACATGTGTTAGAGGATCACCCTTACCATTATAAAGCTCCAAATGTGGGATTTCAACATGTTTAGGGGGGATAGCTCGAACAATGTCAAGAGAAAGTGGGCTCGCAGCGTCAAATGTGGGCACACTAAACTTAGATTGATTCATAGAGGCAATTTGTTGTTGTAAAGAGGAGACAGTTTGTGCAAGATTGTTAATGGTCGCTTCAGTCGAAGAGTTCATATTAGACATGCTAGATTGTGATGGAGGTGTTATGTTATTGAAAGAAGGTAGAGACTAAGGTGGTGGGACACTATGATAGTTAGTCATAGGAGATGATTGGACAGGAGGAACACTACAAGGAGGAATGGAATGGTTAAATGAATTGCCCCCTTGCGTCATGTTCATTTGTGGAGATATAAGAGGAACACTCACTGAAGGAATGAATGAAGAAGTTGGATTGAATGAAGGAAGAGGGTTGATTGAAGAAGAGAGATTGCCCCCATGACTGGTGATCATAGGAGGAATGTCTTGTGTTAAAGTAGTCATTATGTTTGATGTAAAAGTAGGTATACTAGCAATAGAAGTCGTCAAAGGAATAGAATGATTGTCTTGAGTAGGAGGTTGTGTATAACCTAAGGTTTCAGCACAACTTTTCATAGGCATCACATTTGAATCCACAATGTGTGCAATACCACGCAAAATATCAATTCCATTCTTATCACTTTGAAGCATACGTTTTAGACCCTCAATTAAAGGAAGAGCTTGACTATCAGGGTATTCTTGAGACATCCACTGTCGAAAATCGTCGAATTGGTTATCCAATTTTGAAAGTTGTTCTACAGAAACCTCATGGAGAGCTTCTTCATCATTAAGAGGATTAGAGGAATTACCCATGTCCTCGTTAAAAAGACCATTCAAATTAGATTCCATCTCCTCAATAATTAAACCTTGGAAGGACTTAATTCTAAGGCTTCGCCTAATGGGAATAGTGTAAGTAGGGCTTATTGTTGTAAAACTCATGCACTAAAGAAAGAGAGAAGATTTTGAATTTTAGAGGTAGCAAATTTCAGAAAAACCAGCCAATCTTCTAGATTTAAGCTGTTAAATGCAATCAGGACAATCTCCCGAAATTTCGGAAAAAATGTCCGGGACCGTGGTGCTCGGGGTGCACACGGTCCTCGCAACTTTTTTCAAAATTTGCAGGGATGAAAGTTATGATGATTTTACAGCTAACCTGAAAAAATTGAGTGATTTTATGATCTGTAGATAGGCCAAATTAAAGTTGCAATCTCAAAATTGAACCCTACCAAGATTGTCGAAAAATGCAAAATTTGAATTTTGAAAAAGAGAGGGAACCTGAAATTTTGAATTTTATGATTTTAGAGGGAATACCAAAAGCAATGCAAGTTTTGAAATTTGAAAGTTGACTCAATTTCATGCAAAATTCAATTTTGAAAGCGGAAATCGAAGTTGTTGTAATTAAGCACTTAATTTCAAAAGTCACAAATTGCAAGAATTTGAATAAAGCACTGAAATTTCGAATGAATGTTAACACAATTTTAAGATTTAGGATAGTAAGAACACAATTTTGACACAAATTTCAATTTCGATGATTTTTGAATGATTAGAAGCCCTAAACCAAGGAATCACAAGACCAACTTTGACTATAATTTTGAAGGTGTTAGAGTTGATAAAATCAGCCAAAATTCTGGATTTTAGCAGGAAAATACAGTAAGATCTTGCTCCCGAAATTTTGGAAAAAATGTCGGGGACGATGGTGCTTGGAGTGCACATGGTCCTCGCAACTTTTTTCCAAATTTTCAGGGATGAAAGATATTGTGATTTTATTGCGGAATCCAAAGTTACAGCTGATTTGGAGATGTTTTGATCAGTGAAATTGTCGGACAAAGGTTGAATCGAGAGGGTTTCAAAAATTAGGGTTTTGACACTTAACCACCTAATTTTCAAAATTAAAGCACAAATATGAATTGATAATTTGTAATAGAAGGGTAGATCTGAAACAAGCATTAACAATTAAACATTTCACAAGTTTAATTACTTAAAAAGAAAATTTAGGGTTTTTATGCAATTAACCTCTAAAATTTTGCAAAAGATCAAACATGGAAATGTAATCAAGGAATCCAATTTTCAGATCTAACTATGAACAATCAGAAAGGATGTTCACATTGGGTTCACCAAAATGTAAAGCGGAAAATCGCAATCGAACCCTAGTTGCTCTCCCCTCTTCCAACTCCAAGGAGAGAGAAGGGAGGTCGCTAGGGTTGATGGTTTTCACTTAAGGGAGAGACTTTACATTCAAAAGAGGGGTTGAAACCCATAAGATCCAATCCCACACAATGCAAGATTGGATGCTAAATGTGTTTCAAGGGTTAAGACAACAAGGCTACCCTCTTTTGTAAAGAATGTTGATAGAAGAATTAAGCTAGGAATGCATAGAAAGGGACAAAGATTCACTTATAAACTGAGATAGGGATATAGGATGAAGCTGCGGACCTAGAATTAGCAGTAAAATGTCGATACGGTGCTGTCCTGCAAATTTGAGCAAAAGTTGTCGGGACGATGGCGCCCGACGCCACGGTCCTCCAAAAAATCCGCGAAACGAAGGGGGATCTGTTCATCTCTGCACAAGGATTCCAGATCTTCAATTTCAGCCGCGTACCTGCAACCTACACACAAAAAAGCGAAGACGATTGGGGGGTTAGGGATTAGGGGTTTGCCTTTAGGTCAAACCCCAGTTTTGGAATTAACCAAGAAATGAGAAATTGCTGTAAATGTAAATGTATGTAATGTAAAACAAGTACTAATACCTTGTTGTAAGGATGTTTGTATCCTTATGTGCGAAGGTATAGATGTTGTTGTTTGTTGTATGTTGTATGTTGTATGTAGCATGTAGTAAGTGATCTCCTCTTTAATGGTTGAATCCTTGTCTTGAATGCAACACTTAGCCTTGAATGGAGACTTGGAATGAATGCTTGAATGCTTGAATGCTTGAGTATAGTTTCCACGCTTGTACACATATGTCCTTCTTACCCCAATGGGAGAGGAAAAATGTAGTTTATATACTTGTCAATTAGGGTTAATAGACTGATTTTCCCGACCTTAGGCCGACCAAGAAAGTTAATTTCCAATTTGCAAACAAAAAGACCCGAGACCCCATAGGAGATCGGGCCCAAAATAGGCCCAAGGACCAGGCGCTGGGCGCCATGGTCCTGAAGGACCAGGGCGCTGGGCGCTCTGGTCCCACCTCCTGGGATAGCAGGGTGCAAAGGAGGTTCAGGCCAGGGTGCTTGAAAAATGCAGTTTTTAGTGTCGTAATCAGGTTTCGGGGTCTCCATTCAGGTTGCGTGTTGCGTCGCCATCGTGAAGACCGAAATGCAGTCAAAATTGCAAGTGTCGCAATTTTAGGACACTACACTTGGCAAGATATTTGATGGTGATTCATGTTTGAGGAGTTGATTAAGGTCCACATTATATTGTCCATGACACTGTATTGGTCTTGTGGTTGATCTATGTATCATGAGATGTAATTTTGTAATTGAGGGTCGAGGGTCTAGCCAATCTTGTAGTCAAGGTAGATGATTTGTTTAAATAGGTGTTATATTCATGTAATTTGGGTGTTGATGGTGTGTCTGCATTATCAGAGAGTGGTGTATGTGTGAATAAGTGAATTCATCTTTTGGTGTGGTTTATTGAGCAGATATTATTGCAAGGCACACAAATGTGCTTAACTAGAATTGTTAACACACATTAGAAGATACTATCTTTGTAGTTCACGTAGTCTAGATTGTAGTCTGAATATTATTGCATAAGGTAGTGATCCTTCCTTGAGGGCTGGAGCCTTTTGGGTTATCATATTTTGAGCAGTGAGCTCTAGGTAGTGTGTCTGAATGCATGTGCATTCCCCATTGTAATATTTACACATACTACTGTAGAGTATCATCTTATTGTGGGTAGGTTCCCACCGTGGTTTTTCCCTTAATTGATTTTTCTACGTTAAAAATATTGGTGTTATGTGTGTTGCTATTGTTGATGTTATCTTTCTTTTTGCAGCAATTGATCAGATCTGAGATTGTGCTTAATTTGTTTAATCCGGAGAAAATTGATTCACCCCCCTCTCAGTTTTCCTTCATTGTTGTTGCCAACAACTCTTTCATGATGGATTTGTTGGTTTCGAGGAAAAGCGGGTTTAGGAGTGAGGGAATTTTTGTTGTTGCTAGATGAGGTTTTTTCTCTTCTTCTTGTTGTAGAGGGTTTCCTATATGGTAGGCTCTCTTTGAATTATTTTTTGTTTGTTGCTTCTAATCTCTATGGGGGATCAGTGGTTGTTGTCTAGACCAATGTTTTGTCTATTTTAGAGTTTTGGAAATCTATCCCTGGTGCTTTTCCTTTGGGATTTTACACTTTGTTTTCAATGATGAGCATGGGTTGTGCTCATGTTTCTACTGGTTGTGTCGCTTCTCTCAACATAGGTGGTTGTGGGGTCACTTTTTGGCAAATCCTTGATGGGTATGATGATTAATATTCCTTCTCTATATACCTATTTCTTAATTTTCTTTATTTTGGTGATGCAGTCTCAGTGTTGTTTCTTCCACTATTGTGCTTAATAGAGGCAAATTAGCTGTCACAAGATTTTTAGGGTTATTCTCAAGTTTGAGCTCGCTTTTCTTTGTTTTTAGGGGCTACTTCTATCATGTTTTGATGTTTTTGTTTAAGGGTCTCTTTGGCTATTTTGGAAGAGAAGTATTTTTATATATATTTAAAGATGGCTCTTTTTTATGGTCTTGTTTTATTATCAGTTGTGGGGATACATTTCTATTACCCTTGCCTCTTTTCACGAGTCTCCTATAGAGGAGGAAAGTTCTCCTATGGAAGTGGAGACCTTCCTTGTTAGAAGGGTTGAGATTTTGTTTCTCCATCATTTGACTTTCAATCTTGTCCATCCTATTAATGTGGTTACTTCTTTTATTGAAGTGGAGAGAGTTGGTGTGGGAGAGGTGGAGTTTTATGGCAAGGGGGTTATTAATGCTCTTTGTTTGGTCTTTTTCTGCAAGGATATTGACGATAGCCTTATTTTTTTACTTATTTCCTCTCTCTTGTATTGAGTTGGAGAGTAAGGAAAATAAATCTTATTGTTGTATTATTCGAAGGTTATTGATGTGAGATGAGATATTAGGTAGCTTGATTCTTATTCCTATTGTAGAAAGTATCCTAATGTATTTTCCTAGTGTTTTTTTGTAGTTGTGCTCAAATTTGTCTCTGTGTAATCTATTGAAAGCAAAAAAAATTAGGCTCTAGATTCCAGCAAAATCCGCTTGTACATGGTTTCATGTTCTTTCAACAAAAAATTTACCCTTAATTAGTAACATGAATAAACTTTAGAATTTTAAACAATTACGAATTAAAAAAATATTCCAGTTTCTCTTCCTCCAACTTGAAAATTTTAAATAATTTTTTCTCTTTGTTATTCCATCTTATGAAAAATAGATAAAATGTTCTTTCAATTCCTCCAAATTTCAATAAAACTCTTTAGCAGCTAAATATTCTTCAATAAATCCTTGAACTTATTTTTGTATTTTTATATTTTTGGTACCAAAATGATGAAGGAAATGTTTTTGGTTAAAACTCTCTCGCTCCATGATGATAAATATCGTCCTCTTGTTAAAAAATTGATAGAGAAGGTGTTCTCCGAAACATACAAATTTCATTCACATTCATCTATGTAGAAGATAAATTGTAGCATATTTCTTGATTAATTTGGACATTTACAAGATTCTTTTTACAAGTAGTATCCTCACATAAGAAAAATAATTTGCTCAACCACTGGTGATATTGATAGTTAGAAGTAAGCCCTTTATGGAAATAAGTATTATTTAATACGTCATCAATATGCTAATATATGCCAAAAGGGAATATCCCATACTCTAATCCATGGGAAAACCCAAATACATAGAGATTATTCCCAATATCAAACGTATACAAGATAAATATTACTGTTAAAATTGAGGTAATTTTTTATATGTTTATTACTTTAAATATATACAAGCAAAATAGAAAAATCTAATTTTGAGGCTTGGAATGGGCATTTATTAAGAGGAAAATTAAATTTGAATTAGATATTGTGTCATACATTGAATAAAAACAAGGTAAATATTTATGTTATAAAATTAAGTGATTTTGTTATATCTTTATCATTTTGAATATTTTACGTAAAGTATAAAGTACACAATTTTAGAGGTTGGAATGGGTATTACTGAATAATAACTAATAATTAGGTAAATATTTTATATGTTGTTATTTCTGAAATATACGCAAAGTAGGCATTACAAATTTAGATGCCTTGGTCATATTAATTCATGATAGGAGGAAAAGAGAAAGTATTTTTATCATTTTGATTGAAATTTTATATAAAGATATTTTTTCATGCTAATTGTTTAAAAATTGTTAGCTAAAGGGGCGTCTATTGATCTTTAAGAAGAATAATATTTTAATTAAATTTTTTATTGATTTTTTTAGGGAGATTCAAAGTATTAACGACAGGTATATAATGTACCAAAATAAAGTTGAAGCTGGTCTCGTTTTTGTATCAGAACATAATGTATGCCTCTATACCCTTTCCTTCATGAAATTTTTAAATTATAAATCATAAGAGAATGGAATATAATTAGTAAATATTATATTTTAATTTATTAGAATGATTTAATACTATATGATGAACATCACAACAATCTAAAGTGTTAAATCCAAATGTATTATAATGTGGTTAGTTATTGAAATTATTATTGTGGAGATTGTCTAAATATACCTAGAACCATGTTATATGTTCATATCTAGAGATGTTAAATTTGTAAATATGTAAACTACCACATCCAACTATATATGTGGCACACACTAATGAGAACATGTTATCAATTAGTTAAAAGAGTTGTGTGTTATCTTATACAAAAGATATAAATAGAATTAAGTTTGTAAATAGTTGAATTAATTTTTATAAAGAAAAAAATTGTTATATGACCTAGGCCCACCCAATAGAAAATATTGAAAATTTAGTAAAATGGATTTATAAAATAAGTAGAATACTCAAATATATATATATATATATATATATATATATCAAAGACATACAATACAAACCACTAATAGGAGGAGAGATTAGTTTATGATTAGGTGAAACAATTTTTGAAGGGGCCTCAAAATCCATTACAAGTAGATTTTGAGGGGATTTGGAACCCACTAACCGAACACTACCAAAAGATGAGCACATGAAAACAACAACCCAAGAACAATAGACCAGAAAGATAACAAAATTAAAGATTCATCTGCAAAAGAACAAGACCTAAGTCACCAACATTCCTAACTCATGAAAACAATCATGATAGGATTAACGAAGGTTCCCCCCATAACCTTGAGAAATATTGCAACAAGTAAAAAAGATATTACCCACAACCTAAAAATAGTAGAATATATGCAAATAAACCATAGAAACCCTAATAAAATAATAAGAGGCCCAAGACAACAAACAATAAAAATGTGTTTTTAAAATAATCCCATAACTTTTTGATGCAGGTCTAAGTGAATATTATGATCCCTGAAGTCCTTAACACAAGCATCAAGAAGAAACACCCTCGACATCCACCTCAATGGGATAGTTAAAGTCTCATTCAAGGTAGCCACAACTCCCTTACAACAACTCCCACCATTCTTGCAAACCAAGTCTCCACCTTAATAGAAGACATTTCCATCTCTATAGGATAGATCTATAGTAGACTGAATAGAAACACCCTCAACATCCACCTTAAAAGGTTAAGAAGAGTGTCATCTAAAGGAAGGGAAACCACAAGCCCCTTACAACATCTCCCACAATCTCCTACAAACCAAGTCTACACCTTAATAAAAGATGCATCCACCTTTATAGGATAGATCTGCAGGAGACATACAAGAAGAACAATACAACATATGTATGGGACCAAGATAGTGTAGCAAGATCCTCCAAAGAGAAGAACCGCAACATAGGAGGAAAAATTCCCCTATCAACAAAAATCCTGACCAAAAGCAAAAGAATGGACCCTTGAAAACTTGTAGCCACCAATCATCCCACCAAGACAAGCAGCCTAGGGGGGAGAAGCACTCCATGAACAAGAACACGATGAGCCACATAGGAAAAAAGGACCAAATGCCTAAGACAAACCAAGGAAAACAAAGTCATGCACAAATATAACAAAGGAGATATATTCATTAGCCACTGAAACAAAATAAAAATTAAAAAATTCTTCACCCAAAAGGAACCACCATCCGACCCAAAAATGACATAGGAAAGAGGAACCTAGAGAAAAAGAACCTCCTTGAGAGAGGCCAAACTCACTTGAGAAGGAATAGAAAGAAATAGAGAAGGAGACCACTCAAAGCCCAAGCCAACCCCTACACAACCCAAGAGCTTGAAACAATAGGCGGCCAAGAAAAAGATTACCCTACAACCCTAACGCATTCACACAAGGAAAAAATAGAGACCTAGAAAAAGTTCGGGAAACCTAATTGAAAATCCCACCAACATCCACAATAGAAACAATAGAGAAAACATTAGCTTCACCTCCCCAAAACCACACCGACTCCTCCATGGAAAGAGACAAGCACCTACAATAGGCAGTAGAAAACCCCAATCAACAACAGACGAAAAGGAGGAAGAAATAGTAGGAAAATCCCCGCCAACACAGAATACATTGACATGTGGCTATTCTCCCCTAAAACCCTAGACCCTGCTCTAGTGCTTTGTCATTTGAATAAGGATGAGGAGGATAGATTAGTTACCCCTTTATGGAAAATTAATATCATTGAGGCTATTAGTGAGACCTTTTATTGATATACTTGAGGCTAGTTTTGAGACCTTTTGTTCATCCATCATTAAATTCACATTCTCTTATAGAGGAGAATTTTTTGCCATATCCATAACCTTATAGTTCTAACTCAAAATTATTTGATCTTCGAGGCTAATAGAAGATGAAGGAGATTGGCTTTATTTCTTGATGTTTTCTATCTTTAAGTGAAGCACAATAATATTATGAATATATCTCCACATTAGCTAATTGATGAAGCTAATGATCCATAATTAAACATTGACTCCAAAAAAATATTATTTACACTAATTTTCATCTTATTAATCATGTTTCTCCAAACACCTTATTGTTTTTGTTGTAGTTTGTTGTCAAATACAATATAGATAAATTTCACAAAAAGCTTTACCTCTCTTGAAATACAATTAAATTTTGGAATACAATTCAATCATCCCAAGGCTTCAAATATAAGGTCTTGATATACAAGTTAGCTTAGAAGTTCAATGTGGATATTGTTTCAGAAAAGGGACTTACATACTAGTAACTAGAACAAAGGGTTAGATTTGGAAAATAATAATTTTATTTACACATTCCACCCTAAATAAGTTTTTAGTCATCTACAATATGATTAGATATATGCATTTCAAAACACTTTATATCATGAGCTATAATATTTGGACATTTTAAATTTTAAGTTTTTTAAAATGAAAAAGATAGGATGAGGGAGGGAAACCCTAAATTTCTTAGTAATTTAACACAAATATACTCTATGATCATAAAAAATATCATTACTAGTCTATGTTTCACCAAACCCTATCATAATTGCAAGGAAACAATATAAATCTCTAAAGGAAAACTTATGACATATACAAATTAATCAAATGCACCCAAATATTGATAGATCAATTTGATATGTTGGAGAAAATGATGTGTATAGTAATTATGGTTTATAATTTTGAAATAACCTTTAGTTGACATCACATTTACTGATTTTAAACTGTTATATCACAAAAGTTAATGATATAGGGTAAAGAAAACCAATATTTACCAATATTTACAATTATCCAATATTTACCCTAAAGATATTAAAAAGCTCTAGTCCTAGTCTAATCTCCATGGCAAAATGTAACAATTATCTTTTGGAGGTCCCTAAAATAATTCATCCCATATTCATTTATACAAACAAGACACTAAAAAATCAGCTATAATAATCAATGATGGAAAATTAAAAAGTAGATCACAGATGATATCAACTTCTTCATAGTTGGTGATAATTGACACTTTGAAATATCTTTTAACATATCCTCTTCTCTAAAATTCTCTAGCCTACTAAATGAATCAATTATTAAAAGTTTTAGCTGGTTAAAATTTTTAATTTCCCAAAAATATAATTAATTTCATCAAAAATATCATTGTCTTTGAAAATTTAAATTTATATTTTGCAAAATACCTTTTGGTAATGCTTTAAAATAGTCATTTGAATCAATAGCCTAAACAAAAATCTCCCCAAATAATAATGGTTAATGTTTAACATTAACATCCCTAAAAATTCTTTATGTAAAATATATCTTATGTAAAATATATCCTTGAATGTTTTCACTAAAATAAAAGAGGTAAATTAATTAAAAAAGCTTATAAAGTTTATTTTTAATATTCTAATTGTCTAAATTTTTCACATGTGAATATTTTTATAATTTTGTTTCATTTTGAATGTTTTAAGTATTCATATTTAATTATTTTAAAGAGAGAATTTTTTTTAAACTTAAAGGTTAAGTGTTTCTATGTAAGTTTATGTTTTATATGATGCCTTTAGTTGTTTTCATACTTCACATGGTATAATGTTTTAAAATAAATAACTCACCTATTTTCATTTTAAACTCTATCATACTTTCTATCATGCAATTCAAAATTTAAGCATAGTTTTATTCATCTTCTTTGCATTCATTCTTTTTAAGTTTTAATTTTTATCATTGGGAACTTCATAATCATCATGATATAAAGACTTTTTGATATATAAAATTATCACCTCCTTTTTTTTTTTAACCTTGAAATTTTTCTAAGAAAACCACTTTCAATTGTAGTTACAAGAGAACTACTTCCAACAACATCTACAATAAAACCACTTTCCACTATAGTTGTGAGAAAACCACTTCCAATTATATCTTAGAGAAATCCACTTCCAATTATACTTGCTGAAAACCATTTTCAATTGTAATTATAAGAAATGAGGTTCAAACTATTTTTTTTTTTCAACTTTTTAATATTTTTCTTTTATTTTGACTTTCAAGTGAATTAAATACATATGAAAAATTGAAGTTGCATTTTATATTCAACAAATATATTAAAAAAATATGTTTTTTAAATGTTATTAATGTAGTTATAAGAATATTCTTGACAAGTGAACATTAAAATTTTAATGAAATTTCATATTGAAATTGATCTTTGCATGAGAAAATTTGCTCATTTGCAAATGCTTTTTCAATTTACAATGAAATTTTGAGACCTAGGAACATTGAGAAACTTGTCAATACTACAAGGCATACTAATCTATGAAAAATAGGGGTTTCTTAGGTTTCCAAAAGAACAATGGGGTATGTTGTGAAAAGGTACAACAACTAGCTACCAAAGTTAGCAACAAGTATTATAGAGTACATTCACATAAAAGAGAGTTTAAACATTGAATTTACAATTCTACATGTAAATTAAAATACTTTAAATACTTGTAATGCCTCTTATATTTTTATTTTGATAGTTTTACTTTGGAGTGATATGTATAACTATACCTATATATTTGATTTAGGATTATTTATATAACTATTGTTTTTGTATTGGTGCCAATAATGATCTAGATTTACAAGATACTAATGATATTATTATGGTATAATCGATAATGTTGTTATATTGCTTCTAATTATGCATGTTTATGTTTGGGTGATGATTTTATGTATTATGTTGAACCCCATTCTAGGAGATTGTATGTGCTTTCACTAATTAAGAATATGCATAGGTAGACTTGATGTGTATTGACTTGTTATAGGTACAAGAAATTATCCCATTTGAATTCAAAGGCTTGACTTAATCCCCTATCTATGGTTATGAGGAGATGTCACATTTTCCATACCCATTTTACCATACCCATCATAATCAATTCATGCATAGTTTCCTAGTATTTTGTTTAGCAATTTACCCTAGATACCATGATTTGTAATATTTAATAAACATATGCCTTGTATGGATACCCTGTAAATGAGTGTTTGAATTTTTTTATGCAAATTATCTTTTTTCATGTAGGTCTAAATTTTTAATAATTTTTTAGGGTTAAAATCGTAAATTAATGGTAAACATTTGATAGGGTTATAATTAAATGTTAATTGTAGATTTTGGGGGAAATGAGGGTAAAGGAAATCAATTTTAGAATTGAAAAGAAATGTTTACCAATTTATTTAATTTTAAGAAGTGAAATTGAGTTTGGGTAAATAGGAAAATGACTATTCATTTTGATATTTTTGCATTGGCTAGGAGAAAAATGGTGAGCCTGAAAACCCTATAAGTTGGAAAATTGTGTTTTTAATTGTGGGAGCTAGTGTGAAAGGAATTGGATGAGATCAGGTGCATTAGAATAGGAATTTAAGATTATTATTTTTTGATGTGTTTATATGATCATTTGTGGGTTGTGTTTGGAAATCTTCTAATTTGAAAAACTTGCTAACATTAGGGTATTTGTAATATTTATCTTTCTCTTTTCATCATTTGTTATCTGGAATGATTGAATTATTAATAAAAGAGATAGATTATCTTCTCGTGGCTTTCCTTTTTATAATTTTTTTTGTTGTACATTCTACTTTGTGAAATTTTGTGTGTTTTCCCAAGAAATGGGTACTATGGCCATTTTTTAAAAATGGCCAAAACATGTATTCTATATCACAAATGGGGTATTGGTAAATTATTTTCCATAAGGTTATGTTCAGATTTTTGAATTTGACATTTTCAAAATTTTATATAAATTTTGAAGCTACTTTAATGGAGTTCTAAAATTGATTTTCGTCTTTGGTGTTTTTGGGAAGTTTGAAAAAAGGAATTAAACGTGATGGATTTTGAAGGTTTATAATGTGACAACAAAGATATAATTCATAAATTATGAAAAGTAGTGCATTGGAATTTTGTTGTGAAGAATGTTGTAACAATGGTAAATTATGCATTGTGTTTGTTTTATGCCACGCTCTAGTGAATATGATGAACTTAGGAGAGAGTCATGGGAGAGTCTTCCAACATAGTCCATGGCAAAAAAAGGCCACCAAGATAACTCATTTGGAAGTTATGGTAACAAGTGAAAACTAAATAAAATAGGGGTAAAAAATTAACCAAGCTAATAGATTGACCTCTCATTCCTTGAGTGATCATATAGGGTCAAGATAACCTCGAAAGACTTGGACACTCATTGAATATTTATTTGGTGTAATTGAGTCTTCTCATCTCTTAGATAGGAGAGCTTAGTTCTATGTGAGCCATACCTTCAAGCTACACGATGACACTCCCTCTCTTTCTTTCTAATAACTAACCCTTGTGTAGTTGAGTAATACCTTAAAGATGAAATTAAACCATTCTATGTTTATTTTGTACTTAATGGATATTGGATTTCATGTATTCTCTATGTGTTATGTGAGTGTATACCATTCTCACCTTGTGTTTTATGTGTGTGTTTGGGTAGCATGAGTATCTCCTAGAATGATGGGGCAAACCTTCTAGTTTCACATGATTTGCTGGTGTGGAAACCATTGTTAGGGATTAGATGAACATGGACTATAGATGGAATTAGCCTCTTCCATTATTTATTTCCCTTAAAGATACTTCTTTTAAATAAAATTTTATATTTAAGAATTAGCATTCTTAGATGAATATGGACTAGAGATGGAATTAGATACTTCTTTTAAAGAAAATTGTATATTTAAGGATATGTGAGTCTTGAGAAATGTAATTGTAATATTTACTATTGAACCCCACTTGTAGAGGGAATGTAACTAAAATAAATCACAATGGATACCTCGAAGTAGTTATGTGACTTGATGTTGGTATAGAGCATGATTATATTATACCTTACATTCATTCTTGAATATTACAATGGTAAAATGAATGTAGGAATTTCTATTTGGTCTTAAAAAGAAATTCCTTTTAGTAGTA
The DNA here is from genome assembly GCF_030272615.1 of Cryptomeria japonica. Classification (NCBI taxonomy): domain Eukaryota; kingdom Viridiplantae; phylum Streptophyta; class Pinopsida; order Cupressales; family Cupressaceae; genus Cryptomeria; species Cryptomeria japonica. Next base: position 374,917,726 of record NC_081411.1, on the reverse strand, counting down.
GATAAATCCTATTTCCAAACCCCATAGATCTATTCAAAATTATCAAAATAATTTCTATGTGTTTTACACCTCATTAACTAGGCTTTCACATTAAGGACTTCACTAGCCTTGTGGTAGTAAGGCTCACTGTCAAACCCCAATCATCAATCAGTTCTTTCAAGGCATAATGTTTTCTAATGTTGTCAAGTTTTGAAACTAAGATTTTTCTGTACTGGTTAAGCCTCTTCTTTGTATGAAAAAGGCCTTCTCACCAATACCCAATCCCTAAAGTCTACCATAAAGTCCTTTCTTTCCTTTATTTTATCATATCTCATACAATTGGCTTTAAACTTATAACTTTAGCTAGTTAATGAATTTTGTAAGATAAAATCTCGACACCCAATCCCCTTAAAATGTTATCTTCCATGCTTCAATCCTTTTGTTTAAACCTAATAGTTATGACCTTGGGGTAACAAGGTACCCTAAAACCCTAAAATCTAAACTTCTATTTATTTGTTTAGTGAAAGAATGAGACTATCAAGTTTTGGCTTTTAGACTTTTAATTCTACAATTACATCCTCGACAAGAAAGGAGTAAGCAAAAATATTGATCCTCAAAACCCTAAGTAGGTTCATTAGCCCTCAAAATTCAAACTTCCACTTTATAAAGTTCATTAGCTATATGAAGGAGATAACTTGAAACACCAAAGCCCAACAAGTAAAAATAAAATTGTCAAAACTAATTTATTTTATTACCCCATTTTTATAGGCACATAATGCCTACCATGGTGTATAAAAATTGAACTTTTTTATATCAATTGGAAGAGACCAAAGAGATCTAGATTTAGTCCCTTTAATACAAATAGTTCTAAGAGACTGGTAATAATTAGGACTTGAAATTATGCTCTAAAAACCAATAAAATGTGATTTTGTGAGATTTAGAAAATTACAAAATATTACTTTCAATTTTTTTTTATCTTTCTACTAGGAAAAAATTATTTAGGTGGGCCCTAAGCATTCAAAGGAATCTTCGAAAGTGTTGAATAGTTTGTATTTAATCCCACTCTGAGGAATCTCCAAGGAGACAAGCCAAGAAACATGGAATATTTTTTTTCGAAAACATTCCAAAACAACTTAGCAACCCTAAAGCCAAAGACACACCACATGTCACTTGCATGACAATGTGCATAGAAGTGTTGCAAGAAATAACATGACACATATTAACATGTATGAAAGGCCTCACCATTGTACAAGTAAGATGACCATAGTGGAAAACGAACAATGGAACCAATCACCACAATGAAATGACAAAATGGAAAGAGAAGGTGGCTCCTCAATGGAAATCATCACACATTGTGATCATATATTCTCACAAAATATCATCACAATGGGTTAAGTGAATCATAAACCTCCAATCCAAATCTTAATAGGCTAGCCAACTCATTCTGAAATACTCTCAACACATGCAGGATTCTACTAGCTCAATGACAAGCATATGGCATCTTGTCATAACTCAACTATGCACAATAAAAAATATAAAGTCTCTAAATGCCAACCAATTAGAAGGGAAGGCTTATAACACAATAAGAATTATTAAAAAAGGCTTTATACCCTTATAAGACCTCACAAGAATATAGATGATTTCTCTCAACAAACTAGGCTTTCTCCTTAGTCCTAGGTGCAATGATCAACTTCCTACAAACACATTCATGCATATTACTGCAATCAACACCAATACAACTCAATTAAAACTCACTTAGAGCATCTCAAGGATTACCTAGACTCTCAAAGCCCTAACGAGCAACTTTGGTGACTAATAACTACCCCTTTGAGCCCTTGAATAGAAGCACATTAGAAGGACACTAATACACCATGTTTGTGTCCTCTTCCGATGTTATATTCATCTAATCTCACTAGTGTCCTAGAAAAATTATATATATAGTATCTGTATTTGATCATATTAGTGGCCTAACTAGTGCATGAACCGAATGTATGGGTCAATCCCTTGCATATCACTAAAATGTTGGGGTAGACCTAAGTTGTTGATTACACTCCAAGAATAAGAAAACACCATAAAGGCTTAGGGAGGAAAAAAAGAGATTGACTTTGATGCAAGACCATCCAAGGTGTAAGAGCAATCTTTCATCAATCAAAAAAATTGTTTCTTTTTCAATAAGGACTAAAAATGGTAAGATTACTATTTTTAGTAAGTTAGCATTTGTGCACATATGTACACAAAAGCTTACACAAACCTCCAAAATGGTAAAATGAAACCAATGGTAAAAAATATCTTCATTATCATTTGTCATTTGTGAGATATTAATATTTTGATTTTTTCAAAATCTTATTAAAAATATTCAACATTAAATTTGAGGCACCTAGATGCCCCACATTGGCCCAAAAGTTGGTAGAAAATGTTAGCAGCAATCAAGAAGGAAGATTGAGAGGGGGGGAAGGTGACTTAGTCTTCACCAGATTAACAATAAATTAAGCTTCAAGACATAAACTAATAAACCACAGTAATAAGAGATAAGCAAATTAACAACACAACACACAACACCAAGATTTTGATGTGGAAAACTCGGTTAAGGGAAAAACCACGATGGGAACCTACCCACTATAAGATGGTACTCTACAATAGTATGTAAAAATATTACAATGGGGAATGCACATGCATTCAGATACACTGCCTAGAGCTCACTACTCAAAAGATATATGCCCGAAAGGCTACAACCATCAAGAAAGTCTCACTGACTTACAATATGATTCAAACTACAATCCAAAAGGCATGAACTATAATAATGGCATCTAAAAATGCTTAATGATAGTTCCAGTTAAGCACAATTGTCTGCTATGCAACATTGATCTCACCACAACACTTCGTTGAATGATATATATTTGTTTGCACATTTATCTCTCTCTAAAAGTGCAAACATAATACTAACACTTATATTACATAAGTATATCACCTATATATACATATCATCAACCTTGATAACAAGGTCGGCTAAACTTTCAACCCTCAACTCATAATTACAAAACTACATTACATGATACAAAGATTGACCACCAGACCAATATTATGATTTACATTACATAGCATGGACCTAATTCAAATTCCTGAACACATGATACCACCAAAAATCACACCAAGATAAACCACAAGACGCTACACCACCAAAAATACTACATAACACATAAATTATCACCGGTTCATAGTAATCACTAACAACTTACACAACAATCAATATGGATTACCAAAAAAAATAGGAAATGATTAGGAAACACAAAGAAACATGTTATAATCATTCGGAATAGTTGCACCAACATCTCTTTTTCAAATCTTCATCGATCAACGTCTCATGAGTCAAGAACATAACCAATCAACAATGGTCACGAGGAATGATAACTTGAAGAGCACCAAATCAAGAACCATCTAAAATGAAGATACACAAGATCATCTCAAAAAAAATCCAAAATATCAGTACAAGATCTAATCACACTGGAATAGACCAGAGGGAATATCATATTTTGGAAAATAGTGATCATCATAACCAAACTATAAAACGGGATCAAAAACCCTTTTCAAACTCACAGGAATATGTTGACATCAATGATAACAACATATCCTAGCAAAAACAATGAACAACCAAATCCAACAATTTCCCCAATAATCCACCAATCTCCCCCTTTGGCATTGATGGCAACATATGGATGTGAAAAATAGTCAATGCAAAGAAAGAAGATATCACCAACAAAACTCCCCCTTAGATCAAGATAGATAAAGAATTTTTTCACATTATCTCTCTCCCCCTTTGAAAGCAATGCCAAAGAACACTAAAACAGAAGATTAAACTCTCTCCCAAAATAGAATCATGAATCTGTCTCCCCCTAGGACACACAACCAAATCAACAAACTACTCCACCAGAGGAGCAACGCCAGCTCATCAATCTAGATAAAAGAATAAGGCTCTGAATTTCACCAGATCAATGTAACTTAATGCATATAGTTCTCATTGGGAGGGATGGAGACCCCTAACATGTCTCTCAGATAGACAAATGTATCTGCAGACAAAGGCTTAGTGAAATATCAGCAATTTGTTCCTTTGTAGATACATACTCCAGCTTCACTTTCTATTCACCGACTTCCTCTCTAAAGTAATTATATTTGATTGATATATGCTTAGTCTTTGAATTTTGCACTAGATTCTTTGACATGTTTATAGTGCTGGAATTATCACAGTATATAACAATAGACTCATCATAAACAATTTTGATATCTTTCAACATTTTCTTCATCCAAACTGTAGCATCGCAAATTGTACGCACTTGCTAGGGTGGTACAATTTCACACCTAGTTTAGCACCCGCCTTGGCACATTTTGCATTTTGCATTGCATTTCCCCTTTAGCACTTAATTAGGTCTAAGGTTCTATTTTTATCATCTCCCATATCATAAAGTTGGGCCCTTTTCATTAAAGTGTGCCCCTTTCATTTTATTCTTCCAATACATCATCTAACCTAAAAACCCTAATTAGGTCCTATTTTGAACTTGGGGGCTTGATTTTAGGGGCAAAACATCTCAAAATCACCTGTAACTTCGGGATTCTCTCTAAAATCATCACATCTGACGGCCCTAAAAATTTGGTGAAAAGTTTTTGGGACCATGGAACCCGGAGTGCACACAGTCTCGAACATTTTTCCCAAAATTTTAGGAGCGCGATCCAATCATAAAATAAAGCTTAACCCCAAGAAATTGGCAGGAGATTCAATCTCTAGGTCGGCCACAAGTTGAAATTAAGACCTAAGGTTTCATATATAAGAGCTCTCTTTCTTCATTTGAAAGGATCTGAATTTTGGTTTCAAGGGCCTTCTATGCAGCGAAAGAGAAGATTTTTGAGGACTTCAACAACATTCAACATCCATCCATCAAGCATTCATCAATTTCATTCATCCATTTAGAGCTTTGAAGACATTGAAGAGCAATAGGGGATCACCAACTAAAGATTGGCTTGTACCCCTCCCTTGGGGTTGGGTATGATTTCATGTTGTTTTCATGTCTTTGCATAAGCCTCATTATATCATTTGTATTCATGCTTTAGATCACTTTGCATCTTGATTTGGAGCATTTACATTATCATTTACAAGCAATTAGGGTTTACTTTCTAGGTTGCTCTAGTTTGCTTACTTGTATTTTAGGATCTTGCACACACACAAGGTCTGCACACACACTACTTTTACAATACAACTTGGCTATTTGTGGAGGTGGAAATCACCAAAGCGGGGGTTTGACTAAGGCAAAACCCTATATAGCCACCTACCGTACCTTTTCAGATATAAGTGCAGATTTCGGGATTCGGACGACGCCGCAAGTTGCAGATCCGACAGAAGCAGAGAAAAACTGAGCTACACACCAAATTTCAGGGCTAAAGACTAGGACAGGGGTATGTGGCACCCTAGTCCTGCCAAGACAGGGGCACTGGGTGCCCTGGTCCCTCTGTCAGACAACAAGTTTCAGCATTTCCGACAGCTTTTCAGGTTGCAAAACAGCAGTTTCAGGAGCAGAATCAGGACAGTGGCACTTGCGCCCCCGTCCTAAACATTTTCACTCATATTTTAACTCTAGGTACGCATCTGCACTCTTGTCTTGTCCTTGTGTTTATAGTTTTCCATTGTTTAATTTCAATTCTGCAATCTTGTTATTAGTTCATACTTGCACTTTGGGGTTAGGAATTGAACTTGCATCATTCTATCTTTCAATTACAACAAAGGAATAGAAACCCTAATAGGTAGCCTGTGTCTCTCTCTTCCACAAAAAGATGTAGCCAATTGTGTGATACCTCTAGGCTCTTTCGTATTCCACAATGTGTGTCAAAAGGTAGGATTAGGGCGTGTTAGCCTAGTCTCGCTTTTTCGCCTACACATTTTGGTGAACCCGATGTGAATCTTATTATTGCTTTCTCTTGCATTGCATTTGTTAGATCTAGATCTAGATTTAGAGTGTTTCATTTAAGTTTCATTTTTCATTAAAAAAAAGAAAAAAGAAAAAGAAAAATAAAAAGAGGGAAAAGAAAGAGTCTGTTTCTTTGTTTCTTTGCATTGTGTGTTTAAGTTTTATGCAATCTTTATTTCAAAATGTCAGATTTTTATTTGTAAGATGTTCATATTTATGATGATGTATGCAATTATGTTGATTATGAGTATAGACAAGATGAATTAGATGAAGCTTTAGATGAGTTTTTGAACCCTAAAGATACCAAACCTTCATTTTACCAAAAACTCATAAACATTGTTACTATGCCATTTCGTTGTGATGAGAAAGATAAGTCGAATGATTCCTCTCAAGGGTACATTCCTATCAACTCTTCCACTAAATCTAGTAACATGGTTGTTTTCAATGATCCCCTCTATGAAGAGATGTCTCCTTTTGAATCAAAAGATAAACCTTTTAATCAATATGATCATGCTTTGTTGGATGATGCTCTTGATGACTTTGTGGCTTTATCAAAATCTTTAGACAAGAACAAAACTTCTAAATTAGTTAACATGATAAACCTGAATGAGCATAATAAGCCTCTCTTTGAAGTCCAAGGTGCTTATCCTTCTCCCACCTTTCAAGTTCCTAAATCACCTCTCCTTACTATCCAAGGAGGGTATGGTCATGATTCCTTTTTTACTCCGAATAAACCTATCATCATTGTGCAAGGAAGAAAACCTATAAATCCTTATAGTTATGCCAAGCAATTAACTAGAGAGAGTTATAATGTGGTTGCCCATACTTACAATACTAGAAATAATAGGCAGCCTAATCCTCCTCCTGTTACTCTAGTTTCTCTTCCTAATCCTCAACCAATTCTTCTGCAAGCTCCACGTATTTCACAAATGCTTAGTAAGGACTATGATCTTATTGAACAACTTAAAACTACTCCGGCAAAGATTTCTATTTGGGATTTAGTTCAAACTTCACTTGCCCATCATGGGATGTTACAAGATGCTTTAAAAAATTTAGATGTCCCACTTGCAGTGACACCTAATAATAATAATAATAATAATAACATGGCTTCCCTGATTGATTCTACAAGCAAACCCAAAGCTCAAATTGTGTTCACACAAGATGAGTTACCTTCTCATGAAATTCAAAATCAATATGATCCTCTTATGATTGTAGTTATTATCAATGAAAGTTCTATAAGATGAACCCTTGTGGACAATGGATCTGACCTTAATGTTTGTAGTATTGATTTATTGGACAAGCTTAATGTGGATCATTCTCTCATTAAACATTCTTCTATTTCTATTCGAGGCTTTGATAATGTTGGTAAAGAATGTTTGGGTATCATAATCTTACCTATTACAGTAGGTCCTGTTACTTTACCTACACATATTCATGTCATCTCTGGTAATTTGACTTACAATCTTCTATTAGGGAGACCTTGGCTTCATAGTATGCAAGTTGTCCCCTCAACTTTACATGGGCAAGTCAAATTCATTTATGACAATATAACATACACCTTGCTAGCTGATACTAATCTTCAAGAACCATTACGAACTAGATCTTCTTGTTCAACTACTTCCAATCCTTCTACCACTTCAAATGCATCTACTTCCTTTAAGGATTTTGTCCCCTCTAGTACTCTTGATCCTTCTACTCAATCAGAATCTTTTCTCCCAAAAAGGCTCTCTTGGATGATGATTGGGGATCTTTAGACTTTAACCCTACTTTTGTAGGAGAATATAGAGTGCCTAAGATTGAGAAGGGAAAATCTAAGGAAGAAACTAAAGAGAAGCCCACTTTATCTAAGCAATTCAGTAACAACTTTGTGGCTACCTCCGATTCAAATAACTCTTCAACATCTTCCTCTAATACAAATAGCACTGAGACCTATGGGGCATCACCATCCCTTCATGTTCATGGTTTTCACATTTTGGCTAAGAGTGGCTATAGTGGAAATGGTTGTGGCACAAATGAACAAGGAATTAAAGTTCCTTTAGAACATAACATGCATGAATATTCATTTGGACTTGGATATAATCTTTCTAGGCCCACCAAAGCATCTAAAAGACCATCTCTCAATGTGAATGCTATATTTAGTAGTGATGATGATCTCACTTCAACTAAATCATCTTCTACTTCTATCAACTCTCATTCCCCTCATAAGGAAATCTTGGCGATGATCAAATCTCTTTATGAATCCCCTCAAATTTCTAAATCCACTTATGAATCTTTATCTCCTATTCATCATAAAGTCCTTTCCTCCAGGGATAAGGCTCTAATAAATTACACTCATCCCTCTTCTAAGATTTCTTGTGACTTTTCTTCTTCAATTTTTATCATTTTATACATGTTTTTGATCTCACTTATAGTTGAGCATTTAGCATGTCATATTCAAATACCTCATTCAATCTATCATGTCTTTAAATAACATTAATGGCTATTATGTTTCTCATCATTATGTGATATCGGTAGCTCATTTACTGTGGGCTCATTGTCATTTATGATGGTACAATTTCAAGTGAAGTCATATTTTTGAAGCAACATAATAGCCTAATTTTCTATGTTATCTCTTGTTCCTATGGGTACAAGAGTGACTTCATACATCTCTTCTTTTTATGGTTAAAATTTCTTTTTGGGGTAATAGTGTGGAAATATTGATCATCTTTTCTTTAGAATCCTCTTTTCCTAGATATGGGAGAAGATGTGTATTCTCTTTCTTATCCTACCCACTTCTTGTGAGGAGAATTTTACATACACTAATGTCTTGCTTGCATGAACTCATGTGAGTATGTAGTACATTTCGCTTATGTCTAAATCTCTCCCTAGAAGATTGTGTAAGTCCTTCTCATTTTCCTTATCCTTGGGAGGCAATGATCTTTCCTTATTTTTATCTAAGGATCCACTTTTTCCTATTTCGTGGATGGTGTGAACTTTATTATTTGATGTTATTCCTTGTATGCATTTGTTGTTGTTTGTTCAAGGATTCTCTCTTACAAGAGGTGTAAGTCCTTGACTACAACCTCTTTTGCACTTGGTAAAATACATCCATAATGAATTCACTCTCCCAATTGGGTTAAAAAGAGAATCATCCTTCATTAAGAATAACTTTCACCTTGCAAAAGAAGGAAGTATTGCATTCTTGTTCTCTTCTTTGTCTTATTCTAGAAGATGTTATATTTGTCTAAGACAATTCCTCTCGGGGATAGGTGTCTTTTGTACAAAGATCTCTTCTCCTCTAAGGATCTCCTTTACACATACTACAAGATATCCCTTTTCAACTATCTTATCCTTGCTTAAAGAGTGCAAAACTCTCTTGCTTGGATCTATGACATTGTTGCATTTTTGGGGTATCTTCTTTTGTGATGAAGGTAGGTATCCTTGTTCTACTTTGCTTATGACATAAACATTACACTTTTTGAGCAATGGGTCATTCTCAGAACCAGAGCATAGACTCTTAGAGCGAGATGTCTCCATTTTTCTTTTATGCAAGGTGATTATTCTCAGAACCAGAGCACAAACTCTTAGAGCGAGATGTCACACTTTTGTACTATACATATACAGGTTGTAGCATACTCGGGCATAGACTCCTATGAGGTTCTTCTAACCTCCCTTACACACACATGCACGAGGTTGAGTGGAACTAGCGGCATAAGGCTAGACTTTCTCACTCTCCTCCCTTACATGGATCACCTAGACAGACTCTAGGGGCTAGTTTTCCATGTCCTTTTTCCCATGGATCACCTAGACAAGATCTAGGGGTGAGAAGTTGATGTTTTTCTCTCTCACTATTCTTCTCATGGATCACCAATGTGTGTATTCATGCTTTTTTCCTTTCTTTTCTTCTCTTTGCATTTTGTTTCCATTTACATCCTTCATCTTGTGTTAGAGAACTCACAAATCCTCACACTCTTTGTTGTGTTGGAATTGAGATTTAGTCCTCTTTCTTACCAAATGATTCTCCATTAGTTTTTGATCTCATATAAAATCTTCTTGTGAGCATTTGTCATCAATATTCTTTAACAATTCGAAGTGGTAAACATGATACCCTATTTCAACTCACTAAAATTAGCAAGCCAAAACAAGGGGGGGGCATATAGCTACCCTCAAATTTTCATCACCTTCCTTAGTAAGCATTAGGTGATTTTGTGATCTAACGTGTGTTTTGTAGGGTGCGGTTCCTAACTGTGTACTACAGATACCGCTGGGGGCTTCATTCGACAGACTTATGGATATATCCTTTTTCAAATAATGTTTACTTTTCTGTACTTTAGCTTGCATATGCACGTAGTGTTCATATGACCGCTAAAGTGGGGGCTAAATGTATCATTGTAAATTGTACGCACTTGCTAGGGTGGTACAATTTCACACCTAGTTTAGCACCCGCCTTGGTGCATTTTGCATTTTGCATTGCATTTCCCCTTTAGCACTTAATTAGGTCTAAGGTTCTATTTTTATCATCTCCCATATCATAAAGTTGGGCCCTTTTCATTAAAGTGTGCCCCTTTCATTTTATTCTTCCAATACATCATTTAATCTAAAAAACCCTAATTAGGTCCTATTTTGAACTTGGGGGCTTGATTTCGGGGGTCAAAACATCTCGAAATCACTTGTAACTTTGGGATTCTCTCTAAAATCATCATATCCGATGGCCCTAAAAATTTGGTGAAAAGTTGTCAGGACCATGGCACCTGGAGTGCGCGATCCAATCATAAAATAAAGCTTAACCCCAAGAAATTGGCAGGAGATTCAATCTCTAGGTGCCAAAAGTTGAAATTAAGACCTAAGGTTTCATATATAAGAGCTCTCTTTCTTCATTTGAAAGGATCCGAATTTTGGTTTCAGGGGTCTTCTATGCAGCAAAAGAGAAGATTTTTGAGGACTTCAACAACATTCAACATCCATCCATTAAGCATTCATCAATTTCATTCATCCATTTAGAGCTTTGAAGACATTGAACAACAATAGGGGATCACCGACTGAAGATTGGCTTGTACCCCTCCCTTGGGGTTGGGTATGATTTCATGTTGTTTTCATGTCTTTGCATAAGCCTCATTATATCATTTGTATTCATGCTTTAGATCACTTTGCATCTTTATTTGGAGCATTTACATTATCATTTACAAGCAATTAGGGTTTACTTTCTAGGTTGCTCTAGTTTGCTTACTTGCATTTTAAGATCTTGCACACACACAAGGTCTGCACACACACTACTTTTACAATACAACTTGGCTATTCATGGAGGTGGAAATCACCAAAGTGGGGGTTTGACTAAGGCAAAACCCTATATAGCCGCCTACCGTACCTTTTTAGATACAAGTGCAGATTTTGGGATTCGGACGATGCCGCAAGTTGCAGATCCGGCAGAAGCAGACAAAAACTGAGCTACACACCAAATTTCAGGGCAAAAGACTAGGATAGGGGCATGGGGCACCCTGGTCCTGCCAGGATAGGGGTGTTGGGTGCCCTGGTCTCTCTGTCAGACAGCAAGTTTCAGCATTTCCGATAGCTTTTCAGGTTGCAAAACAGCAATTTCAGGAGCAGAATCAGGACAGTGGCACCTGCACCCCCATCCCAAACATTTTCACTCAGATTTTAACTTCGGGTATGCATCTGCACTCTTGTCTTGTCCTTGTGTTTACAACTTTCCATTGTTTAATTTCAATTCTGCAATCTTGTTATTAGTTCATACTTGCACTTTGGGGTTAGGAATTGAACTTGCATCATTCTATCTTTCAATTACAACAAAGGAATAGAAACCCTAATAGGTAACCCGTGTCTCTCTCTTCCACAAAAAGAAGTAGCCAATTGTGTGATACCTCTAGGCTCTTTCGTATTCCACAATGTGTGTCAAAAGGTAGGATTAGGGCGTGTTAGCCTAGTCTTGATTTTTCCCCTACACACAAACTATTTGAGTGCAATTACTAGGAGCAATGATGTACTCAACTTTAGTAGTAGATAAGGATATTGATTCTTGTTTCTTGTTGTCGACAAAACATACTTGTTACCTAGAAAGAATGCTCCGCTGATAGTACTCTTCTGGTCATCAACATCACCTTCCCAATCTGCATCAATGTAAGCACATGACATGAAATGATCATTCTTTGGATACCATAAATCATAATATTCAGTTCCCTTTAGATATTTGAATATTCTTTTAACAATAGTGACATGACTGTCCTTCAGATCAACTTGATATCTAGCAGCCATACACACAATGTACATAATGTCAGGTCTAGTTTGAGTAAGATACAATAGTCCATGAACCATAGATCTGTACAAATTTTGATTAGCTTTAAGAAATTCATCATTTTTAGACAACTTACAACTAGTCACCATAGGGGTTCGAAATGGTTTGGAATCATATATTCCAAACTTCTTTAACGGTTCCTTCACATACTTAGTTTGAGATATAAAGATACCTTTCTCTATTTGTGCAATCTGCAAACCTAAGAAAAATTTCATTTCACCAATCATAGACATCTCAAATTCTTTTTGCATATCACCAAAAAATTTCATACTCATATCATCATCGCCACCAAAGATAATATCATCAACAAAGACTTCAACAATCAACATGTTATTATTTTTCAATCTTAAAGTAGAGATTACTATCAACAACACCTTTGATAAATCCCAATTTTAGCAAGTATTTGTCTAATCTAGCCAACAACACCTTTGATAAATCCCTATTTTAGCAAGTATTTGTCTAATCTAGCCAACAACACCTTTGATAAATCCCTATTTTAGCAAGTATTTGTCTAATCTAGCATACGAGGCTCTAGGAGCTTGCTTCAGTCCATAAATTGCTTTCTTCAACTTACATATCATGTCTCCATCATCTGATAGTGAAAATCCATTAGGTTGTTCAATGTAAACTTCTTCTTCTAGATCACCATTCAAAAATGCAGATTTGACATCCATTTGATATACCTTGAAATCTTTATAAGAAGGATAAGCATGCAACAATCTAATAGCTTCAATTCTGGTAACAAGAGAAAAACTTTCTTCATAATCATCCCTTCTTGTTGCAAATATCCTTTGTAGACCAGTCTGGATTTATTTTTGACTACTTCACTGGCTTCATTCAATTTGTTCCTAAAATCCCATTTAGTACCAATAATATTTTTATCTTTAGGTCTAGGCACAAGTTCCCAAGTGTTGTTCTTTTCAATTTAATCTAACTCTTCTTCCATGGCTCTAATCCATTTATCATCTTTATAGGCTTCAACAACATCTTTAGGTTCAACTTCAGAAATTAAACATATTTCTTCTATAGCTAGCCTTCTTCTAGTTATCACTCCTTTATTCTTATCACCAATAATGTGATTCTTAGAATGATTCAATATTACATACCTCAGAGGCTTCTGATTGTTCTAATTCTCAATCTCAGGATCCTGAAGATCTTCACTAGCACCAACAATAGTCACTATCTCTACCATATCATTCTTCTTAAGCTCTTCAGTCTAAATAGGAGTTAAAACAACATGTTGACCTTCATCATAAGGTTTGATCTCCTTCTCAAGGTTTTCATCCACCTTCACACTTTCACTCTTAACTATATTTCTTAGTCTCTTATTATAGAACCGATAGGCTATTCTATTGTTAGAATAACCCAAAAATATACCTTCATCACTTCTATCATCAAACTTTCCAACATCTTCATCTCTCTTGATATAACATTTGCTACAAAAAAATTGAAATATTTTTGAGTAGGATCATGACCAAACCAAAGCTCATAAGGAGTCTTGCTAGTATCACCTTTGATATGAACTCTATTGAATGTATAGACTAAAGTGCTAATAGATTCCCTTGAGTAGACCTTTGGAATATTTCCTTCAATCAACATGGTTCTTGCAGTATCTAAAACAATACGGTTCTTCCTTTCAACAATCCCATTCTGTTGTGGAGTCCTAGGACCAGATAGTTGTTTTGTAATTTCCATGCATCTCATAGAAAGAATTAAACTCACCGAAACAAAATTCTCCACCTCTATCAGATCTTAGACACTTCAACTTCAATCTAGACTCAGTTTCAACTTTAGCTTTGAATATCTTGAATTTCTCAAATGCTTCTAATTTTTCCTTCAAAAAGACAACCCGCCTCATTCTGGAATAGTAATCAATTAGTAGCATAAAGTATCTATCACCCTGCACACTTCTCACATTTGCAGGTCCACATAGGTCAATATGTACAAGATCTAACAATCCATCTGATCTGTACCATTTACTCTAGAAGAAATTCTTGTTTTCTTACCCAACTGATATTCCTTACATACCAGATTAACAGTTTAACAATCTTAGACAAATCCCTAACAACTTGTGTAGAACTTATCTTGATCAATGAATCAAATTTTACATGGTACATTCTTCTTTGCCACAACCAACTCTCGTTTATATTAGCAATTAAACAACTTTTCTCACTAGCACTCAAATGAAAAATATTACCTTTAGTCTTAGTCCCAGATGCAATCTTGATACATGAGGCATTCAAGATCTGACATTTACCATCTTTGAATTGTAGATCATAATCCTTGTCAGCCATATGTCCAACACTCAAAAGATTATGCTTCAAACTTTCAACATATAAGACATCATCAATGTTATGCTTTCCATCAAAGGAAATAGAACCTCTCCCATGGATTACACAGGCTTTGCCATATCCAAATCTAACTATTCCACCATCATACCTTTCCATGCTTACAAATTTTATTTTCTCACTAGTCATATGATATGACCAACCATTGTCAATCAAGCATTCACCTTTTTCTTCTACCTTTGCAGCCAAAATTTTCTCCTCAACAAAGCAGCTAGTGGAATCAATAGGTACATGTCTATCTTCTTTAATGGAAATAAACACAACTTCATCTACTTCTGATTATTCATCTGTTACACCTTCATCTGCAACATAATAACAATTCGTTTGGTTTCTAAACTTCCGGTTAGACTTATAAGGCTTATCATATCTGATGCTTCTCATATCTATCATTTCTATCAAACTTATCAAACCTATCATGTCTGCCATACTTAGCCATTCTCTCTAAACATCTAGAAGAAAAATGTCCTATCTTATTACAAGAAAAACATTTCAAGGGAAACTTTCCATTATACTTACTGGAACCCTTAGGTAATCTCTAGGCAATCAATGCTCCAAGCTCATCAAGCTCTCTTTCTTGCTCTGTTATCTCTCTCCTTTCTCTTTCATATCTAGGTATCCTGCACTCATCAGAATCAAATTTCTCTTACTAGACATAGATGTTGATGTTTTGAATGTTGTCTCAGACTCTCGATGTGATTCTTTAAATCTACTTAGCTCAAATGTAGCAATTTTTCTAGCCAATACATCTCGTCACTGTAATTACACTCTGGATCTCATCAATAGCAGCAACCTTATGTTTATAAGCAAGAGGAAAATATCTTATCACCTTAGGAACAATATCATCTTCTTCAATCTTTCCACCGATAGATCTGATAGCAAGGAAAATCTCATTCACCTTAGCCATGTATGAATGTATGTTCTTATCATCTCCCATATTCAATGTCTCATACTTTCCTTTTAAACTCTGTAGCTTAGAAACTTTCACTTGACTATCACCTTCATACAAGATCTCAAGCTTCACCTAGATCTCATGTGCGGTTTGAAGTTCCATAACATTTGTCATTTCAGAATTAGTCAGGGCACTAAGTAATGCTTCCTTCGCTCTAATGTTATATTATGCTTCCTTACCTCATCAGGAGTGGATGGTCCATTCTCTGGAACAACACAAGCATTCTTAGTAATCCTCCAATAATCTTCTCCAAGACATTTCAAATGCACTTCCATTCGTTTCTTCCATATAGTATAGGTGCTTCCATCAAACATCAAATTGTCCTTATTGAAAATAATACCTTGAGCTGGCAACCCGAAACTCCTCAAGTGATTACGCTTCTACCCGAGGATCTAGCTCTGATATCAATTGCTAGCAGCAATCAAGAAGGAAGATTGGGAGGGGGGGGAGGGTGAATCAATCTTCATTGAATTAATAGTAAATTAAACTTCAAGACATAAACTGATAAACCACAACAATAAAAAATAACCAAATTAACAACACAACACACAACACCAAGATTTTGACATGGAAAACCTGGTTAAGGGAAAAACCACAGTGGGAACCTACCCACAATAAGATGATACTCTGTAGTAGTATGTGAAAATATTACAATGGGGAATGCACATGCATTGAGCCACATTGCCTAGAGCTCACTGCTCAAAAGATATATGCCCAGAAGGGTACAACCCTCGAGGAAGTCTCAATGACTTACAATATGATTCAGACTACAATCTAGAATGAATGAACTGCAATAATAGCATCTACAAATGCCTGATGACAGTTTCAGTTAAGCACAATTATCTGATCTGCAACACCAATCTCACCACAACACTTTGCTGAATGATATCTTTTTTCACACATTAATCTCTCTCTGAAAGTGTAAACATAATAACAATACTTAGATTACATAATTATATCACCTATATATACAAATCATCAACCTTGATAACAAGGTCGGCTAAACCCTCAACCTTCAACTCATAATTACAAAAATTATATTACATGATACAAATTTCGACCACCAGTCCAATATTATGATTCAAATTATAGAGCATGGACCTAATTCAAATTCCCGAACACACGGTACCATCGGCAATCATGCCTAGATCAACCACAACACACTACACTACCATAAATACTACATAACAAACAAATTATCACCGGTTCATAGTAATCACCAAAAAAAATAGGACACGATTAAGAAACACCAAAAGAACTTGTTAGAATCATCTAGAATAGTTGCACCAACACCTCTTTTCAAATCTTCATTGGTCAACGTCACACAGCTCAAGAACACAACCAATCAGCAACTGTCACAAGGAAAGATAACTTGTGAAGCACCAAATCATGAACTATCTGAATAGAAGATACACAATATCATCTCAAACAATAATCCAAAATCTTATCACACCGAAATATACCGAAGGGAATACTGGATTCTGCAAAATAGTGATCAACAAAACAAAACTACAAAACTGGAACAAAAAACCTTTTCAAACTCTTGTGAATAACTCATAGGAATATGTTAACATCAATGACAACAATATATCCTAGCAACAACAATGAACAACCAAATCCAACAATTTCCCCAATAATTCAACAATTTTTTTTAAATTTTTTTCTAACAATCATTTTGTGAAGTGGTGTCTTTCTAAGAGCTTTCCAACAATATATGATAGTTAGAAATTCAACAGTCAGATCTAAAGATAAGACCTTGAGAATTTGTACAACAATTTTCCATAAAATTCCAAAAGATCTTTTTGAGTAAAAAATGGACTCTTGGATTTATAACACCCAAATGGGAGTTGTTCTTTCTAGAATAGTCTAAGGGAGTTATTCTAAATATTTTAGGAAAATGGTGGTATTGCAGAAGAAAGTCCTAGAGCTCAAGCTTATGTTAGTAGCAATCAAGATGGAAGACTGAGTGGGCGGGGGGGGGGGTGGGAGGGGTGAATCAGTCTTCACCAGATCTCCTCAAATTAAACTCCAAAACATAAATTGATAAACTGGAGCAATAAAAGATAGGAAAATTAACAACACAACACATAACACCAAGATTTGGATGTGGAAAACCTGGTTAAGGGAAAAACCATAGTAGGAACCTCCCCACAATAAGATGATACTATGTAGTAGTATGTGAAAATATTTCAATGGGTAATGCACATGCATTCAGGCACACTGCCTAGAGCTCACTACTCAAAAGATATATGCCCGAAAGCCTATAACCCTCAGGGAAGTCTCACTAACTTACAATATGATTCAGACTATAATCTGAAAGGAATGAACTGCAATGATAGCATCTACAAATGCCTAATGATAGTTTCAGTTAAGCACAACTGTCTTCTTTGCAACATCGATCTCATGTCAATACTTCATTAAATGATATATCTTTTTTTGCACATTTATCTTTGTCTGAAAGTGCAAACATAATATCAATACCTAAATTACATTAGTGTATCACCTATATACAAATCATCAACCTTGATAACAAGGTCAGCTAAACCCTCAACCCTCAACTCATAATTACAAAAACTACATTTCACGATACAAAGATCGACCAATAGACTAATATTATGATTTATATTATAGGGAATGGACCTAATTCAAACTCCCAAATTATTACATCCACCAAAAATCCTGCCAAGATCAACTGCAACACGCTACACCATCAGAGATACTGCATAACACACAAATCATCACCGATTCATAGAAATCAGCAAAAACTCGTACAATGATCAATATGGATTGCCAAAAAAAATAGGACACAACTAGGAAACACCAACAAGCATGTTAGAATTATCCAAAATAGTTGCACCAACACCTCTTTTCAAACCTTCATCGGTCAACATCTCAAAGCTCAAGATCACAACCAATCAACAACTATCACGAGGAAAGATAACTTGAAGAGCACCAAATCATGAACCATCTGAAATGTGGATACACAAGATCATCCCAAACAATAATATAAAATATTAGCACAAGATCCGATCACACTGGAATATATCAGAGGGAATATTGGATTCTGCAAAACAGTGATCAGCAAAACTAAACTACAAAACCAGACCAAAAACCCTTTCCAAACTCACCGAAATAACTCACAAGAATATCTTGACATGAATGACAACAACGTATCCTAACAGTAGCAATGAATAACCAAATCCAACAATCTTCCCAATAATCCAACAATCTCCCCCTTTGGCATTAATGGCAACATATGAATGTGAAAAAAAATCAATGCAAAGAAAGAAGATATCACAAGAAAAACTCCCCCTAAGATCAAGATAGATAAAGCATTTTTTCACATGATCTCACTCCCCCTTTGATAGCAATGCTGAAGATCACCAAAATAGAAAATCAAACTCTCAAAACAAAATCATGAATCTCTCTCCCCAAAACACAAAAACATGAATCCCTCTATCCCAGGGGTACACAACCAAACCAACACACTAGTCCAGCAGAGGAGCAACACCGACTCATCAACCATGATAAAAAATAAGGCTCTGAATTCCACCGGATTGATGCAACTCAATGCTTTTATTTCTTGTTAGGATGGGTGGAGACGCCTAACTTCTCTCTCAAATAGACAAATGTATCCATAGGCAAAGGCTTAGTGAAAATATCATCAATTTGTTCCTTTCTAGATACATATTCCAGCTTCACCTTTTGTTCATCGACTTCCTCTCTTAGGTAATTATATTTGATTGATATATGCTTAGTCTTTGAATGTTGCACTGGATTCTTGGACATGTTTATAGCATTGGAATTATCACAGTATATAACTGTAGGATCATCATAAATAACTTTGATATCTTTCAACATTTGCTTCATCCATACTATTTGAGTGCAATTACTATCAGCAAAAAGTATACCCAGCTTCAGCAGTAGATAAAGATACTGAATCATGTTTTTTGTTGGCTCATGAAACCAACTTCTTAACTAAAAATAATGCTCCATCGGTAGTACTCTTCTAGTCATCAACATCACCTACCCAATCTGCCTCAGTGTCAACACACAACATGAAATCATCATTCTTTTGATACCATAAACCATAATCTTCAGTTCCCTTTAGATATCTGAATACTCTTTTAACAACATTGACATGACTTTCCTTCAGATCAACTTGATATCTAGCTACTATACATACAACATGCATAATGTCAGGCCTAGTCTGAGTAAGATATAACAGTCCACCAATCATTGATCAATACAAAATTTGATTAGCTTTAGGAGATTCATCTTTTTTAGACAATTTACAAGAACTCACCATAGGAGTTCCAACTAGTTTGGAATCATCTAATCCAAACTTCTTCAACAGTTCCCTCACATACTTATCTTGAGATACAAAGGTACATTTTCCTATCTGTGCAATTTACAAACCTAAGAAAAATTTCATCTCACCAATCACATACATCTCAAATTAATTTTTGCATATCACTGAAAAATTTCATACTCATATCATCATCACGACCAAAGATAATGTCATCAACAAAGACTTCAATAATCAAAACATTATCATTTTCAACCTTAAAGTACATATTACTATCAGTAGCACATTTGATCAATCACAATTTTAGCAATTATTTTTCTAATCTAGCATACCAGGCTCTAAGAGCATGTTTTAGTTCATAAAGTGCTTTCTTGAACTTACACACCATGTCTCCATCATCTGACAGTGAAAATCCATTAGGCTATTCAATGTAAACTTCTTCTTCTAGATCACCATTCAAAAATGCAAATTTGATATTCATTTGATATGCCTTAAAATATTTGTAAGAAGCATAAGCTAGCAACAATCTAACAATTTCAATTCTGGCAACTGAAGCAAAAGTTTCTTCATAATCAATCCCTTCTTGTTGTGAACATCCTTTGCAGACCAATCTGGCTTTGTTTTTGTCTACTTCACTAGCTTCATTCAATTTGTTCCTAAAAACCCATTTAGTACCAATAAAAATTTTATCCTTAGGTCTAGGCACAACTTAACAAGTATTATTCTTTTCAATTTGATCTAATTCTTCTTCCATGGCTCCAATCCAGTTATCATATTTATAGGATTCAAGAACATCTTTAGGTTCAACATTGGAAATTAAACATATTTCTTCTATAGCTAACCTTCTTCTAGTCATCAATCCTTTATTCTTATCACCAATAATTTGATTCTCAGAATGATTCAATCTTACATAACTCAGAGTCTTCTGATTGTTTTGATTCCTTGTCTCAATCTTAGGATCTTGAAAATCTTCATCGACAACAACAATAGTCTTTGTCTCTACTAGATCATTTTGCTTAGGCTCTTCAGGATGAACAAGAGCTAAAACAACATATTGACCTTCATCATAAGCTTTGGTCTCCTTCTAAAGGTTTTCATCTAGCTTCACACTTGCACTCTAAACTATCTTTCTTAATCTCTTATTATAACACCAATAGGCTTTGCTATTTGTAGAATATCCCAAGAAGATACCTTCATCACTTTGAGTGATAAAATTTCCAATATCCTCATCGCACCCATGGAAAGAGGAAGGAAAAGAAAGTGAATAAGGACCTGGAGGAGCTAAAAGCAGTTGGGGCGACCTATGATGAGCTGGTGACTAAGGCAGAGGATCTGTTGAAGAAAATTACTATGTAGTGTCTCCTTGGGTTCTTTGTTGTTTTTTGTTGTTTAGCTGTTTTTTCTGTTCACTGGTTTTTTGGACCAGACGCTTTGTATGAGGACTCTATTTTCTCAGCTTTTTATTTAACTATGTTGTAATGGTTTTGGGTCCTTAAAACCTGTTTTTCAATCAATCAGAACATTTTCTACCAAAGAATTTAAAATATTTCATAGTAGGAACATGACCAAATGAAAGCTCATAAGGAGTCTTACTGATATCACCTTTTATATGAACTCTATTGAATGTATAGACTGCAGTGCTAATAGCTTATCTCCAATAGACTTTCAGAATATTTCCTTCAATCAACATGGTTGTTGCAATATCTAAAATAGTACGGTTCCTCCTTTTAAAAATCTCATTCTATTGTGGAGTCTTAGGAGAAGATATTTGTCTTCTGATTCCATGCATCTCATAGAAAGAATTGAACTCATTGAAACAAAATTCTCCACTTCTATCAGATCTTAGACACTTCAACTTCAATCCGAACTCAGTTTCAACTTTAGCTTTGAATATCTTATATTTCTCAAATTCTTTTGAGTTTTCCTTAAAAAAGACAATCCACATCATTCTGGAATAATCATCAATTAGCAACATAAAGTATCTATCACCCTGCACACTTCTAACATTTGTAGGTCCACACAGGTCAGTATACACAAGGTCCAACAATCCATCTTATGTATACCATTTTCTCTTGAAATAAATTCTTGTTTTCTTACCCAACTGACATTCCTTACATACCGGATTAACGAGTTTAACAATCTTAGGTAGATCCCTAACAACTTGTGTAGAACTGATCTTGATCAATGAATCAAAGTTTATATGACACATTCATCTATGCCACAACCAACTCTCAACTATCTTAAAAATCAAACAACTTTTCCGTGTAGCATTCAAATAAAAAATGTTACCTTCAGTTTTAGTTCCAAATGCAATTTATATAGCAGAGGCATTCCAGATCTTGTATTTACCATTTTTGAATTATAGATCATAACCCTTATCAATCATCTATCCAAGATTCAAAATATTATGCTTCAAACCTTCAACATACAATGCATAATCACTATTATGTTTTCCATCAAAATAAATAGAACCTCTCCCACAGATTACATAGACTTTGTCATCTCCAAATATAACTATTTCACCATCATACCTTTCCATGCTTACAAATTTTATTTTGTCACCGGTGATATGATGTGAACAACCACTATCAATCACCCATTCACCTTTTTCTTCTATCTTTGTAGCCAAAGGTTTTTCCTCAACAGAGAAGCTACTGGAATCAATAGGCACAATTCTATCTTCTTTAATGGCAATAAACACAACTTTGTCTCTTTCTAATTCTTCATCTGTAACACCTTCATCGGGAGCATAATAATAGTTCTTCTGGTTCCTAAACTTTTGGTTAGACTTATAAGACTTATCATACTTCTCATGCTTCTCATATCTATCATATCTATCAAACTTATCAAACTTATCATGTCTATCATATTTAGCCATTCTCTTCGAATATCTAGAGGCAAAATGTCCTATCTTATTACAAGAAAAACATTTCAAGGACAACTTTCCATCATACTTACTAACATGTTTTAGGCAATCTTCAGACAATTAATTCTTCAAGCTCATCAAGCTCTCTTTCTTGCTTTGCTATCTCTCTCCTTTATCTTTCATATCTAGATATCTTGCACTCATCAGAATCAAATTTCTGCTTACTAGACACATATGCTAATGCTTTGAATGTTGTCTTAGAGTTTCCATGTGATTCTCCAAATTCTCTTAGTGCAAATACAACAATTTTTATAGCCAATACATCTCTTGTCACTATAGTTACACTCCAGATCTCATCAATGGCGGCAACCTTATGTTTATAAGAAGGAGGTAAGGATCTCAGCACCTTAGCAACAGTCTCATCTTCTTCAATCATTCCACTAGTAGATCTGATACCAAGGACAAGGTCACTCACCTTAGCCATGTGTCAATGTATGTTCTCATCATCTCCCATCTTCAAAGTCTCATACTTTCCATTTAAACTCTACAACTTAGCAACTTTCACTTGACTATCACCTTTGTATAGGATCTCAAGCTTCACCCAGATCTCATGTGCAGTCTGAAGCTCCATAACATTTGTCATTTTAGAATCAGTCAGGGCACTGAGTAATGCTTCCTTCTCTCTGATGTTATATTCAACTTCCTTAACCTCATCAAGAGTGGATGGTCCATTATGAGGAACAACATAGGCATTCTTCGTAATCTTCCAATAATCTTCTCCAAGAAATTTCAAATGCACCTCCATCTATTTATTCCATAAAGTGTAGTTGCTTCCTTCAAATCTCGGACTATCCTTCTTGAAAATAATACCTTGAGTTGCCATATTGTATCTCCTCAAGAGATTAAGCTTCTACCAGAGGATCTAGCTCTGATACCAATTATTAGCAGCAATCAAGAAGGAATACTGAGAGGGGGGGTGAATCAGTTTTCATTGGATCTCCTCAAATTAAACTCAAAAACATAAACTGATAAACTGCAACATCAAAAGATAAGAAAATTAACAACACAACACACAACACCAAGATTTTGATGTGGAAAACCAAGTGGGAACCTACCCACAATAAGATGATACTTTGCGGTAGTATGTGAAAATATTACAATGGGGAATGAACATGCATTCAGGTACACTGCCTAGAGCTCCCTTCTCAAAATATATATGCCCAGAATGCTACAACCTTCAGGTAAGTCTCACTGACTTAGAATATGATTCAGACTACAATCTAGAAGGAATGAACTGTAATTATAACATCTACAAATGCTTGATGACAGTTCTGATTAAGCATAGTTGTCTGCTCTACAACACCGATCTCACCACAACACTTGACTAAATGATATATCTTTGTTCACACATTTACCTCTCTCTGAAAGTGCAGACACAATATCAATACCTAAATTACATAAGTATATCACCTATATACAAATCATCAACCTTGATAACAAGGTCGGCTAAACCCTCAACTCATAATTACAAAAATTAAATTACACGATACAAAGATTGACCACTAGAGTAATATTATGATTTACATTACATAGCATGGACCTAATTCAAACTCCCAAATGATTGCATCCATTGAAAATCCCGCCAAGATCAATGACAACACGCTACACCATCAGAGATACTGCATAATACACAAATCATCACTGATTCATAGAAATCACCAAAAAATTGCACAACGATCAATGCGGACTGCCAAAACAAATAGGAAATGACTAAGAAACACCTGGAATAGTTGCACCAAAACCTCTTTTCAAATCTTCATCAGTCAACGTCTCAAAGCTCAAGAACACAACCAATCAATAGTTCTATCATGAGGAAAGATAACTTGTAGAGCACCAAATCATGAACCATCTAAAATTAGGATACACAAGATCATCCCAAACAATAATCCAAAATCTTAGCACAATATCTGATCACACCAAAATATATCAGAGGGAATACTGGATTATGCAAAATAGTGATCAGCAAAACCAAACTACAAAACTAAATCAAAAAGCCTTTCCAAACACACTAGAAGAACTCATAGGAATATGTTGATATCAATGACAACAACATATCCTAGCAGTAGCAATGAACAACCAAATCCAACAAACTTCCCAATAATCCAACAATTTATGGCTTTGACTATAGATTACTGTAATGAGAAAGCCCATGTGGTTGTACCATGTCACTTATGAATTCTATA